>NC_079156.1:95579961-95906072 GCF_947563725.1 Argiope bruennichi | reverse complement strand
GACCCCAGGTGCACATTCCCAACCTCTAAGGTATACATGTCCAAATTTGGTAGCTGTAGGTCAAATGGTCTTTTCTGTGTAGCGCCAACACACACACCACACACACATTGAACTTTATATATAAGTATAGATGTTGTTTTTTTAAAGCAAGCGAAGAAGGGAAAAAATTATTCTAAAAATTGGGTAAAGCAGGTGTTCTTACTAAATAAGTAATTTTTTTAAAAAAATGAAACGAAAAAGGGGAAAAGTTATTCTATAAAATTGGGTAAAGCAGATGTTCTGTCTTAGAAATTTCTTCTCCTTTTCCAGCTGTGTTGCCATAGAAACCGGCGCACAACTGTTTACACGTTTATGTTTATCTATTCAGATTTTGTAATATCTAATCAGAGTAACGGTGAATATCAATGTGGTTGTGTTCGTCAATAAATGTTAATTTTTTTAATAACATGATTAACGAAAACAGAGTCACTGAGCATTTAAACCTTATGAGAGCTAAAAAATATTTTTCTTAATTTATGTAATATCTCAAGAATTTGTCGACCAGCCGGTTCGCCAATCTTAATGTTCGTTAAAATTTTTATATTTGAATATTTTATGCAATTCCTACTTTAATAGCTTCTTCAATAAAATATTTTAAAACTTCAAATTTTGATTGCCATATAATTCATTCATAATATTATAAAGGCCTTCAGTCATAACGTAATATGTATCTCTCTCATTTTCTGTTAGTACGCGTAGAATTTATGCTTTAAATTAAAGTGGAAAGAATTAATCTGCAATTAATAGAATAATATTTTTTACTGAAACAAAGCATTTTTTTTATAAACTGATTAATGAAAATAGTCACTCAGCGTTTAAACTTTATGGGCACTAAAGAATATCTTTTTTAATTTACGTAATATCTCAAGAATTTGTCAACAAAATTTTCTCAGATTCATCATGAGCAGATCGATTCATTAACAATGTTTAACTTTAAATGCATCAAACACTAAGAAAATAAAATGAATCATTTAAAATAATCGGTCTAAAATAGGTTTAAAAAAATTACTTAAAAAACGATGTACTTAAAATTAAAAGCATATACAAAAAATATATAACTAACATAAATACACTTTAATTACAAAAGAATGCAACTAACCTAAAAATAATTTAAATCGTCTGCTGATAATGGTTGTCATGACAACAGTCAGAACAGAATGAGCATGCGTGAATTTTTTTCGCCAGTTACGTAACGCAAATACGTGATTTTTTTTCTACGCGAGTTGGGGTAACGCTATGCGGATTAGAAATTTTTAATTTCCTTTATTCTGTTTTATTTTAATTCAAAAGTACTTCAGAATGAATCTGAAGGATCGATTAATTAACAATGTTTAATTTTAAATGCATCAAACATTAAGAATATAAACAGAATCGTTTGAAATAATCCGCCGAAAAATGTTAACCCTAGCCTCATTACTGTTGGGAGAAAAAACCAACAAACCTTACTCATTTGGCGGTGGCGAAAATGGAAGATTTTTTTGGCGGAAAAGTTGGCAGTGGGGAAAATGGAAGATTTTTTTGGCGGGAAAGTTAGTTTTTAATTAATAATTAAAATTCTAATTAAAATTTCAAAAAAAGGGACCCCAGGTGCACATTCCCGACCTCTAAGGTATACATGTACCAAATTTGATAGCTGTATGTCGAATGACCTGGCCTGTAGAGCGCCAACACACACACACACACACACACACACACACATTGAGCTTTATTATAAGTATAGATAACATTCATTCAACTATTTTAAACAAAACTATCACAAATTTCTACTTTTCGTCTCACTTACGTTTATTCCAGCATTTTTCGGCTTTAAGCGTCATAAACTGTTAAGTCTTATTCTTTTTGCTGCAGAATTCTCAAAATTAAAATTTCTTATGAAAGTGGAACATTTTTTTAATTACTATTTTTGAGAATTTTCATTTCCTATATTTTAATTTACTCTTTAACGCGATATTTACATATGAAATATGGACTTTTAAAATATAGATATATTAAGTTAAACAGAAATTTCTTCTTATCATTTTTAGTTTTAATTTTCTCAAATCATGATGGATATAATTCAAAATAAACTTATATCAAAACTGACTAGTTTAAAAAATTATTTATTTATATACTTCGCTATTTAATCTTCAAACGAGCTTTGCGAATTAAGTATTCTTTAATCTTATTGAGTCTGAAGTAATTAGTAATTAAACTATAAAACTCGCTCTTTGTTTCGATACATTTTTTTCAATGATAGGAGGATTCATTATAAACCATTTTTCAAATATTATTTTTTTAATCAATCAATATTCTTCCTCTCTCTTATGACCTTGTTGACACTATAAACTTTTACTTAGCTGAGTTTGAATTATGAATTTTCCTCCGCCATTTGCTTACACAAATCTTTTTCTACTATGCTTTTTTCTTTATGATAGATATATATTATTAGTAATATCCTTTCTCATTATTTGGTAAATGTGCTTCCTTCTAGTTATATGTAGAATTATACTTCAAATAGTATTAGAAAAGTCAAATATATCTGTAATCTCCATATTAAAACAATGTCAGAATTTATTTACTTTTAATACAGAAACGCTGTTTTCATATAATAAAAATACAAAACACTCTTCAAATAAGCGTTGACAATTTATAATTTAAATTATCCGAATTGAAATGTTGAAATGTTTTTCAGGCAATTGAAGCTATCTTTAATTATGAAATAAAATAAATTCATGATTTTTAATCCTTAAATTCCATTCTTCTAAATTAGGTAAAAATCCGAACCTTCTGCTCCGAATTAGGTGATAATCCTAATAAAATATATAGATGGTAACATTTTTTATATGATGCATTAATTTAGGCAAATTATTATCAATGGAATACGAAATTAGACTTTTGAACTCAGATTAGTTTATGAAATATACTAAATAGGTACTCTATTATATGACATCTAATGAATATTATATGGAAATTTGAACCTGGACTGAGTTTTAAAGTCATATTATTCAATATTTGAGGATGGTCAGCTTTCATCACTGGTGACAATCATTTTATGATATTATGTTCTAGGGTCGATATACACTTTATTTTATTAGCTTTAAATTTAATTTTTACAATAAGTTGTCAATATTTATAAGTATTTAAATATTTTGTGTGAATTTATTATAAATGTCAAGCAAATTGATTGTTAATGTCATGCAAAGAATTAAGCTAAAACTTATTATATGTTTTTTGTTAATGAAAATTCTTTTAAAAGAAAATAGCTCTTCAAAAAGTTCTTTCATAAGTTTATTATTTTGTTTCATTATTATAAAGCGCTATGAAAATTGAATGAAAAAATGGGTTAACAGAATAGACTGTTAATATGTTTGTATTTATTGAAAAATAATTATCTCTTGAGATTTGTTACCATACGTCCATTTTACGATTAAAAATACCTCTTCAATAAAATTTTAATAATTACATCAATAAAAATTTCATTTTCCAAACAAAATGATTTTATACCCCTCCATGTTTTTTATTTATTCTACCCTTTCATATACAAATAAGTCTTTTCATACTCGATAAGTATTAAGTTTGTTATATTTACAGAGTAAAATTGTCGTTGTTTCGTAAAAAAGCAATTATGAAGATGGTATATGAAATTCTTTTGTATTCCCATATCATAAATTATTTACGAAGAAACCACCTCTCATGCAAATTAATAACAGGGCTTAGGTAAATACGTAACTGCTTCCTTTAGGCACCTAGGGAAATAATATAAAAAGATCACCCTCACTTTGGAAGGAAAAGCATGAAATCGTTTTCCCTGTTGCTTGTTTTCTAAAAATATTAAATATACGATAATATTTGATGTATAAAGAAAGTTGTATGCCTCGATAATTGATGTGGTAAGGTGATTCAAATTAAAGTTCTTATTCTTGTTGACTCAAAAGAAACCTGTTCTGATATTAAAAAGAAATTATAAGTATAAACTTTGGCACGTTGTTTTATGATAATGTATTAAAAAAAACAAATGTATAAAAAATAAAGTTTTTAAAAAGTTTATATCTTCAAAATGTATACTTATATATATTTTTTTCAAATTCTTATAGATGCAAGATAAAGAGAATTAATAAATTATCAAAAAATTAAATATCTTTTAAAAAGTAAAAATAAAAAAGCATTCAATGATTTTCAAAAATACCAATTGAGACTAAAATACCTTGGTTTATCTGATATAATTACCATAAATCATTGAAGAATTCTCAGTCCGAAATATAAACAAACGGTTAATTGAACAAAGATTAGATTAAGAAAGATTATTCGAAAAAAGATTATTGTTAATCATAAACATCACATTTCGCACATATTCACGAATTTTCAATACCAAATGAACAGATTTTTAAGAGGGCTAGGATGCACCAAACGACATTAAACCTGGATTGAAAATGGTTTCTTGACAAGATGAACGCCACTCTATAACAATCGTACTGGAATAATGTGAAATGAAATGAATAATGTGTATGTTAAATGTGAAATAAAAAAGAAATTTGACTTCTATTTTTTGAGAAATCTTTAATTATAAAAGTCAATATGTTATGAAACTTAGTCGGGGAGACAAATTCATGAAACTCTACATGCACTTTTTTATTTCACTAGGAAGAGTTTAAATTTATGAAATTTCTAAATTTGTACTTCGAAACTTCTGGACAATAAACCTTTTTTTACGTTAATACGATGTTTTTCAAAATTCCATCAAGATAGATGCTCCAATTCACGCTCAAGTAACATTAGTAGAACATATGTTTCACCTCAATTACCTGATCAATCATGCCTTGATTACCTCTTCTGAGGGAATAGGTGTTTAACAACAGTAATGAACAGCTGGTTAATCGCTTTGCATGGCTATGTGTGTTTCCCAGTGTGATCCAAAATATAGTACTGACAGTAAAACTTGTTTTACTGATAGTGGACAATATTTCGAACACTGACTTAATTTCATTTTATATATGACCCTTTGCATTTAAACGCATACATTTTTTTTGTGAGCACGCAATTTTGCGCATAAATCATTTAAACTAAAAAATACCATTTGATTTCGTGTAAGTACTGTACGGCACACTACAATTTTGTCTCTTTGGTGCTAAATGCATGCATTGTATATATATATATATATAATATACAGAGAGAGAGAGAGAGAGTAATAAAGTGCATAATGGAGAAAATAATTTATTTTTTTAATATTCATTATAACCTGAAATTAATTAACATATTAAATAATTTTCTTTCATATTTACCAGAACGCATTTATGAAAACATCAGATTTAAAAACTGTTATGCATACATACATATATTATATATACATTATATTTAATTATCTAATTAAATATATTAGAATACTTACTATGCATTGCAGACATAAAATAAAAAAAAATAGTGCAATCTAGAAATAATAGATGCAGAATTTTAAAAACAACAAATATGCCGTCAATGAGGCTTTTTATTTTTATTATTATGTGAAATTACTAATAAGTTAACTTAAATACTTAACATATATTATTATCAAGAATTTCTAATTTATTATTTTCCTTTGATTATGTTAATTTTATTCTGAATAAATGATTTAAATTTTTAACTAATTCTATATAATTAACTTTAATTAAACTTTCTGTTATTAATTTAAAATAAAAAGTAACAATTTTAAATTTTTTTTTGGTTATATTTTATATTAAAAGCAGTAACATTTTCTAATGATCATAATGAATTAATTATTAATTCAATCGATATATGATTTTGATATTTTTGTCATTACAGCTTTTAAATATTGTTATGATATGGGAAACTTAAGAAAATATCCAATTTTTTACTATTATTCTCAAATTAGCATCGATAATTACTTTCTGGAAAAAAAATATTCAAAATAAATGAATTCATACAACTCGGAAATTGAATTAAAAGTTCAGTCAGGAACATATAACTTATTATAGGTAAATATGTCATTACTTTGGTTCTATCCTTTCTTTTTGGAAAGTGTTGTTGCTTTAGCTTTGTTATTTTTACTGTAGTCCTGTCACGCAGCATTAGAAAAGTATGAAATGCGAGATATTAATTTGTAGTTCATGTAGATCACGCAATGTACATATGACTAATTTATTGATTTAATTCTTAAAAGTGTCTTGTGTCAATCACTTCTTTTATTTTTAGATCCATAATGGCTGTCAAACTAATATATTTTTCATTCAAGCCTCGAAGTCTGTCGATAATTCAAATGAAGTGAAGTATTATTCATCAATCAAAATCATATGTTAACTGACATTATTGACTTAAAACATGAATCTTAAGGTTCTCTATGGAATTCTTTAAATTACTCTGCCATTCAAATTTGTAATATTGAAGATTTTTCAAATTTGTAAAAGGTTAAATAAAAATTAAAAATGTATATTTAAGTATACTGTTTATATATATATATACACTGGATATTCAAATTATGTGATATTTTCATACTGAATATGTTAATATAAATGAATTTAAGAAATTGAAATCGTAATATTTATTGTAGGACGCATTGTATTAGTTTTAAAGATAATTAAGGGAATTTTGTATTATAATAAGACTTTCTACAAACTATAACTATAATACTATGTAACTATTGTAGCTATAGCACTGAATATAAGAACAGAAGCTGTAATTTAATAGACTGAAATCTTTTTGTACCTTAATACATTTACAGGTTTCATTTATTTTGTAAATAAAATGGAAAATAAAAAAAAAATACTAAATACTAAATCAGGAAGTTAAATTTTTAAATATACGCAGCCAAATATGTCAGATAATATAAGGATTATTTATTATTATTATTATTATTTTATTTCAAGTCTATTGAAGACTAGTTATTGTATTCAACTTTAATAAAACATTCTAAAATTGATAAGTGAACTTTGAGAATTTTTTTTATTAATTTATATAATGATTGTAGTGCATATTTCAGCGAACATTTGGTAAAGGTAAATTTTTAGAATATTGAAGAAAAGTTGCTAATTCCAATTTGAATTTCTACATTATTAAACATATGTACAAACAAGAAAATAATGAATATTCTATTTCGTCTACTAAGAGAATAAGAATAATATTTAAAGATTCTAATTTTCTCTCCATACAGAAAAGGTTTTATAGAAAAACCTAAAATGCGACATAAATGACTGGTTCAAAGATGCCCGAGTGATTAGGGTAGGGATTTCAAAAAAAATCGATGACGATTCCGAAGAGACTAGTTGCTTTCATGTGATTTTCTATAAACCTGAGATTCTTCTATTCCACTAACCGAAATTACACTAATTTTCTTCGGGGGAAGATCCATTCATTTAGTGAAGAATAAATTTTTCCGGTCATGTAATATGCTATGATTGAACTTAATTTACCTTAATCAAAAATGTTTCGTTACAGAATTAATTTTTACATTTAAATATTAGTACATCATTCATGCATGAAATTACTTAAAAAATATGTTTAAAAGTTCACTTATTAAAATTCATTCTAATATTTTCATAGCTAATAGAAAAAGATAAATTTTAATAGCTAATAGAAAAATACACTTTTTTCAGAAGTGTTGATTTTGGTTTCAAGATTTTTTGATAATTCGTTTTTTTTAGAAATGTGTAAATAAAAGATATATATTTTTTTTTTCTTATAAAGTTGTAAAAATATGAAAAAAAATTAAACCACTCTCTTAACAACATCTTTAATAAAAACTTGATCTTTAATCAATAATTCATATAGATAATCAATGAATAGATAATGCAAAAACGATGGAAAATCACAGAAAAAACATAGTAAAGTAATAATTTATCTATACACTATTAAATTATTGCAAACGATATAATTTTGCTTGAATCTTTTGGCGATATTTGCCTCCTTATATAAGTCCGCGTTCTTATATAAGTTTTACGCATGTAATCTCTAGTATTTTCTTTCCAGATATAAAAAGTTATCCGCAAGCTCGTGAAGGAAAAAATAAACGTGATTTTTTTGTTAAGGAAACTAATAGTTTTTGTACTTCCAAAGAAAACTTTATTTCATCCTGTTTCCCCTTTTTCCTTCCAATATTAAAGAATCAATATAAATTTTTCAAAATATGCTAATTTTTTTAAAAAAAAACAACGAAGAACTTTTGTAAAGGAAAGTGAAATAGAAAATTGTTTACCGATTTTTTTGCTACATGTGCATTTGTGAATTTCTATGTTTGCAACGCAAATGTTTTATTTCTAAAAAATTTTGTTTTTCGTGTCCTTTTGACATCGACTTTTATAAACTTTTCCTACTACATTTTATGTTGGAATCGGTGAAACTTTTCAGTTAGGAATACTATATGTAGCAGAAACAGAATAAATTTATTTCTGTATTCTTCCTATATTCTCCAGGCTTTTTTTAGTGTTAAAAAAAAAGTAGTGTCCTTAAAACTAATGACAGAAAATTTACATTATTTTTTATCCTAGCGATTGTATTTACAAAAGTCATGTATTTCTGTAATATATGTTTTAAAAATAATCTATACGTAAAAGACAATAATAAAATGAAATAATTTATGTTCAACGTGATCTAACACACATAGCATATATCAGCAATATTTTTTATTACACAGTCCCTTTGTATAATAGGACATATCAACTGAGTAGGGAGATTGAACTTTATGGTACCACCCTGAGGATTGGGTAAAGAATTAATTATATAATTACGCAATTTAATAAATGATAACCTGATTAGAAAGACAATTTTATAAAATATTGATAATTTGAAAATACCACGAGAAATAATATACAACTAATACACAACTAACAAAACATATAACCTTTTCTTGTTTTGCATAAAATTTCATGACCTCTAGAATGGGTTTAATGGTTTTCTGAATTTCATTTCTCATTACACTTTTCCATAATAAAACAAAGAAACAAATTCATTATTCCTTCTTTACGGAGATCCTAAACTAGAATCCCAATTGCAATTTCTGCATTTTTTTTTTTTTTAAATTTAAGAAGCCCGGATCAATGGCCTTTTATTCTCAACTGCTGTGAATTAAATCCTAAATATAACCCTCAACAAACAGTTGGAGAGATTTAGGCATTTGCCCACTATATTTTACCATTCAGAATGATCAGTTGTGTTGTATAATTAATTATTTTTCGCTTTTGCTTATGATGAGATGTGGATCATCGAAATTCTTTCGCAAGATTAAATTAAAATTATTAATATGGGTAGAGGTAGGTAATTATCAAAGACAGTTAATTATTATGATTTTATTTAGAAATATATGGCCTCGTAGGATCTGAATTTTTAAGAGTGATAGGAATTTATATATTTTTTATCAAAAACAAATTTTATTTAATACTTGAAAATAATTTCATTTCTCACAATTTAATGCTGTTTATTCTATAGATATCTTGAAAGACCATGTTTCTAAATATAGATATTTTTATAGACTTTTACATATTTTTTGAATTATTTATTAAATTGAGCTTAAAAGAATGAATTGTCCTTTTTTATCTGTGAAAGGTCTCTTCCCAGTGTTACTATAACAATTAGACGTCAATCATTTCAAAGACAATATTTGAAAATAAACTGCCCATCCCTGTCAAATAAGCCTCATATAAATTGAATCTTAATTCAGAAAAAGCCATTAATTACATGCATTTTAAAACTCCTTTAATGGAAATATTTGTTTTCCAGGAAACTTGTATACTTACAGGAAAATGATATGACATGTGATGACAACTTTGGAACTTAGTGATGGTTGAAAAAACACTCAACTGTGATAATATAGAGTGTCCAATTATATAACATTTGTTGGAAATTCTATCATCTATATATCTCGTTACATGCTTTTTCTTCTTTCAATCCTTTTTACTGGCAATTTTAATATTTAAAAATAAATATGGAAGCATTATGAATGTTTTATTTGAAGTCTGCATACTGGATGATTAAGGTGTACGTACACACTAGAAGATTTTTTTTTTAAATTTTAACTTTAAAAATCCAGTTTTTTTACAGTAGGTCATTAATATATGTTTAAACTCATTTCAGTGAGAAAAAATCATATTATACTAATTATTAATTAATTAAATTATATTTAATGAGCTAATTAGCATATTTTTTGAAACATGATATCTTAAATTCTAATTTGTACAGACACACAATTCTAGTTGGAAATTATGCCTAATATTAGTCTTCATGTTGTCTGCCTCAATCAAGTTATAAAAATATATAGTTTTTTTTAAACAATTTTTTCATCAACGGTGAATAGAAAAGGCATGATTTTTTCTGTAATTTTAAAATTTAAATAGCTATTAAAAATTTATTTCTATGAATATAATTTTGATTGAAGCACAAAACATCCGCTATATCATACAGATTATTTTGATATATAAATAATTGTATTTGATTAATTTCTTGTTCAGTTATGATTGTTTGAATGAATCAACATAGAAGAAAAATATCATTCTTCATAAAATAAGTTTTAAAAAAACCGTAACTAGAGTTTATAATGAAAGCGCCCCAAGAAAAATAATTATAACTGGAGAAATATTTCGAATATGGACAACATCTTGATATCGTTTGAAAGTTAAAGGATCAGAGAACATTATTAAGCAATAAAAAAATATTCGATATTTTGAACGATTTCCGAAGTTTCAAGTGTGTACATACACCTTAATAAAAATTCATGTTTATTTAAAGAATTGACTAGAAAAAATGGTTGCAACAGTATTTAAATCTTGGTGATGTATTTTAAAACATGGAGTAAGAATGGTGCCAAATTAAGTTATATAGGGCAAGAGATCAATCCATTAATATTATCGCAAATCGATTCCCTCAATTCTTAATAATGGTCTTAATTCATGTTTAATGATAATTTAAAACTTTATAAAAATACAATAAATATTAATGATTATCAAAAGTGCCCAAACGGCAATTAAGTAAGTGTATTTTATAAAATTAAATTACATAAACATAAAGATAATTTTTGTTAGATATGGCAGGCATTGTTTAGTGATATTTATTTTCCCTTGTGGCGATGTACACTTCACGATTATTTCCATATTCTTGAAAAAACTTTTAGAGAAATAATGCGTATTGGCAAGCATATTATATGGTAATTACAACATGAAAAAAAAATGAATTGATGAAAAAAAATTCTAAATGCGCTACAAGACTAATCTTTGGACGTAAAGATATCAGGTTTGGCATATTAAGGGGGAATAGGCCTGAAAGCCTATTTGAGAAAAACGTGTTCATTAAGATAAGACTGTTTTACAAAAATATAATTAGATTTTTGATTAATATTTTTTTGATTAAAATTCTGAAACAATTTTCTCAATATCTTCGGTTTTTTACACCAGATTTAAAATAGAAAGCAAGCTTTTCATTAATACCGTATTTATTTCCGTTTAATATTTTTCTCCAATTTTAACAAATTTTTGAGTAATAATATTTTTAGTATTACTTACAAAAACGCTTTTCAATTTTTTTTCTTAATGAATTAACACTCATTCTTTCGAGTTGCGAATATATTAAATACAATTTTTGTGTCTGAAAGTTATTGCAGTTATATAATCAAGAATACATTAAAAAAATAACATGCAGATAGATGAATTGAGCTGAAATTTTATCATGGTACAGTATTTTTTGCTTCAATATCAGAATTTCCTTTCATTTTTTTTGTCTCTCTGTTGTGGTATTTGATGGAATGCTTGAACTAATATTATCGCATACATTCTAAAAAGCTAAAGAGCTGAAGTTATTCTTTTTGTTTAAGAATCCACAAATTATTTCCAAAATTAAGCTTATTATTGCTGTAAACTAAGACTGAATCAATGTTTCAATTCTATAGTCATAAACATTCTCAATAATGCCTTGTTTTCTTAAAATTTTCTACCTTATTGAAGAAAAAAAGCAATAGCATGAGCAATACCAGGAGGCAATAGCATGAACTTTCATTTAGTTTTACATCAATGTTAAAAAAACACTTGCTGATTTACATTATTCACATGAAATCTACTTATATTAGCGGTTTGTGCATTATTAATTACATGTTCTTTCAAATAATGGCATTTTGTCTCTCAACACTTCACCATAATAACAAATAAAGGTTCTTTTGACATTTTCAAATGTCAAAGTGTGCTTGTGTGAATTTATAAATGATTGTAGCAAAAAAAAAAAAAAAAAAAAAAATAGAATAGCATGTTTATAGTTACCAGACATTTTTTTGCGTAATAGAAACGAAAATACACTATATTTCTTTTATTTTCATTTCAAATTAAAATTTCTATGCTTTCATCAGCTTTTTCATTTCATGGGGGTTATTTGTGTTAGGAAATATTTTCGTGCAATTTTCTGCTTGGAAGAATTTAATAGGATTTATGGGATGCCGAATCTCGTCAACAATCAGGAAAACGCGGAATATTTAAGACCTCCTTTCTATTTTTTCCCACAAAAATAACAATTAAAAGGAGAAAAATACAAATATGTTTTTTCTCGTGTAGATAGATAATGATACGTTTGTTATCAAAAAAGAAAATTATATAGAGTCGAAGAAAGAAAAGCATAATATTTTATGACTGTATCGCCAGGATGTGAGACCTCGATAAGTAGGATTTGTTTTAAATTTTCTTTCGTGAAATAAATTCAGAAAATGGGTTGAGATAGAATAAATCTCTGAATGGAAAAGTTTCCGTTTGTGATAACTGGAGCGAATCCTAACGCGTGGGAATCTATTGGCGCCAAGTTTTACATTTAGAAGTTATTTTTACTTAATTCACTGATGATATTTTGCTCAAGTGATAATTTTCAAACAGTTTCATTTATATTACAAATAGATAAGATCATTTGGTATCAAGGCTTGGTGAATTTTTAAAAATATCAGGGAATTATAAAATAACTTTGTATCAAATGCTTAAGAAAGTTTTATTAAATTGGATTCCTTTTCAAAAATAAACTTTGTTTTTAATTTTGAAACTATTGACTAATCGATAGCAAATGATAAATATTGATATACGAAATATATTTTTTTAATTTTTATATTTGCAAGTATTATTTCTCCTTATTATAAATATTATTAATTTTTATGGAAACGTCATATATAAATCTATTTTTACCATTACTTAATAAGATAAAATAAATAGAAAAACAATCAAGAATAAAATAATTTATTTTTCATCATCAAACACTGCAATCAATACAACAGATATATTCAATTAAATAAATTAAAAAGACAAATATCACTTTACTATGCAGGATCACACTTTCATTGCAAAGATAATGTTATCTTTTCATTCAGCAAACAATTTAACCTGTTAATCATATCGACAAGATGAAATGCATTGCATCAAAAATGAGAAAGGAAAAATCGCAACAAAAAGATTTTGCCAAATAATTGACTTAAGAAAATGGACATATCAGATAAATATGCATCCCAGGATTAATCTATATACTTATAATAAAGCTCAATGTGTGTGTGTGTGTGTGTGTTGGCGCCTCTAAAGGCCAGGTCATTTGACCTACAGCTACCAAATTTGGTACATGTATAACTTAGAGGTCGGGAATGTGCACCTGGGGTCCCTTTTTTTGAAATTTTAATTATTAATTAAAAACTATCTTTTCCGCCAAAAAAATCTTCCATTTTCCCCACCGCCAAATGAGTAAGGCTTCAATTTTCTTTTTTCTCCCAACAGTAATAAGGCTAGGGTTAACATTATTTGGAGGATTATTTCAAACAGTTCTGTTTATTTTCTTAATGTTTTTTGCATTTAAAATTAAATATTGTTAATTAATCCATGTTTCAGATTTATTCTGAAGTTCTTTTGAATTAAAATAACACAGAAAAAAGGAAATTAAAAATGTATAATCGGCATAGCGTTACCCCAACTGGCGTAGAAAAATTCACGCATTTGCGTTACTATAACTGGCGAAGAAAATTCACGCATGCGCATTGTGTTCTGATTGTTGTCATGACAACCATTATCAACAGATGATTTAAATTATTTTTAGGTTAGTTGCATGCTTTTGTAAGTAAATTGTATTTCTGTTAGTTATATATATATTTTTTGGTATATGCTTATATTTATAAGTACATCGTTTTTAAGTAGTTTTTTTAAACCTGTTTTTGACTGATTATTTTAAAAGATTCATTTTATTTTCTTAGTGTTTGATGCATTTAAAATTAACATTGTTAATGAATCTATCTGTTCATGATGAATCTGAGAAATTTTTGTTGACAAGTTCTTGAGATATTACATAAATTAAGAAAGATATTCTTTAGTGACCATAAAGTTTAAACGCTCAGTGACTCTATTATCAGTAATCATATTATTAAAAAAATGCTTTGTTTCAGTAAAAAATATTATTATATTAATTGCAGATTAATCATTTACACTTTAATTTAAAGCATAAATTCTACGAGGGGCAACAGAAAATTAGAGAGATACATATCACGTTATGACTGAAGGCCTTTATAATATTATGAGTGAATTATATGACTATCAAAATTTGAAGTTTTAAAATAGTTTGCTGAAGAATCTATTAAAGTTGGAATTGCGCAAAATATTTAAGGGCACGACCAGGAGTTTAACCCCCTGCTTGGTGCAATTTTTAAAAATCGCCAACAACATCCTGCGAAATGTTCAAAAGCAAAGGAGCAGATGTTCAATTATAGTGCATAATAAAGATTGCCAGCTTTGGCGGGTTATCGCAACTTAGCGAAGAAGGGGGTTAAACTCCGGTTCAACCTATTTAATTATTAAAATTTAAACGAACATTAAGATTGGCGAACCGGCTGGTCGCCAAAGGCGGCTAGTATAATATAAATTTAAGTATTAAGAACTTCTGATGCCAAGATCACTGATTACTAATTTAATACTATGAGAGCTGAAAAGCCCCAAACGCTGATTGATAAAAGTACGTCAGACGTCTGAAACGCCTAGATATCAGTACAAAATGTTTTTCTCTTTCATTACATGTGATTGAATACCCGAGACCCATGCCATGTTCGTTACAGTCGCTTGCTCAAGTGGGGTTTTGGAAGAAGGCTGGCTTTCTGAAAACTCATTCTCAAAGGATTTTCGAGCATACATTAGTTTAACAGATATCAACTAAGCGGAATTAGTAATGGAGTTTTGAATAACAATCTCATAAGAACACCGGCTGTCAATGCGGTTTTTATGTTTGTATTATTTATCTTATCCTTGGATAAAAAACTTGGGAGCCCACTATTCTAATGCATTTCAACCCAAATGATCTTATGAATGAGAGGGTAAGTTCTTACAAATTTTTTGCTTATACTAAGTCGTACTTTAACTTATTGCATATGGCATGCTGTGATGTTATTCATGCAGTCTTATTATACAATTTCAATATTTTTATTTTATTAAAATATCAGTTTTACAATTTATTTAATGAGTTCATCGTCCTATTTAATTCAATGGCGAAGAACACAATGCAGCTGTCCATCGGCGCAGTTCCAATTAAAAAAAATTATATTAAAAAATTAATTTATCTGGTTAATTCTAGTTAGTTATTCGGCATGATTAACATTTATTTTTTGCTGAATAATTTTCGAATAACCCTGTAAGTATAATGTTTTTTGATGGTTGGTTAAACCAAAAATATATACCAATATATATATTTAAAAAATGTGTATTGGTGAAAATGTGCATAAAACTTGGATTTCTCTTATTAAAAATATAAGAAATAAAGTTTTTCCTACACATTTTTTCTGTTTCAATCGGATTCCCCATTTTAATAGGCTGATCTACTCGCAAATCCATGATTCTGGAAATAACCCTGGGAAATATATATTATAAGCAATCATCCATCTATAATAGAGATCAAATGTGCGTATAAAAATTGAGATGTGAAAAATCTAAAATATTATTTATGCATTTAATTTCACAAAAATGTCACTACTTATAAATCTTTATAAATTAAAAATAAAATATTTGGTAAATATGTTTCAAATGAAATGCTTTTTGTAGCTGTGTTAGAAATTTTGTCATATGAAAAAGCTAATAAAGAAAAACGGAATTTCTGTAACTGCTGATATTAAAAAAAAACATGCTCAACTTTTACATCGCTGATTAAAAATGCATTGTTTTATTGAATAGGAAAGGAATACCTACGGCAGTATTATCTGTTATACCTTTCATTGATACATCATAAATGATTTTGACAATGAAAACGATATGTACAAATGTTTGAAATAACTCGATATGATTGTTGTCATTCTAAAATATTTATACGAAATGCATTATATTAATATGTCAAAAATTTCTTGTTGTAGTATTTACGTGTTTCAGAGTTTATACAAAACATGGCAAGAAACAGAAAGTCGCATTTCAATATACAGTTGACAGCTTTAGAGATAAGATTTGTGACATCCCGAAATAAAAAGAAATGAAAACTGAATATTCTATCGTTACAGAAATCATTGTTGTTTAAAATAAGAACGGTTTCCAATGTTAGCCAACTTGAATTTTTTTGTGAGAGAAATGCTCTGTAGGTGGGCGTCATATTTTATTCATTAAATGGAATCGTATCCAAAGAAATAAATGATGTATTGCCAAGTAAATTAATTAAGCAATATTTAAACTTCAAATTTTAAAGCTCATATTTACTAATAAAAATTGGCCTAAAACCTTTCGCGACGTCAGGCCTCTATCCTAGACGCCTGCACGCGACAGAGCGTACGCGAAAGGAATCATCCCACAGGACGGGGGTTTTACGTCCATAATCGTAACTTTGAAAAATAAAAAAAATGAAGTTTAAGTTCTAACGTCGTCATTTTTTCTACTTTATTTTAGATTGCTAATTCATTCATAATTTGAGCACATTTTTCCTGCACAAATCGCGTTTTCTTTCCATAATAAAGCGAAGCCAAGGCTTTCCGTAATAAAAAGAGAAGTACGCGAAATGTATCCAAAAACTAAGCAAAATAAACAGAATTGACGGTAAAACGTAAAAAGACTAGTTACGGTTACCCAGCAATAACAAAGAAAGAAGAAGAAAATAATTCGGAATGAGATCCGAAATGCAAATCAGAATCAAAAATAATTCCCTCCCCTCCCCCGTAATAGCTGATGAGGGAAATGCCATAGGCTGAATATGAGCAAACTGAAGGTCAGGATACTAAAACTATATTTATTTCAAAAGTAATGGACACATTGAACCATCTAGTGGCGTTTAAAAACTGTTCCAGTTTAGAACGCATATATGCATCAACTTCCCATGAGTTTGCTTTCCAGAAATACACGGGTGGGACGCTCGGCTGTGAGAGACGTTCGTAGGTGATGCCCATAAGACGCTCCCGGCGCGAAAGGGACAAGCAATCACAACACCCAGCGATTGACAATGTTTGAGAAAAGAATGGTTAATTCCAGCTGAGGACTTCACAGAACGTGTAATCATATGTAAGAGTGCTTTAGAGAATGTTAATTCACTTTTTGTTTTGGAAAGCTTTGTGAACAATATTTAAAAACCAAAGTCAATCAACTGTAATGAGCATCTTCAACTAAAACACCCAATGACTATCATGCTTGAGAGAAAGTAAGGTTCTTCCAACTAAGTATGTTTAAGAGCTGTGAAATTATGTGTGAGTGCATTAATGAAAGCTAATTCACCTTTTGTTTAGGAATGTCGAGTCAATAAATATTCTTGGTATTGTTTCGTTTAAGAAATGCTATACTTGAAAATGGATACGCTGAAAATTGCATTAAATAAGAGTGATATATGCGCACACATACCTTTATATTAAAGATTCTGTCTCCTTATGGTACCAATTTCCTGCAAAAAATCAGATTTTATAATTTTTAGTCAACATAAAAGACATGTATGGCAAAAATAAATATTTCATGCATTGTTTAACCCCTTCATTTTTAAGAACATTCGTCTTAAGGTGTCTCTAAATAGTGTAGCGCTCGAGTTTCTCATTCAAAAATATGAAAAATTCTTTGCCCTTCAAAATCCGCAATGGCATTCAGGGTATTTAAGAGATAAACATACAAAAGGGCATCTCGTTTAGTTGACAGCTACTAAGCAAACATTTCTTGGGCATCCTTTGAAAGTTTTCAAAATACCTCTCTTAATAATGTCAGTAATGTCAGACTAGTGAACATAGTAAACTCGTTGGGTATTCAATCAATCACACTTAACGAAAAGGAGAGGACATTTCCAGTAATATAAAAGTGTCTCGTATGCCCACTGTTGTTTCTTTTCAATGGGCGTTGGATGCCTTTCAGTATTGATAGAGTTAAATTTATGTATTTCTCACGTTTTTGTCGTATTTCCTTTAACCAGTTTTGTTCCGTTTTCTATATTACAAAAGTATATCAATCTACACATATATTCTAAACATTTAGTACTATGAAAACTATACAGAAATATTTAATGTATACATTTAATTATTAAAACATTGCATATCATATTTTAAAACCATAAATATCATTACTAGAAGTAGAAAAACCAAGAGACACTTTCTACTTGAACTTATACTTACAATTTGATTATTCTGCAATCTTTTATTTGAATTTCTTATTTTGTAAAAAAAAAATGTTTAACGAACACTAATTTTCCATTATGTCACTGTACTTGAATGTAATCTTTTCAAATCCTATTTCCAAAAGATAAACGTTTCTTTTAGACTTCTAGAAAACTTGGCGTTATTGATGTCTTCAATTTGTTAATTTTAATATCTTCAATATTTTCTAGGCCAATATATTTAAAATTTAAAATAATTTCCTTAATTGAAGAAATTGGAAACTTTTAATATTATTAAGGCCCGAAAAAATGCATTTTTTTATTTATTTGTTTGAGTCAAATTTTGGTCTAATTCTCTAATCGAAAACGACTGTTATTGACATAATTAAAGTAAAAAAAAATAATTAATCAAATGTTAAAAATAATAAAAAATAAATCAATTACGCTTTACAGAAATGGCCAAAATTAGAAATTTCTTTAAATATCTGCCGCCTCATTTCTCCAAAAGTTTAGAATCTGTTAAATGTCGACAGAGAAAAATGTATAATGTCGCAGACCATCTCCACATCCCACAGAAGAATTTTTATTTTATATTAGCATGGTATTTTTTGAAACTGTTTTTGTTCTTTAAGATTTTCTGATGCATATAACAAAAGAAATGTATGGAAAATAGAATTCTTAAATGTTTTTTTTAAAAATTTGATTTATTTTAGGTTAGTATAGATGGGACATTTTAATCGATTTTTCCTCTCAATTCCTAACCAACAAGACCATTAAAATTTCTTAAATTTATAAGTCTTCATTATCATAAATTATTTTTAGAAAAAAAAATGTGAATATATTTATACATTTAATTAAACTCTTTTCTACAGAAATTACAACTTTTAGAAAATTTCAGAAAATAAAAAAGAACTTATTCAAGGGTATCTTAACATTTATGATGAGAAAATGGTGAGTTAAAGCCAAGGGAAGTAGAGAATCAGTGAAGTAAATAATTTTATTTTTTAAAACAATAATAAAAGGTTGCTTCTCATAAACTAAATTTACTAAATCTATTATTTTACCTTAAATTTTATAATGAATGCCCCTTAACTGCTTACAAGCACTTTCTGATTTTTTTTTTTTTTTTTTCATATTTGCTTCTGTGTAATTTTACCAAGAAACTTACAAATAATTGTTTTTACTCTTCACATAATTAAATAATTTTATGCATAAATTCTTTATTTTCTTAGAATATTCTTCTTTTGCAAAGAGGAATACAGGGTGGTTATAATTAAACCCTCCCTATAAACAGCATCCTACAACGCAAACGGGTGAGAGGATTTTACTAAGAAATTTGGAATATAGACTATACGCGAGATGGTCGAAAAAAATTTTAACATAAAAATGTCCCTAGAGGGCTCCTTTTCCGGGAAAAAACATTACATTTAACATAATAAATGACCAAACCGGAATACAGAAACAATATTAACAATCCAGAACAAGAATTATGAATAATAAAATGTAAAACCGGAAAAGGCTGTCAGTTCTAGGAAAGAAACATCGAGATTTGCTTGCTTGCGGAGAAGAAGCTTTATGCAAAACAGATTAGGGTATGAAATGTTTGCAGACGTTGTCATGTTTTATGTCCGTGCTATTTCTGGTTATGGTTCACATAAAAAGTCTGGCGTACCCTGCAGTTGTTGCGACTTTGAATGACTTGAAGTACTCCATAACATTTCCTGTGCGAAGCATCACAACTGATCAATTACGATCTGCTGTTGAACACACTGTCCACCGATTTGAAATTTTGCAGGTGCATGAGAGTGATCACATGAAGCTCCTATCCCTAAATTGTCGTAGACACTGTTACAGCTTCACGCCGATAGATGGCGTATCTGTCGAGTAGAAAGTTCTGTTAATTCCTTTTTGTATCAGAACGTAGAGTGAGTAAGAACGATTCTGGCTTAGACGTGGCACCCGATTGTGAGAGGTGTCCTAATCTGTAACGGTCTACATGAAGTGGCACAAAAAATGTGTCCAAAAATAAAATGGTGTTCACCAGAAAGAAATGAGTAATTATTTGTAGAGAATTACAGACACGATTAACAACTATTCCTCTTGCACAGTTTCATCCTAATCTGTTCTTGTTTTTATAAACTAAATTGGTATCCCCCCCACACACACAGACAGTGTGTTGCTATTCCCCCCCCCCCTACTTTGCTTAATGTGGTTCGATGACAAGATGATCATAAACTAGTCAATAAATGTTAATATTGTTTCTGCATTCCGTTTTGATAGTTTGTGTTAAATTTCATGTTTATCCGGATAAGGTGCCCTCTGGCGGACATTTTGGGACAAATTATTTTTTTCGAAATTCCGTGAGCGCATCTCGTGTATATTCGATATACCAAATTTCGTCGTAATCCGTTTATCCGTTTGTGTTGTTGGATGCTGTTTGTAGGGAAGTTTAATCATAACAACCCTGCATATTAAAAAAATATTTTAAAATAATTCTTATTAAAGTTAAGTAACTTCTATGCATTAGCACTCATCGCTGTAACTAAATTTTCCAAAAAACTTCAATGTTTCACTTTCGACGAACTGATGATAATTCGATGGTAAAAGAATAGTTGGATGATATCAGCAGACATATACCCTTTCAGAAAATAACGTTAACTAGAAACGTGACATAGCTTACAATAGTAAAGGAATAAGAACTCTTAGGGAAAATGATTAGAACACGATATATCGCTAACACATTTGACTCTCTAAGCCTAGAAGCCCTTTCCCCCTAACTTCTTATTCTGGAATCATTAATAATTTCTTTTCTTTGGGGCTTTTTTTGTTAGTCTTTTTAAGTCTAATTTCAGAAGCATCAGCATTCATCTTAAGACAGAAGTTAAGAATTCTGTAGCTGTATTTACCTTTTTCTTATCTGTTTGGTATCATTTATTTTTCATTGTAACAAATTATACTGCAGTTTTCTTACCATTGCCTCGAAAATGTGCAATAATGGTATTTTGATAAGAAGTGGAATATTTTCATACACGAAATTTTCATTGAAGATGCATTAATCAAATGGATTTTTGCTGCATCACCTTTATTTAGGACCTGGCATATAAATCAGAATTTTTCGTTATAATGTATATATTTTCAGACTACTCTATGTTAATGAATACGGAATTCTCACATTGGAGTTATTCTTTGGTGTAACAAATTATAGTGCAGTTTTCTTGATACATTGGGTGATACGAATTTTACCCTGAAATTTCAAAATTGTTCATATAATTAAAAGTTTACCACACAAACATCTAACATTGTGTTACCGTTATATTAAATTTAAGATATTCATTTAAAAGTGAAATTTTCTGGTAGATATTGAAAACAAAATGAGAAAGTAAATGATAATTTTAGGATTATATCAGAGTATTAATAATTATAAACGGGCAATTATAATAAAAATGTTGAACCTTTATTGGATTTTCACTTTCCCCGTTAAAAGCAAGAAATCTGGTAATCGCTCTTTGATGATAAAGAGTACAGAAATTAAATTGATGAATTCTGTAAAATAATCTCTTCAGTAGAGAAATTCTTCTTATTCTTTTGATATGTTATTAAGTAAGTTTTTAAGTGTTAATATATAAGATTCCTTTTAATTTATTAACACTTTAACAAGCCCTCAAATGAAAGTTTGGGATAAAGCAACTATATTATCCGTATACCAGTATCACTAAAATTTTATATAGCATATAAAGCATTATTAGAAATATGTATATACATAATTAGAAAAATACTATAATTTAGGACGATTTGAAGTTTGAAAAAAATTGTATGCATTATTATGTTTTTACAAATAATATATTATTAAACAATATTACCGCTACCTTGAAAAATAGTTGTTGTTTTAATAGCATAAAGAAAATTATAATATTTCAATATTGTCGTCATACAGAAATATTCATATTCCAGTTGAAGTTTTTTTTATAATTTTAATGGTTTAACACAATAAACAATTATATCTTCTCTAAAAATGTTATTAATGCATTTTAATTATATTACTTTTAAAACAGTAATTGTGCATTTTAGATGTAAATTTTAATATTCACTGTTCAAAACAAATTTAAATGTAAAAAGTTTCCAAAGAAAATAAACAAGATGGTTTTTACAGTTTGACACCGGATTATAGTTAACTTGCTTCTTAATTTATTTTAGGTAATTAGCTTGCAAATTCCTTTGAAAAATCTTCTGTCATTTCATTAGTTATTTTTTTATGATATCGAATTTCTTTTGAATAAAAGATAATACAAATTTATTCTCTAATGTTCCATGCAAATTTTGTAAGAGAATTGTAATTACATATATATAACAAAATTTATTATTATTAATATTTAGAATAATACATTTATATGTTGCTGATGAAATCTATATCTCCACCCCAAAAAAGAAATTTCTGAATTTAATTTCATCCTTTAAAACTTCTTTATATCTAGTCAATAGCCAAAGTTTCGACTTATTTATTGTTAAAAAAATGATATATGTGTACACAAAAAATATTTCTGACCATTAAAGAATTTTTAAAAAATATTGCTTCTGGCTATAAAAGTGGCATAAAACTAATTTTTATCGTAATTAGAGATAATATTACAGAAAAGATGTTCCGAACCAATTTTGTTATGATAGCAGTTTTGCGCTGTAAAATAGACAACTTTTATTTGTGAAAAGCACATTCAGCAATGCGATAATGAATTCTTAGCCATTTGATTGACAACTGGTGGAAAATTATAATAAAAATGTTAGATGCACTCATACTAAGTAAATAAGAATATGCAAGGTGGTCAAAATTAAAACATACCCTACTTTGGGCTCTCGATAGAACGAACTAATCATTGTAAATGCTCCAAAATTGTTGAACATGCTATTCAAGACATGGGAAAACGGATTAAGGGAAAAAATTAATTACAGAAACACTGATAGATGACGCTGTAAAACTAAACGTATTCTGAAAACGTATTTAAAATGCGCATTTCACTCGCACGTAGAAAACATTCAATCACAATGCAAAGGAAACTTCTCAATATTGCTCCCTTCTTCCAGAAGTAAAATCTACATTCTGTGGACAGCTTGTTTAACAATTGGGGATTGTAATTGGTTGATTGAGACGCTTCCAACATATAGAGTGATGATTTCTTTCAAATCTGTCAAGAGTACCAGATGTCCTCGATAAACAGTTTTTTTCAAATATCCCAGAAGCCAAAAATCACAGGAATTAAGATGTGTAGAACGAGATGGTCCGCAAAAGCAGGACTAATTACTCTATCATTAGTAAAATGTTGCCGAAGAAACTGCTGTATACAGAGTCCAATGTGCGAAGGCGCTTCATTTTGCATAAAGATAATTAAATCAAGACATTGGCATGATGCTGCTTCATTTGGGGTACAACAAAATCTTCGAGCATGTTTTAATACCTCATGGTCCTTTGTGTAAATTCTCAAATCTATGAAGCTCTCGAAGTACAGTGTTTCCTTTGTTTTGATAAGACAGTTTCATAAGCAAAGCGCGAAAACCTCGCTCGAATGGCCTTTTCCCAACTTTATCCATTTTATGCCTAGAACAGTAACAGCAAACCGAGGGATTATGCAGATTTTTTGTGATTACAATGCGAAATTGCAATTACAGTGAAGGTTCCAGTTTCTTCACTTTTTATCTTTTTTTTTTCATATCAACAATGGAAATTAAAAAAAAAAAATTGTATACCGCATGCTTTTTTTAATTATTATTTGTGTATTTTAGCATGTTTTCTGTTGTACAGAGTCATCTATTGGTGTTTCTGAAACTAGTTTTTTCCCCCCATAAACTGTTTCCCCATGTCTTAAATAGCATTTTCAACATTTTTGGAATCTTTACACTAAGTTCATTGTATAGAGAACTCAGAGTAAGGATATTCTAATTTTGACCACCTTGTATACATTCCTGTGTTTATGCATATTGCGCTTTTTCATTTTAATTAATTCCTTTTAATTTAAATCATTAATTATTTAATTAATTCTTCGAAATTTATTTTTATTATTGCACAGAAATCTGTGCACTAAGAACACTGTGTAAAGTATTTGGAGTTGTGGATCTCCCATAATAAAAGCCAAAGAAAACACTTGTTACGTTTCACAGCCTTAAGTAGATTGGACCTATCGAATATAAAATGAGGTCTGGATTAATCAATTATTAATTTATTGTGGCTTTATCAACACTGATATTGATTGTATTATTACGCAGAAAGCGAATGTATCAATTTCATCGCTCCGTATGTGATCAAACATTGGTATATGTTTGTCTGCATTTAGAATTCAGAGGGTTAAACAATTCCAGAAAGGGACGAATAAATTTTTATCGTGTGTGAATGTAAATATTTCTGAGATTTCACCTATACCTTCGCTTTCTGGAAGTTGAAGAACACAAAATTCAAGGAAATGACTCAACTATAAGCTGCAGATAAATCTTATTCTCCATTTCCACAGATAAACCTCATTAAAGTGAAAAGCGACAGCTGCTTTCTTCGCTTCAAAGAAGAAAATGCTGAAATCTCTTTTAACAAATAAATCTCCGCCACCATTTTTCTTGAAAAGTTTCTTTAAAAAGAAAGTAATGGTCAGAAACCGGAATTCAACAAGGCGGTTTGTAGAATCTACATCAAAGCAAATAGTTCAATGCTTTTTCCTTACTAAGCAAAGATATGTTTAGCTCATTTGACCTTTAGAATGAAGTTTTACTACCATGATTCGAAGAAATAGTCGAGAAAGAAAAGTAAAATATCTGTGGTAACTGAGTTTTATGTATTGTTCGTTTAGTGATATTTTTAAAATAAAGTAATCGATGTGGAAATATCATGAAAGAATGGAAAATATGAAGAATAACATTAAGCCGAGTAACGCTATAACATTGAATTTGCCGCTGTAAGTTAAAATTTTCAATCAGTTTCTGTCTTATCAATTAAAGAAATTATAAAAGATATATAAATGTATGAACATACAATTGAATAAGTAGGCAATGGTTACAAAAACAACCATGATTCAATGTTGTCAATGTCACAATAATTTGAATATAAAAAGAATTTTAATAGAAAACACATGTTAATATTTGCAAAATTAAACCATTATTAATTAGAAATTTATAAACAGAAAAAAATTCGTAAAATAAAATTTAAAAAATCCTTAAAATCCCTTCAAAGTTTAATTCAAAGGCAAAAATATATATATATATATATTTTAGAAGTCAGTGTTATTATATCGTTTGAGTATATCGATGCCCAATATGCCCAAACATAAAATGTTTTCGGTGGTCACATAAAAATTAATGCGAATAAAGAAAATGCATTTTCATTTTTTTTATTTTTATATTTTCTGTTTACCTTATTGTAATATTAGAACTTATTGTAGGTTTTCAATTTTTTTTAGATTATTGTAAAATTTTAGATTATTGTAATGGATTTTGGGTGGTAGTGACTGATTTTAACATTTGGTTACTTTTGAACACGTTCTACAAATAATGATCGGTTGAAATGAAAAGTTACTTCATTATTGGGTGTTTGGTTTTGAAGCTTGATTGGTATAATTCTTGCTATGGAATGACGAAGATGTTGTTTTCTAGAGATTATATTAAAAATATTTCGGTTTGATGCTTATCTTTTAAAGGAATCCATTCTATAAATTTCAAAAAATTATGCAAAAATTGTAAATATTGTATCGTTTGGGTACCAGTGTTTAACATTAAGAAAATTATCGTTAAAAATTAATGGTTTAACTCAAAATGGCAGGATTTGATGGAAATTCGGTTCAAGAAAATACGCGATTATGTTACTATATATATGTATGATTGTATTTAACTTTATATCTTGTTTTGTACAATCTAGGAGTAAATGGTTTTGTTTCATAATCTCTGTATTAGATAATTTTGGATTAAACAAGCATCAATGATCTATCTTCACATTTCAATTTCAGTGTCAGTAAGTGAATCTTGGGACTGATTCTACAGAAGACGATCAGTCAGGGTTTGGCAGATGACATTTCTACATTGGTTTGGATCCGTTTGGTTAAGTTATTTATTATATAACAAAGAATGCATAGTATAGAATTGATAAAGTCTTTGTACGCAACCTTTGTAAAATACCCAGAAAGAAAAGATATTGGTGTATAAATTATGAAGGGAAAGAAAGAAAGTACTAAGTCAAAGATAATGTTGTGAGGAATATTTTATTTTGCTTCATCGCTCAATAAGTCCTTTTGATCAGGGATACATCTTTATGTATACTGTAACAGTTGGTGAATGGATGCAGAGTTAATAACCTCCGAACTTGGAGACAAACCTGGTGACCATCTCACTTCTTGGCAATGAAATTAGTGACTTTGGCAAAAAAAAACAAAGGATCCTGGAGATAGCTTCATTAGATCCTAGAGAATCTTGGAGATGGCTTCATTAGGACTCAAGTGCAACTGTTTTTTTCAAGAAAGGTTTCTATAATTTGTTTCAAAAACTATAAAACGCGCAGTGAGTTAGCAATAAGTTGAGTTGAGTTCAAGCGAAAAGTTGAGTAAAATCTCTCCAACGAATTTTCTCTCAGCATTTTATGATGTTGCGTTAAATGAGATTTGCTGCTTGCATACAATTTTTTGCTATCTGTGTTTTGTGTACGCTTCATCCATGCTTTGTGACTTGTGTTTTGAATGTTCGTGTAGAATGAAGCATCGATTTCCTTTTCTGAGTTTGTTGGACCTATCGTCCCGAATCCACGAAATGGATATATACCATAAGATTATTTATTCTTTGCTGCACTACTGGTTATCAATTAATTAACGTGTATTTGAAATTAATTCTGGATGAAATTGTCCTTTGTTATTTAACATTTCAGTTTTTAAATCTTTACAAATATCTACACAAAATATAAAAACAAAACTGCGGTTTAATTGCAAACAGACTCTGTTATCTCCCTTGAAAATTAAATGCATTAGAAAAAACATATTGTAAAAAAATAATTCCATTTAAACAAAATCCTTTACAACTTTTTACTCCATTTTACTTTAGAAACTTAGGTTCTAAAATAAAGAAACATCAATGTACGCCTTTTAAATATCTCCAACTTACATCTGACTCCGATGTACTTTCCACTTTTGGAAACTAAAAGTATGGTTAAAGATGTTTAATAGATACTTTTAATTTCGAACTCATTTTAGGGAGTGCTTTTGTGGTCTCGAAGTACTTGGGTTTTATAGCTTCAAGGAATTAAGTAAGAGTTTGCATTAAAAATCTGGCTGAGAAGAAGTTTTAACTTTAAAATCGATCGACTGTAATCGGCTTTTACGCTGATTATATAGAAACATTCATTGTTCCTGTATTATAAAAGTTTTGTTATGTTTTTTATTCTTAACTTAGGTTTGGTTTTGTATGCATTACCTTGAATAGTATATTTTCTTTTCATTTACTTGATCATTGCTGTGCTGGTTCAACTTATATATATAAAGTGTTATTCATATTTTATCCGTTTCATGCAGAATAATTTATTTCAGTTACAAATGCTTTTAGTAATCAATAACAGCAACAGTCTTTAAATATTTTTTTGTATATGAAAGCCCAAATTGTATACATGCAAAATAATGTAAATATCAATAAACGTGACTGCATCATTTATTATTAGTAAAAGGATTTTTTAGTAAAAATATAATAAAATATTAATAATAAGAATTTTGTATAATTAATTTTAGTTTAAAATTTATGACTCATGTATAATCCAAATTTGCATTTTGAGAATTTTTCCTTTGCAAAAATTAAAAGAAAAAAATAGTTGCTCATTTAGTAAAAACGTCCATGTCTTCTTTTTTGTATAAATGCATCATATGTTTGTATTTATTAAAAGAATGAGCATTTGCAGAGTCTTTTTGCTTACTGTACATTTTCTATCGGATCAATGAAGACAATTTAATTTTAAATTTAAATATTAAATAATAATGAGCAAATAAGTTATAAATTGTTAATGAGGGCAACACTGTTACGATGTTTTTTTCATTTACTAACAATTTTTCCATAAAAATATCAAAATTTTCATTTAAATTATAATTTATTCTTATCATTCATTTGAAATAAAATTCTTATGTTTAAAATTCGCTTAGTGGACAATTAAATTTCAAAAATAATTAAAGGCATTTAGCATAGTGGCGTAACGTATTTTTAAACGTATTTAATGAAAAACATTTAATTGTA
This sequence comes from Argiope bruennichi, assembly GCF_947563725.1. Classification (NCBI taxonomy): domain Eukaryota; kingdom Metazoa; phylum Arthropoda; class Arachnida; order Araneae; family Araneidae; genus Argiope; species Argiope bruennichi. The sequence continues at coordinate 95,877,332 of NC_079156.1, read as the reverse complement.
ATTTAATTAACTAGATAATATTTTGCTTTCATGTTAATGGAAGATGATTTGAATTCAAGCCACAAATTTTCATCGATAGATTTTCATCGATTCACTGTCAGAAAAGTTTATCTAAGTAGCTAATTGATGTTTAATGTTATCTTAATTAAAGCTACTTTCCAAAAGAGAATGATTTTATATTTCTATTGAGAAATTATTAATTCAAAATGAATACCGCTAGCAAAGAGATTTCGAATTTAATATAGAAAGTTCTATAGTTATGTATAATATAACCTGCATGAAGCATGCATATTATTTTTAATGATTATAATTATATTAAGAAATATATTATCTTTAATATGACGTCATATTAAATCATGCATTTAAGAGATTTAAAATAAATGAAGTGATAATCATACTAGCAAATCAATTAATTCTAATCAATAACACAGCAATCTAAAATAGAAATATTATAAACGGAATGAAACGTTGTATTGATTGATCATATTGATTCACTTTCTTAAACTGTTATTACAAATAAGCTAAGTAGCATCATATCTTAAACATATGATGACGTAATTAATTTTAAAAATAATCTTAGTAGCATCATATTTTGCAAAAAATGATAAACTAACCTTGAGCAAGTTTTAATGACGATATTTCATATTAGTTCACCAATTTGCACTCAAGATATTTAAAATTTCATTCTCTTTATTTTCAACTGTACCTACAGCTAAAACTTCTTGCATATAAAATTTTGCCAGCTTTCTTTATATTAGTTATTTTCAAGCGAGAGTTGAAACTTCAATTGTTGATTACATTATTGCCACTGAATCTTTCGTAGACATCATTCTTTCTAATGATTCGGATAGATCAAATTTCACTTCTGGCAGTTCATATTGTTCTCGTCAAGTATGACCTAAAAAGTGTATATCAAAGCAATATTTTCATCCGTTATATAAAATCTTCTTATCATTTGCTATATATGAATTTAACATAAAAAAATTTGCATGATAATTCATAGAAATTATGATATGATAATCCTACTTAAATCAGAAATCATTAATTTTAAATTGCAAAAAAAGAATAAAGAATAGTTTTATTCCATTTTATTCTTTTTATTACATTTTATTTGTTTTCTGCAATTTAAAATTAAAAATTATTTCTGATTTGATTAAGTTCTTTTGTGTTTTAGATGTGGCAGCATTGCAGCGCTCTAGATAGTGCAACTTCTTTTAAATAATTATGACTCAGAAAATATTTACTTTATAAGTTAGTTTCATAAATATTCTTTTAAATTTTTGATTTGTGGTTTCTCATGATAATCATGCGGTATTTCGATAGCAGTAATAATATTCTTGTAATTCAAATAAATATTATTCCCTTCCTTTCTATAACATTTTATGAAAAACCATCTCAAAATGGCAAGAAGTTTGTCTCTTAAAATGCAATTAAATTTCTTTCAGTACCTATAACTTGTGTAAATATAATTTATATTTCACTATAGTAATGTATAGCTATATAAGATCTAAACTCTTGTGGAAAAAAATTAAATTCAAATGCTGCACTTTCAAAGCAACAAATAGAAATAACTAAATTTTGGAAACAAATAAAACATACTAAAATGTAGATTTGATTAACAATGAGTGTCATTCTGGTTAGTTACAAAAGATATTACAGTAAAGTAAACAAATTCGATATTGGCAAAAATATATTTTTTATCACAGAAAACAAGCTGGAAACCGAAAGAACACACATGTCATGTAATAACTTTTGACCAACAGGCTGATCGGCAAACACTAATACCCAGAGGTACAATTCTCTGGGGACGAGGTTATGAAGAAACAACCACGTGACCTCATGGTTGCCGGGAGATCCAATTGGTCTCTTCCCGTCTGTTTCGCTTGTACACTGGGAAAAACTGTTTGGGGCCATCTAATTTCACGTGTTACTCTCTTCTTAAATAGAAACTTTGTATTTTTACAGCTGAAGTTTTCCAATGTATCTGCAATTCTCCAGAGGTGGAATTTTATTTATTATGACATAATAGATGTGTCTGGCTTTTCGTTTTCTTGACTTTTCGGATCGTTTTGGAATTGTTCAGATAGTTCATTACATTTCAGAAACATAAAAAAAAAAGAATTTTTATAGATGTTCATTATATATTTATTTCCCGCAAATGTGTTTCAATAATGTTATTTCTTGTAAAATACAAAGTTTTATTTTTTATTCAAATTTTTTATCATTTGGCAACATCTGCCGTAAATCATTAATTTTTATTTAAAATACGTTTTTAAAATCATTTGATATCATATATTAATTAATGTCATATGCATATTTAATAAATTATTATTAATCGTAAAGACGAATTCAGTTTTCTTTTATTAATGCATATCTCTCCATTTTTCTCAGTTCGTATTCGAGCTCTTTTCAAACTGTGATATATTTTCTTGATGTGCTGTAATAGAGCTTGCGCATGGATTCACAAAGTATTCATTTGTAAAAATAAATGAAATTCGGAGATATATATTATTAAAATAAAATATCGCATTTATTTTTAAAACTAACTGCAGATGTAACATTTAATCTCTTGAACTTTTCTCATAATTAATGATAATCAAATCTGTGTCATTATTTCTGCGAAAGATTGATTACTTATTTCGGAAAAAAAAAAGTAAACATTTCAAGTCATGTGAAGTTTATGTTGCATATTACATTTCACCAAAACAAATTCTAAGCAATCCCTGGGGGAGGGGGGGGGCGAACCATTATTTTTTAAATATGAAGCAATTAATGGAAATCAAAAGATTGCTTTGGTTTCATTCCTTCAATGATTAGTCTTGATTTTGATTTAGTTTCTTTTCCAAGCTACAACTAAAAATGAAATATTCATTAATTGCAAGATGACACTACCTATATTCAGAATGTCTATATAGTAATTATGTCTTTATATAATTTGCAACTTTTTCTTTATTAAAAGTCAAAACACTAGGCTCCGAAAGGAATCTATTGTAATGATTTAAAAAAGGTAACTTTTAAAAGACCGAAGTCACTTATCTTATTTTACTAAGTTTTACAGAAAAAATATTAATTTCCTATTTAGAAATATCATTTTATTGATGCTTATATAAAACAAAAACATTTCTTATTGTGAAATATTTTTTTATTAAATTAGAGTGTTTAATATGTGAACACGTATTCATACATGGAAAACACAGTATTTAAGGTTGGAAATTGCTTAAAAAATTCAAAAGATACATGGTAACTTCAGTTGTAATGATTTGCCAAATACTACGGTTGAAATTAATTAAAAATAATTCTAACTAAATGTATTAAAATTAATTCTTAAAGAATCCAATTTTACAATCGAGTTTCTTTCTATATTTGAAAGAACCAAAAATTAATTTTCAACTTAAAATAATTTAATAATTTTTTTAATATTCATTATTAAATTAATCTACTTTAAAAAAAAGTTAAGCAGTTCATTTCAATGTGAGACATTTTTAACCATCACAGCTTTATAATATTGACTGGGCTTCAATATCATTGGTTCGAGATTCAATTCTGTGAAATATTTGCCGCATGACGTTTTGATGCAAGTCAGACCATTATCGTTTTGCATGCAAGTTTCGTCAATTGGATGCGATTTCGGTCATAACCTCATTGTTTGAATGCAAATCAAAGTTAAAAAATCTTACCCAAATAGTCCCTTTTTTTCAACATAATGCCATCTCATGCCATGTAAGTCATATCACTGACTCACCGACAAGCCCGAAGGCACAGGCACACGGATAAAAAGTACTGAATGACCGGACTTCCTTAACAACATTGGTGGGATATGTGGTTGGGTTCTAAGGACTACCACGGTATAAACCTTCCCAAAGGAAGTACGTCCCGCCATTGATGGGAGGAACCAGACCCACATCTTTTCGTGTACCCTCCAGACTAGCGAGATACAACCACCATGCCGGTAGCATTTCACCCCGGAAAGTTCTCATGCCGTGTATGTTTTCTTAATATTATGTCGTTAAAAAATTATTCAAAGTCTCTAACGATTTCACATCTGGCCTTCCATATTAGATAGAGGCGTGCATTTTGCTTAGAGGGGGACAAGTGAAAAAATGGAGGATGATAATAATGATATTAAATTTCTATTGTGTTTTCTTCAGAGGTAGGGAATAAAAATTTTTATATTTTCTGGCTTCTTCATGCTTTTATAAATGGACTGTCATTCAGCTCATACATTTTCAAATATAAAATGAATTAGACATAACATTCAAAGAAAAAATAAACCAGGGAAATATCTACCGACAAAAACATTTCCAGGTCCTTTTCAGGCAATGAAAATATATTCAATAACAAAGAATCATTTGAGTTTTCTGTCTCAAAGGATCAGCGGAATGCACAAAATATGCAGTAGCAGTAGAAAATTCCATCAGGTATCAGACTGAAAGTGCAAACGTGTCATGTCGCGAGATTCTTTTAAAATGAATTGGCAAATAACAAAGGAGCACATAAAACAAAGTTTAATACAAATTTCGAGGAATAAGTTACTTTCTAAAGATAAACAAGACCAGTGAAAGAATATAAGTTACTATTCTTTCTTCTACTTGCTGTTCTTCGAAAATCTGTTTAATCTTTATCTAGCTCAGCATGGTGCGAGATTCTCTGTATGTGACCAACCCTTTATTCTGTTTTGGAGAAAGGAGCAATATCTTTTGTCACTGGCGTGTCACTTATGAACTGTAGACACTTTTAATATCGTTATATATGTCTTTCTTACTTGCGTTTCCAAAAAAAAATGTATTTTTAATACGAAGAACAAGGAATTAAATAGAAAATTAAGTAAGAACAATATAATTGAATCTGTTTTATTTGACTCTAAGTAAATTTGTAGATGATAAAGTCTCTTTAATTAGATAATAATATTCATATTAAACTTAAGAATAAAAAAAAAATACTTGTTTTTAATAGGTAAATTTTTCAATCCTTTAAACTTTCTAGAGAAAAACAAGATATACTTCTTTTCCAATCTATCTCAACTCCTATTTCTTTTATATTTTTGGGAAAATAACTTTGTCTTCAAGTGTTCTGTATAATATAAAAAGCAATAGCCTATTTTTAGATATCCTCTTCCAATTATAGTTAATCATGTACTCTATATGTCTTGTTTATTTCACCTGTGTTTATTATAATATAATTTTTGTCTTAACTGATTCTCTTTCATAATAATTTTGTAACTGGTATGTATCTTTATAAATACTTTATCAATTTTTGCCTTAATGAATGTCCTGATTATTACTGTGCTTTCATATTTTCGATGTAATGTTTTGCAAATTTTATATTTTATTGATAATTTCATTCTTTATTCTGTATGCTTTCCATTTCAAAAATTTAGTTTTGTTTGTTTTCAATTGGAAAGGATTTTAGTTTATTTTGTATGTCTTTCATTTTGAAAATAATGTTGATTTATGATTTGTTTATTTTGGTTTTCCATGCTTTGAAAGTATTATGCTTCACGTTTTTCTTTTGAAAATTTTCTGTTTTATTTTAGTGTTTATTTATATTTCAGCTATTGTAAATTAAATCAGAAGTCGATTCATACGCTCTTGTCTTTAGGTACTGTAGTGAAGAATCTTTTTCTATTGTTCGCTATCAAACAGTTTTCTTATCCTAACTTTTCTAATACGAACTTATATTATGCAAATTTAACACGGCTTTCTATTGGCATAGTGCTGCATATGCTCGTCGTCTCGCCACTATACAAAATTTGTTGGATAACCCCAAAATAACAATTAACTTACTCAATATTTTGCATTTAAGGAAGCCAGCAGCCAAATAACCTTAGTTTAATCATAAAAATTGCTAATGCTTTCAATTACCTTCCTGTCAGAATGAAAGACGAAAAAATAACATTTTCTTATCAGAATCCGTATAAATTTTCTTAAAGAAAAAATATTCTTGACGTAAAAAATAAGACATTCCGTCGTAAGAGTATTGAATTTTGCTTTCTTTCTTTACAATAAAATAAATCAACTTATGAATAAAGAAAGAAATAGCTTGATTTATTCTCACTGATGAACTAATCTTTTGATAGTAAAAATAACATCCAACAATGTGTTTCCGATTACTCCTCAGATAAAAAAAATAACAAAATAAAGAAAGAGGTTATCGGTTTCAAAGAATTTTCAAGAAACGCGAGGTGTACAAAATAAAAGAAAGTTTGATCCAATATTAGAAAAAGAATGCAAGGGTTGACTGAAATCGCAGTTTTACAAAAGACTTCTTTTTAAATTAATTAGCTTCAGTCAAAGATTAAAAGAATAATAGAAGAACAAATAAAAGACGATTTCAATACGAATTCCTTGGAAGAACCAACTTCAATCTCTGAGGATCCACAGAGACATAAAAGGAATATAAATTACAATCTGCTCATTCATTCGGTTGTTCTTTGTCCGTCTGTTTAATCATTATCTAGCTCTGTCTGTTGGAAGATTCTCTTTTTGAATTGTTTTTTCCACTTTGCTGGGGACAATATCTTTCGAAACAGATGGGTCTCATAACACTTGTAGCGGATTTTATTATCTTTATGCATAGATTAAGAAGTTTATTTTCTTATTTTTATTTAAAAACTTTTTTCAAATCATAAAGACGGAGCAATTAAATGTGAAGTTATTTCGATTCATTTTTATTTGTTTTACTATAATTTATCCGAAACTGTTCCATTTAGAAAAGTGATTCATTATAATATAATCTTTGAACTTTAATGTTGAATAATATATGGACCTGTATTTTTGAACAAAAATAGACGCAATTAATAGAAAAATTACATTTTCATTCTTTTTTCGTTTCGATTATCGAAAGGCGTCGTTCAAAACACATTTGAAAGGCTGCTCATTTTTAAAACTACTACCCGGTACTGACGTAGCTTGATTTGATTTCACACTCTATAATCATTCTATTTCACCATTATTATTTTTGAAAGTATAATATTAGAAATCTACCAATATTTTAAAATATAAGTTACAAAGAAAAGAAACTGAAAGTGATAAAAGTCTATATTGTGATATCGTTTATGATTTCACATAAAGGTTTCATGGATCTTAGCTATTTTAGATCACATTAGGATCACATTAGCTATTTTTCCTTTTTTGGAAGATGAAAAATGATTGATGTTTAAATATAACGTAAATTATCTTAGAAAGGAAATCATTAAAGATGTAAATCTGATAAAATTTTAAGAAAAATAAAGAAAATTGGAAAAGATATAAAGATTGTCTTACGTAATCAATTTAATTGATTTCAATACACTATTTTTTAATAATATATTTATTTTGTCATTTACATGTAATTAAAATTTGCTTGAAGTCGCTTAAAAATGTTATGAGGGTTCTTTAGCTTTTATTTATTGATAATTCTTCAGAATTGTAATAATATATAATTTATTTAATTAATTTTACTCTCACATTTTTGTCAAGTTATTATTTATATTTTAAGAGGTTCAATTAAATGCATGAAATATTATTATTTTTTTAAAAATTTAATTGACATTAAATTCCAAAATAAATAAAATAAAAATTGAAGTACAGTTAAAAAAATGAAAAAAAAAATCTGTTACATCGATTGAATTTTTATTTTTTTTCATTTCACGAGATGTCATTAGCTTTAGGTAATTCGCATGAATATACAATACAACTTTTCGATATTTCATAAATTTCTAATTTCTTTCATTCTTTATATGAAGAATATACAACGAACATTAAAAATATTCTTTTTAATTAAATATTTTTAGTTTACTTTTAGTAAGAAAAAATTTCTCGTTAAAAGTTACTTTTCTAATCAATGATTGCAGAAAGAAGATAGCATATATTTGAGAATTTAATTTTTTTATAAAAACAGTTAAAGGACACCTGAATTTCTAAAATATTATATATACATTAATCTAATTTTCCAGGGATTAAAAGAGAGGAGAGTAAATAATTTCAAATGAAGAAAAAAGAAGTAATGTAAAATATTTTTATATATAATTTATTTAAAATTTGAGTCAAAATGAATGCTGAGTGTTTGATTGGAAACAAATGGTTTCATAAATTCTTCAAAGATGACTTTTAAATTATTTTAAAATATCGTTTGCTCTTAACAAAACCACGACTGAAGTATTTAATTTTTCGAAGTCAATTTAATGCTCTAGTAATTTCATATTTCGGCTTATTCCTCCAGTTATTCCAAATATGAAATCTTTTTTAATCCTTTTATAGTTCACAATGTGAAATAAATTTGCATATTAATAAAATACTTAATTTGATAAGGATTTTTTACAGATTTTCTTGTATTGTTGCAAGTAATTTAATTCCTAAATCAAATAATTATAATATAATACTTTAAATTTTAATTTTTATAGCATTTTCATTGCAACATTAGTTTTTATGTTTGTTAAGTATAGACCAGTCAGAAGTCCAACTCTTAAAAGATTTCGTTCCAAATTTAATTGAAGCCCACAATTTATATGTTTAATCTATATGCCAAATAGTATCAAGCTAGCTTTTTTCGTTTTGTAATTAATATTATAAAAATATAATTATAACATTAATAATATTATATGTTGATAATCGTCATATTAATTTATAATCGATCAATTTTAACTGACGTATTTTTTATAAATGGTTTCGTTGTAAATTTGACAGAAATCTACGAATTTAACGTAAAGACTCGCACCACATTTCATACGTCTCTCAAAGAGTTTTTGATTTATCATATTCATAGAAATACACACATAATTTTTAAAATGTATTTTTCGAACCCGGACAGTCTGAAACATGGAGATTCATAAAAATCGCTAGTTCGAAATTCGATTATTTTATGATATTTATTTGTATACTTCACGTATCAGAAAGTAAAGATGATGATTAGTGGATAAGTTACGGCAGGTTCCCTTTCAAAACGAGACATCGTAAGAAAATAAATTCCCATAATTCTTGGTTAAAAATAGCATCAAGACATGTAGTTTTGGCTTTTGTTACCATATTGCAGCAGACATTGACTCCTGAAATGAGAATGGTTCAATACTATTAATATGGGCCATTACTTGTATTTGAGAAAAGTACTCCCAATCTAAGTGCAGGGAATATATTCACACTGCTTTGCGTTAGCCATAAGCTCCCCGAAATAAAAGAAAATCTGTCGAAAGCATCCATCTCTTTTATATGAAGGAGAATACAGCTGCGTTGGTTATTTCCTCTTTGCGATTGAGAATAGAAACATTTCATTGGAACATTTCCGATTTTCATATCGTGATGTAAATTTGTAGTGTGTGCTTGAAGCTATAAAAGATTGCTGTTCGGTTAGGTTAGTAATAGTCTGTAGGATGTAAATTTATCTATCTGAAAGTATACACCAAATTTATCTAACTGAAAGTATATTCCAAATTTATCTATCTGAAAGTATATATCAAATTTATCTGTCTGAAAGTATACATCAAATTTATCTATCTGAAATTATATATAAAATTTATCTGCCTGAAAGTATACATTAAATTTATCTATATGAAAGTATATATTAAATTTATCTGTCTGAAAGTATATATTAAATTTATCTGTCGGAAAGTATATATCAAATTAACCTGTCTGAAAGTATATATCAAATTTATTTTTCTGAAAGTTATATCAAATTTATCTATCTGAAAATATATATCAAATTTATCTATCTGAAAGTATACATGTATTACATTTATCTATTTGAAAGTATAAGTGTATCAATCTGAAAATATATACTATGAGAAAAATACCTCAATCTATGCCAGAATGTTTTTCTCTTTCATTTTTGCACTGCATATGAGAAAAAATATGTCAATGGTTTAAGTTTAATGATAATAAAACTCAGTTTCATTGGAGTTTTTTTTTATGGTGGTGGGGAGGGGGGATCAGTCATATGAAGATTTTTCGTTTAACCCTTTTTAAAGCCATGGGAAGTATGCTTCCCACCAAATTTATCAATCTATGTATGCAATTATGTAGGTTGGCATAAATTCTCACAATTTTTTTTAGAAAGACAGAAACTTAGATGCTTCAGTTCTTTATCTCACACAAAATGATGTGTCTTGGTTTATCACTTAATTATTGATTAATTAACCAAATTAAATTTATCTAATAAGCTAAATGAATGCCCTTTTCTTATTCTAATTTCAAGCCTAAAAATATTTTAACATAATATGACTAGAAAAAATGGACCTTTAAAGGGTTAAAATTGCGACATTAATTGCTCGTTTTTTATTTTACTTAATAGCACTTTGTCTTCCCTATCAGGATAAAAAGAAAGCCGTGTTCTGCGCTTGAAGCTATAGAGGATTGCAATTCGATGAATAGTTCAGCTATAATTGAAGAGACACTATATATTAAATTTATTTAACTGGAAATATTAAGTTATATTTCGTAAACTATTTTTTTAGACATTATTTCATTATTCAATAATTTCTCATTTGTTAAGGATAAATTATAGGAAGCATGGTAAGAATAGGACATGAAAACATATCCAGATTAAAAACAACTGCTGCATTACTAAAATTAATTTGTTATGGTATATTTATGTTTTAGCTTGCAGTACTATAACTGTTAATTAGAGATGATTACACTAAAATTGTAATAAAAAATAAAGTGGCTGACATTCTATTTTCATGTGCCTTTGGAGTTTTTCACCAGTATAATAACCCAAGGAAGGAAGCGAAATATTTCTTTTGTCTACATTATTATTTATAGTATTGTTTGCCTCGTCAGCCATATTGATTTTGACGTTATTGAAGCATGATCATATTCAAACAAATTTCAAACAATAAATTATTTCAAAAAGATTTATGGAAACCTATCTTTAAAACTATTTATATCGTTAAAAGTATTTTATTCTATGTGGGAATGTTTGTTTACTTGATAAATTTGTATTATCAATTTGCATATGTTTTCCTCGATGTTTCTAAAATTTCTTGAAAACATTTTCCTTTATTTAATATGTTCTTCGTGCAAAGGGAATTCATTTCATTGTGTATTGTAATACTTTAATCGAAGATTATCTATTATTAGCTCAATATTATTAAGCTAATATACTGTCTATAACTTTGGGGATTTAGTTCTCAAATCAAGTATAAAACGTTTTTTGCGATGATGTTTCATATTAGATGCAAGAACTTTTAGTCTTATAATTATGATTTAAAATAGTTAATAATTAAAATAAACAAAATATGTATTGCAAAATATTTTGATAGGCAACATTCCTGATAAAACTATTTTTATTGATGTGGTAGAAGGAACGGGAAACGAAAGAATTAATGTTGCATATATGATCCATTTGCTCATTGATTTCAAATTGCCTTTCAATGATTTATTCTTAAATGTTATTTGAAATTATATGCATTATGCATAGTAATTTTGCTTTAGAATAAATTCTTATTCTACTTCGGCGCCTTCCACTTGTACTTACAGTTCCTTGATACATATGTAAGGCAAGGCTTCGAGTTACCCAATGGAAAAATTAGAGAAACAATCGTAACGTTCTATCAGCAGAATTCTGAAAAGAATTAAAATAGTTTAAGTAATTCCATTTAAAAAATCAGAAAGGTGGTCTTTTTAGAAAAAAAAATTAAATATTACTTGTAATATCGAGAAAAAAATAATTGAAAAACATTTCTTAGAATTTGTTAATTACTTCTTTATAAAGTCGTTTTTTGAGAAAATACCGAATTTCTACTTTTGTTCAATATTCTAAATTTCAGGAATTTTTTTTTTTTTCATAAAACATCTGAATTTTGCTTAAACATTCAAACATTCATTTTGTAAAATCATCTTAAAAAATTCTTTAAATGAAATGAAATGGATATTTTTTGCACACATTTGGCATAATTATACATCAGTAATGAATTCCTGAAATTCTTAAAAATTTTCCTGAAAAATAAAACAAAAAAATCATCCAAAACGTTGTCAAATATTTTATAGGATTATATGGATTTTACTTGAATATAACGAATAAATCAAAAACACATGCGATATACACTTAATCATCAAGATTGAGTTTATATTTTTTTATATCACAAACGAAAAAAGAGCATAACTACTCAAATTATACATTTAATAAATACCTGGATAAAATCATCGAGTAAACAATTAAAAAAAACATAGAAAATCGATTATTCTGCAACTACAAGAACGGTGTCAAAAGAAAATAAATGCAAAAAAAAAAAAAAAAAAAATCCGAGTCATCCTTATCTCCGAAGGCACCGGCAGCCATGGTTTTAGCATTCCTTCCCCGATTCAGCATCCGAACCTCACCTAGAATGCGAGAATGTGATAACACCTCTAGTATTAATTCGCGTCAGTGCTCGTCTTCGAGAGAAGGTCTCCGAGCCGTGTTTTGGGAGGCCTGTTCACGGTCCAATGCGTCAGACATGAGCTCCTTCGATTGAGAGAAGATCCTGAAAGATGCCCGCTTCTTTATGATGGGTGGAAGATGTTTCATCGGCTATTTCGTGGTTCTGTGAATGGCGTGAAGATGGTCACTGCGGAAAATAAGGTTTATTTCTTCTTTTCGATTCTATTCAATGTTTTATTCGGTATAGTCTCGACATGGAGGAATATTTCCAAATAAAGATTATAAGAGGTAGTAATTCATTACACGATTATTGCTTCAAATTTTTTAAGCTCATGATTAGATAAATGAGAGTGTGGGATGTTATTTAAATGACTCCTGGTATTAATTGCAATTCCTTTTATTATTAAGTATAGCAAAATAATTTAAAACATCAAAGTATTCTAAATTATCCAAAACTGAGCATAACTCTTCACTATTTGTGTTTATTTAAATCCTTAAAAGCCCCAAATATTTGTTCAGCTAAACTGCGGCAAGTGCCCGAAACGCTGGGATATCATAGTGAAATTCCCTCCCTTTTTCGTGTTAAGTGCAAATTTATTGAATATCCTTGGTGCGTGCTTTGTTTATTAGAGATGCTCGGATATATGGGCTTAAAGGGGAATGGCAGTGAGATTTTCTGAGAATTCTCAAAGAATTATTGAACATTGTTTTGTTCAGTAACCATCAGATATGCATGATCCACTGCAACAACTATACTTGATCTTCCTCAAAGTATTATTCCCTTAAGATCACAGCTGTCATTGTCATTTTTGATGGGGTAGTGAAAATGTCTGTTCATTGAATGAGAAATTCTGACATTCCAATATTCTGAAGGACTTAAAAAACTGAAACCCTCTTTAGAGCGAGTAACAATTTAGAAAATCGTTTAACCGAAATTCGATGAAAAGTATAATCTCATTGATTTTTTTTGGGTGAAATTTATAAATAGTAAGTTATTCATGTGACCAGTAGAAAGAAAGTTGAATAAATTGTGGTTTAAAATCATGATTATTGAAAGCAGATATTTATAAATAAGTGTATTGTATTTATTTTTGTGTTCAGTTTTAAGCGTGAAATCAAAACAAATTTATGATAAAATTTATTATAGTTTACAGAGATTGTAGTTAGAAAAATAGTAATATATTCTTTGTTAAAACTTCTAAATTTTCATATTAAATAATTGCTTGATATGTTATATTAATAACTATTGCCGCTTATAGCGTATGCTGATTCATATTTTATGTACCCAGATTTGTATTATTAAACACACAATTAAGAAAACAGTATCAAGTCAGAACTATTTTTTTCTTTATAATAAATAAAAATTAATTGATATTTCAAACTCAATTTCTGATTATTGAATATTTCAGGGCACATTACAAATGATACATGTCTTTATGGATAAAAATGTGCTAGGAACTCTATATTCAACCCATGATTTACTTGATTTGTTTTGTATGAATTATACTTAAAATTTCAAACTTAGGAGCTCATTTTTTTTTCATTACAAAAACATTCAAATAAGGGAAAGAAAATTCTTGGAACATTTTGATAACGACGTTATATAAAATTTACGATGCAGTTATTTTTAGTTTACCTTAAGCACTTTGTGTTATATATTCGCCAAAGTTTCCATTCAGAAAATTCCTAGTGCTTTTTATTTTAAAGTCCAAATTAAAATCATGAATTTGCTTTAGGAAAATAGTGAGAATTTTGCAAATAACTCAGTTAAAAAGCTCTGGGAAATGTACACTGCAAATGTATTCTTTATAGGAATTTAATCATTTATTGCTGGTCGCTGTCTCGCCTGTACTTAATAAAAGAAACCTGAAGTAAATAGATGTTATTTAATACTAAATACTTGAAAAGACTTTGTGTAACAATTGGATGAAGACATAAAGAAGAAAAGCGTTTCCTTACTTCTAAAATTAGCCCATTCCAGAAAATAGTTTCCTTGAATATAATAGAAATTTGGATCTAGCAATTACAATTGCAATTCCCTGAATACAATGCAATTTACAAATAAAAATATGAAAAGATATATTGAATGATTTTTGTCATAGCAGTGTAAAATGCTCAAATATTTTTAGCTTTAATAATATGTATACACGGATTTTGTTAATGACCTGCAATCTGTAAAAATATATATCAAATTTAAAGTAATGTTGCTTACAATCATAAAAATGTAAATCATCCGAGTGAGCAGATGCTGCAGTATTCACATCCTGCTTATGTTAAAGAAAATTCTTAATATAAGAAATTAAGAACTAAAAGTGTCTCCTTATGGATTTTGCCATTAAATAGTTCAAAATTGGAGAACATTGTTTTTTTTTTAAATTGAATAATAAAGCTTTTTGAATGCTCAAATGGCGCTGGGAAGAAAAGATAATAACTATAAAGCTTTTGAGTTTTTGATATTTTTAATGTCTCGAGCGTAAATGAAAATGTGGTTACTGAATCTGTGACGTAGTTTGAAACGAGGTAAAAATTATACCCAATTGTGTAAAAAATAAATTATGCAAAATAAAAAATAAAAATTACTGAAATCTTTTACTATAATATTGAATTTCCGAAATTGGACTGCCATTGACTGAAATGCGAGAATTCGAATTGGTAAATGATTAAACTTAAACACTGTTCAGCTTAGTTAAAGTCACTGGCAAATGACTAAGCTTGAACAAGTATTAAAAGGGTAAAAATAAAACTGAGTAAATTTATTCTTTCATTATATAATAGATTTGCATCGATCAATTTTCCGAATATTTAATTGGCAATTCACAGTGTATCCCTTCTTTATAAAAATACAGCAAATTCGAATAGAGGAACAGTTATAATAAATAGTTTTACTAATCAAATGAGTTTTTAATAATCATACGATAGTAAGATTATTTTTAAAAATTTTTCTCCATTATATTATTCATCAATCTCTTAAATATTTACTAATATTATGTCTTTGTTTTTCTCTCACATATCCCAAAAAACTGATGAGATATTTGAGCAACATTGTATGAAGCATTTGACACGAACAAAATATATAGATTGTGAACAAATAAATGCCATTATTCAAAGTAAAGAGACTAAATTGCGCATTCATTAAAGAAAATGCCATTAAATTGAAAATGAAACATATTTGCCAAATAAAAATTTTTATTTTCTGTCATTTCATAACATCTCTTTAAATGCAAAATAATATAATTACATTAATTTTATTTAACTCCGTTTTCATAATAGTCTTTTTATTAGATTTATGATGAAAAGATTAAAAGGTAAATAATTATCTCTTATTTATAAACTAATGAATTTTTAATTTACAAATGCTTCAGACTGAAACTTAATTCTAAATATATAGAAATCTCACTTTTAAAAATTCTTTATTTTGATTCATTGCATTTCCTGAATTCGCAATTTTTCTTCACCTCTAAATGCAACTGACATATCCTTAAATTGAAACACTTAGTGGGAATTGTGATGAATGCTTTCATTTTCCTAGTGATTCATTTTCATTTCATCCTAGTGATGCATTTTTATTATTCCATTTCTTCTAACATTTTTCTTTGTAAATAACGCTTCCAAGAAAATTTCAACTCTCTTTAAATACCCCATATGAATAACGATGTACGAAATTTTTTTATGAAGAGACTATATTTGTAGTTATATTGTGACTGATAGGTTGCTATTATTCTCTCTTAAAGACTCTATCTCATTTCAGAATCAATTTATTTTCTGGCACAAATAATGAAATTCATATAAGCTTTTGGAATAAAAGAGATTTAAAATATATTGGGACAGTGATGTAAAAATGTTCCTACAATTTAGCTTGATTTCAGGAAAATAAGACTTTAAATTTAGTCTCAATAAATTAAAATGCTTTTAACTTCTGAATTATTTGAATGTTTTATAATATTTAGTATGGATATTTCATTTATTCTCATTAATATTTTATAAATTAATTTTTTCGTTTCGTAGTTATCCTACGGCTAATTTGAGAAGGGCATTATGAAGTGATAAAATAAGTGACATCCGAGTCATTATGCAGCTTCCTAAATTTCCATTATATACAAAAGACATTATAGTTGTAAAATACACTCAGTCAATCAATATGAACAAGTTCATGGTGAATTTAAATCTTCATAACTGAGAGTTCTAGATCATAAGCCAAAATTTGTCACTAGGCCACCATGTCTGTTAATTTTACAGTAGCTAAAAGTACTTTTACCATTTTGTGTGCTTAGTTCTAAATACTCGTATTTAAATTTATTTTTTCAATTATTCTTAGAGTTGAAATCAATTTAGTTAGTAAAATTCGCTTTATATTTTAGGAAATTCAGTTCCTCAACTTTGAAGTCTCAGCTTTCGGAGATATGGTTTATTAGCTAGAGGAATCATCAGGCTAGTTTGTTTAAACTTCTATATCTATGCATATCGACATTACTATGCATAAAAAATAATGACGTCACGACTATGCTGTAAATTAGTAGTAGTGAAACTATATCAGTAAGCGTATGTAATAATGTTAACATTAGGTTTTTTTTTATTAGTATACATACTGGGGGGATGGATGTACCGTTTTCTCACTAAGATCTCACGTATTTTAAAAAATCAATTTGTCTAAATTCCAATGGCTCACAATGTAATCTTGCATATGTTGGATCATTTAAGAGCTATTTTCGGCCCACGAAATAAAAGTAGCATATGCAATTAGCATTAGGTTAGAGCAGAGAAAGTTCATAATATAATGAATAAAATAGCTCAGTTAAATTAGATTAAGTAATCCAAGGTTGTTGAAATATCTATATTTTATAATCCGAATATTTAATCAGTGACAGTATTGTACATTCAAATTTTAAAACACTCTACAGCATGATGTGCTCTGTGCTAAGTTTCGTCGTATAGTAAAGAAAATCTAATATTATTTAGTTTCCAATTGCTTAGACAGATTAAATCTGAAATTTGTTTCTGAATTGAACTGAAAGTGGAGATAACTTACCATTCTTTTGTTCTTGACTTATTATAACTTTGAATTATTACATTCGTGGCTCAATTAAAAACACCAAAAGTTAAAGAGACTGAAATAATCATAGGACTAATTTGGAAGAAAAATCCATAAAAATCATCAGAAAATATAACTTATAACCGAAATTGTAAATTCCCAAATAAGTTGTGTTTTCTTTTATATAATATGTATATAAGCATTATTTTATGTGAAGCAGGATGCAGTTTTGAAGACAGTGAAAAGACTTTTTACATTTTTAAATTCTTTTTAATCCATCGTGAAAGCATAATTATTTACAAGCAAAGACGCGGACATTGCGCGTCCGTCACAGTGCGCCACAAAAGCGGAAGTCGAAAAAGAACGACATAAGTTATATCTCGTCTTAAATAACTTGAGATTTTGATAGGGAAAATATTTCTTCATAGTGTTAATATATTAATAAGATTCTGATAGGGATTTCTGGCGCATGTCAATCACATGTAAGGGAACACACAGGGATCTGTTAAAAAAGAATGTGCTTACTGGACATTTTCCTATTCCTTCAAGCGGACCGTTAGAATTTGTCGGCGTTTAGCCGATTCAGCAATTTTATAAAGCTTCTCTTGAATTAATTAAGTAGAGAAAGTGGAATTGGATCAAGAAATAAGAGAATGAACTTACTAAGGGCTAAATTAAGATAAAATCTTGGAAATTAATTAAATTGAAATTAAAGTTAAAATATCATTATATAAATATATAATATTGGTGTCATGCACGCGACGAATGTTCAAATAGATATTTCAAATATATTTTTTTCATACATTATTTGATATAGATCTAGTATTGCGGATAGACACTGTGGTACAGTGAAGTAATACGTTTAATTCATCTAACCTTTTTTATTTATTGCTATATTTCTCATTGGAAAGTATAATAACTAAAAGGAATTCTTTTGAATTTAGGGATATATGAAACGAGTGGTTCATCAAAAAATTTCAGGTAGAAATTTTTGATGCTTATAATAATTTCTTTTGATAAACCTGAAAGCAAAAAAAGAAGGAAGCGTTTTTGTGACTCATTAAAATTTTTAAATTAAATTGTCGTTTCAAAAATTTCTCATGTGATTCTATAAAATAATTAAATCCTATATGGGTTTTTCCCTCCGAAGAATTTAGAAAAATAACTTTTTCAAATATATATTTCAAAAAACGGTTTAGGATTTTTTACCATAAGATAATATACACCAGTATTTTAACTTCAATAATATTTTTTAGGGATTTAGACAAGTTTTGTCAGCAAATATATTCGTACTGAAAGTCCGAATTTCTATCATTAACAGTGCTCGATAAACATATAGAATCGATATTTTTAATAGTTGGAAATAAAATCTTATTTACTTTTTAAGATAATTAAAAAATGGTTTTTCTCAATGCTACGTGATAGTGAGAAAGGTAAATAAGGTATTATATTTTTCAATATGTATTAACTTTTCTTTTGATATTTATTTAAGTAATTAAGGATTTCATGATATGTATGAATATGTATTTTACATATTTTGATTTATTCATAAAAACAATGCAATGATATAAAGAAACAAATTATATTCTAGTATATTTAGATTCGTTCAAAGAAGTAAAAATGCCGCAAACATGAAAATTATAAAGAAAGCTTTACTGGTTTTACGCATTTCTCTCATTTAAATATGCTAATGATTTACCTTGTGCATAAATAACTCTGACACCAAATCTAAGATTGTAAAACCTAATTTAAAGCAAATATTTGTTCTGATGCTGAATTTTATCAGATAAACAATAGTCATGAAAACTGCAAATGTTATTACGATCGGAAAGACCCGTTTGAAGACGGCCATCAATTTAGCAATCGAACCATTCTAGGACATCTTCAACTCCGGAATTTGTAAAATGCTTGAAAATAATTTGGCATTGTCGATTCTATGCATAAACAAGTCGTTTATTGTTAGAATGATTGCATTTTCTTCATACTCTGATTCTTTCAAATGCTTTATAGAGAAAGAAAATGAGGTGTAAGGCATCTTATTTGCATTTCATTGTGACTTTGTCCCATTACAATTGATTCCAATCATTCAAGTCATATAAAACAGGTAAAATTTCAGTGTTATGACATTAAAAAAACAGCAAAGAAATATTCTAAATTCAGAGATAATGTTTCCAAAACATTACATAAGTTATATTTTACTTATCTAAAAATGAATCAAAAAGTTATTTTGAATTCTTTAAAAATATCGAATTGTTGTTTCGGAGATAACGTTTATGATAAGAGATATTGCTAGGACTTTCAAAATTAAAAACACATAAAAATGCGGAATTCCTTTCAAAACTTTGGAACTTTTTTCTAAATTTTTATCTATAAGAGAAGACAAAACAGTCATTACAGAATTCAATTAAAGAAATTCAGCATATATAAAACACATCAATATAGTTATTATTTGTTAAATATGAAATGAGATATGTATTTAAAGCTTTAAAAATCTAACTTGTTTTATTAGAAATTGCATTTATTTAATATAAAAATGTTAAATTTCAGACATTTCTTATTATATGATGAAGATAATTAGTTTAAATATGTTTTAAATTTTCGTAGTTTATGAAAATAAACCCTCAAACTTTCAAAGGAATGTATACGTGCCATGAAATAGAATGTCAAATCTAAAACTTACTGAATATTGTCTCAGTAATTTGGACCTCATTATAAACTATGAAAAAGAGAGTCGAAAATTTTAGGTACCATCTGCTAAGTTTTGCAATGTATGCATTAAACCATTTTACACATGATGTTAATTTATTGTCATTCTGTGTAAACAAGGCAAAACAATTATTTACACTTAACACTACACCACATCTCCGTTTCTAGAGCTCATGTGGCCCCTTTCCGGTTTGGTATAGATGTAGGTGGAAAGGAATTAAAAGGAAAGAAACAAACATATTACAAGAAACATAAACAAACAACATAACAAGAAATTATAAAAACTAGAATGAAAAATATCTTGAGTACAAAAACTGTATGAATGAACGTTATAATGTACACTATGAGTGAAAATATAAAGGAATTATAAATATTAATAACTTGAGGGAGGTTAAAGAATAAATTATGAAAAAAAATGCGAGGTAAATTAATAGGATTAATCGAATTGAAGCAGTTTTCCTTGATCAATTAGGAATCTAATCATGTTTATGATTCTTTTTTTTTTGGAAGACGAATTATTTAGAACTCTTTTGCACCAAAGACTTTCTAGCGTGGATGAGGGTTTCGGAGGGGCCACGAAAGAGTAAAAGGGCAAGATGTCGCAAAGTGGATGGGATCACCGTCTTCTCCACAAGAGCAATAACAATTATTTACAAGATATTAGTGTTGGTATTTTTCTTACTTAGAATATCAGTGGCACTTAATGTTCCCAGCTAGTAGCTTCAGTAGGATACATTTGTACGACCCCTTTAAATACCGAACTCTTCATAATATGATTGTGATCAAATATGATTAACTTCCTATCTTACACATATTAGTTGAAAATGGCAGTACTGAATGATTGCAAAAATATCTTGCATTTTTTTTCATGAAATAAAATCAATAATTTGTAATTTTATTTTGATTTTGTAAAGTTATAATACAGAGTATTGTCCAAATTTTCTAATTAAATACTGAATAGATTATCGAATTTCACAAAAGTAGTTAGTTATGAAATATTTTAAACAAAAAAAAAAAGAACATGATTGAATTAACTAGTTATCTTAAAAATGAAATTACTTTTAAAATGAGATCTTTTGAGTTTCATTTCTACCACTATTACATCAAAATTAAAAGCATTTTAGGGAAAAATATTGCATTTATATTTTTCTAATTAGTTTTAATCTCTTTTAAAAATGACACTTTTACAGTTATTTCAACACTTCACGATTTTTTTTTGGTGTAAGCGAATGATTGAATTCGATTTAAACTATTTTTAGTATATTTTTTTATATTTTATAGGAAGTAATTACTTTCCTTTCTAAGTCTTAAAGAAATACAACAGAATTAACTAATATTTTAGTGTGTTCCTCTTTATATCGGTTACAGAAAATCTTTTTTTATCCTTCTTTTTTAATTACTTTTTTTCATTCTCTTAAAATAGATAGGTAACTTAATCGCTATTTAAAATGAAATCCTTAGGTATTTTAAATTCTTTTTTTTGGTCCTCACTTTAATACAGAAAAGGATAAATCGAAATTTACAAAAAAGTGCATGGCAAAGCGAAAAACAATATTAAGAATAATTTGAAAAAAAAATCGGTAATTATTTTATAGCATTTGAATTAAACATTTATCGTTACAAGTTTATTTTTGTTTCACTTTCAGAAATTCTTTACTTGAATTTTTACTAGTCACTTCAAGTGAGGCGATAAAGTGGTATCATATATATCATAGATTTTGGCTTTTAGAGCCAACAGTAAAAATTGGAAGAAGCTGCTTCATTCCTTTCTCGCAGAAGATTGATGAAAATTCCTTTGCAATATGTGCCCGCGCTGTCGCCCAGGTAGCAAAGAATGTTGCATAATAGGGTACAATATTGTGAGATATTATATTATAAAATATTCAAAACTATTATACAATATTGTGAATATTGCTTAATATCGTGCAATATTGTACAATATACTTGTGTTACTAGGGCTTGTAGAAAACAATTGCATTGTTTTTCTTCTTAGTGGGTAGAAGGAAACAATAGAAATGAGACACTTTAGTTGCTACCTAACTCGATTATTTAAACTATCACAACAAGTACTGTAACGTTTCCTTCATTCTCTTGTTGATTTTTTATAACGATTTAAAACCATGATTTTCTAAGCCATATTTTCAATCAAACGTGATTTCTATATATTTCATTTTTCAGCTCCAAAAAGGGATTCAAATATAAATTCCATGTAGCTGGTATAGCCTATGCAAAAGTTTGCACAACATTTTTATATTTGGTCCTGGCAAGGAATATGCCATATCGAAAAATATTTCTAAGGCTTTGAAAATGAAATTTGTCATGATAAGGTTGATAAAAGAAAGGCAGTTTCAAATGAAATTGTTTCCTTAGTTCAGAAAAATGTTTCATTGTTCTTTAAATCTCATATGTATTCATTAATAAAAAGAAACATATCCAAAATATCCTCACATTTTTTAAAGCGACTCAATGGTTCACTTCATAAAAAAAAAAAAAAAAAAAAAATTAGCAGGCAGACCATGACTCATTAAATCATTGTAATTATTTCAGTTACATATATCCGCGCAAATTTGTGCTAATATTTTCATTTCTCAATTTTTATGCTGAATATATATAGAATAACTTTAGTTTATTTTATTGAATTTATTTTTTCCTTTTTTAATTGCAGTATTTTTTTTTTATTAGGAGCTTTTTAAAAATTCTTCACAGAAAAATTTAGACATTAGATTTTCTACTTCAGGCAAATTAGTGTAAGTCCTAGGCCCTATAAAAAGAAAGAAAGGAAAGAAAAGGAACCCATCTCATGCAATTTCAGCTTGGGTGTAATCTTCTCATTCCTAAAATCATTCGGAGCAGTGGTGGCCTGGTGGTAAGGTCTCGTCTTGGGAGTGGGAAGTTTTCAGATTCGGTACCCGATTCCACTGAAGAACAGTCGTGTAAGTGGGTCTGGTGCTCGTTAAATCAGCTGAGGCCAAATGTCCTCCTGATGGTATGGTGTGGAAGTTTGGTGAGGAGGGTGCCAGCTCAGGAGTTATCTTCGTTCTCTGCCAGCTGCTCGAATTTATGAGGTCCGTTCCAAATTAGCCTAGTGTTGCTTTAAAAAAACAGGATGTTAATATAACTAAACTAAACCTAAAATCATTCTAATTCAAGTACCTAAAAATATTGAAACCCTTGAACTTCTCTTTTAAAAATAAGGAACAATTGAATATTTCTTCAACAGCCGAAAGAACAGGTAATGTTCTTAAGAGGATTGATATACAAAAGAGGATCCCACTAAGTTAATGGCTTTTAAGAAAATGTTTTCTGTGATAATTATCACCCCCTCAACTCATTTGGTCAAGCGTCTCCAACGAACAAGGCGCGCGCCAAGAGTTATAAAATAATCACACATAAAAAAAGGAAATACCTTTTGCTGTATTATTCAGAAATTTTTGGCATCGATATAGTTTCGTTGGACGGACGTCGTATCTCTTTCGATATTCATAAATTTAAATCGTCTTGATCTTAGTAATGGAATGATCGAAAAAATTAAGAGTCAATTCACATTTTTCCTATTCATCTAACTTTGTGCTAAATAAAGGGAAACTTGCCTACTATACAAGATTAAGTGAGATCGTGAGAAAAATAACTCTCATGTAATATAAATATTGCGAAGCATAAGAAAATGTTTCGCCAATGCGGAAGAAAATATTAAACATGATCACAAGAAAATATGAAACAACTTGATTTGTCGAGTTATTGCTGTAAATAGTTTTTTAATGAAAGTACTTATGGAAACTATTGTTTAAATTCATTTTTTTCAATCATTATATTTTTTTCATATGAAATGTGTAATCTCTTTGTTAATTAATAATTCGCGTGAATATTCAAAAATTTTTATTTCCATTAATTATATTTAAAACCATTCCATTAATACTTGTTTATATTTTGATCTCCAGACCAAACGCAATGCAAATTTCGAAATAATGTAAACATAAAAAAAATGAAATATAGTTTCGCTTCACTGAAATAATTATTATCCCCACCAAGACAGGTCTCATCTTCCAGAAATACTTGGTGTTTAAATATTTTTCCTAGTTATTTTTTTTATCAAAAGTCTTCTGATATGTTGTTCCAGATGGTTGATTGCATTCGTTGCTCGCATCATTCGTTCGCGTGTGTCTGCAAATACATAAATATATAGGCCAGGAAGGTGACTTGATCCAGTATTTCCTCTTTTTATGAATCTAAGATTGTTTTTGAAACTTCTGTGGACAGTGAATACACTTCATTTTTCTTGGGATATACAAAGACAAGGAACGAAAACATTTGAAATAAAATTTAAAAAAAAATTGGTAAGGAATATGGATTTCCAAGAAAGAATGAAAAGATTTCCCTTTTTCTCATAAAACTGTTTCGAGATAGAGATATTCTTATGAAATAAAAATCTGAATGTTTAATAGTTTTCCCATTTTCTTTCAGAAGATTTTTTCTTAAAGAAACGGCGCTGCATTTAAATATTAAATTGATTTTAGTATTTCAAAATAGTCAAATTTTCTTTAAAAAAATTTTTTTTATAATTTTTTGTTAAATGTATATTTAATTTAGTTTTCAATGAAATTTTACTTTTTTCTTAAAAATAATCGCAGTAATCTCATGAAAGATTATCGCGTTTAAGGTTCTGTAATTCTGAAGATTAACTAAATAAGTGCGCATAAAATATATAGAACAAATCTTGATATTCTGTTGTGAGCTTGTTCATTGAAGACGAGTACCAATGCAGATGGGCAGATGGTTTCAGTGTATATTTATGATTGTGTGTCTGTGTGTGTTATGGTAAATGTGATTAATTTGATGATTATGCATATCTCCACTGGTAATATGAATTCTGTTTCCAACTCTAGAGAAAGGTCTAGAGCTGCAATATATAAAGTCTACATTAATTTCCCGTCTTTGAAAAGACCGAGAATCAGCCGTACTATTACCAATCTGGAGGATTAAAATTTATTAAAAATTATTGCTTTTTCGAATCTAGGTAGCTGCGATTTGCTGCTTGGTGAAATTTATGGAAATTTAGTATACCTAAATAAGTAAAAAATTAAATAAATCAGTACTCAGAAGAAAAATACAAACTGTGTAATTCCATTAAATTTCTCTTTCCCCCTAAATAGTTTAAATACTATTTAATTGATAAATTTAATCAAAACCATTACAAGATTATGCACACGTTTAATTCAATTAAATCTTTCTCTCAAATCCAAAGATTATAAGTTGTTATTCCAAGTTATGATGCGGAAGTACTTGTTACCACTCAACTACAAAAGATGACGATGTTGCCATTATATATATATATATATATATATATATATATATATATATATATATATATATATATATATATATATATATATATATATATATATGTGTGTGTGTGTGTGTTTACTTGAATATGGATTCCCAATTTATTGCTGTGCTTCCGTTTCCAACTTGAAGAAACTTGAACAGGTTCAGCTGAGTGCAGCTCGTATAATAACTGGTCTGAAACGTAGTTGCCCCTCAGATATTGTCCTTTATGAAGCCGACCTTAAACCTCTCCATGTTAGAAGACATGCTAATCTTATCAAATATTACAACAAACTTTCCAGTTATGGCATTCAAAACAACACCTCCAAATAACTAAGAAATTGGACTAACCTCCAGAGACTCAAGAAAAATAGTCCCTTTAGTCAAGTCTTGTCGCAGAATATAATTCCTAAAAATGTAGAGCCACATTCTCTTCACTCCTATATGAATCCTACTGAAGAACTTACCAGGGTTCACTTTCATTTCAACCTTCCTGTTCCCATTAATAAAAAGGAAAATGCGTCAGAATACCTTAGACAATTGGCCTTGGAAGTCATTATTAAAATCCCTAAATGTGACATTAAATTGTATACTGATGGCAGCAAAATCGACAATTCTGCAGGTAGTGGCATCTATATTGTAACTCCTCAGTCTAGTTTTTCTCTATGTCAGCGAAATCCAGATTCTGTTCTGTTTTTAGAAGCGAACTTCTAGCAATCGATGAGGGACTTAAGAAAATTTTACACGAAAATAATTATAAGAACCTTTGGATTCTTACTGATAACCGCAGCTCAATGGAACACCTTAACAATTGGACCTATGTTGGAGATAAAGCAAGTTTGTCTATTCTTCAGAAGTTGAAGCTGATTTCACTTCAACATGATATTCATTTCCAGTGGATCTTATCTCATGTGAATCTACTTGGTAACGAAATAGCAGACAGGCTTTCAAAGAAAGGAAGCAGCCTAGCGACTTCATCTTCTGCTGAGCTCACATACTTAGAACTGTTCTCTCAGGCGAAATTCCTAAATAAGAAGAATTGGATGGTTCCCCCTACTAATGATTGGTATAGAACCAATAAGCCGGGGCAGTCCTTAAATCTTCCTTGTCATAGAAAAACCAACACTTGCCTGTCGCGCCTTGCCAGTGGCCACCTTAAATGTCTTTTCTTTTCTCAGGGTGAAAGATTTTACCCTCTTTGCCCGAAATGCTGCCAGCATCAGGCCTCTGCTGAACATATTCTGAACTGTCTAGGATTTCATTGGGGAGAAATTTATTCTTCTCCCTTCCTCGTTTTTGACTTTCTTCTTGTCAAAGGATTTTTGGATTTGGTCTGACTAAGTCAGACCATGGAGATTAGCAACAACAGCACACACACACACACACACACACACACACACACACACACACACACACACACACACACACACACACACACACACACACACACACACACACACACACACACACACACACACACACACACACACACACACACACACACACACACACACACACACACACACACACACACACACACACACACACACACACACACACACACACACACACACACACACACACACACACACACACACACACACACACACATATATAAATAAGATAATATGCAGATTCTTGCATATGTATATATAATGAGTCATTAAGTTTTCCTGAATTATCAAGAAAGTGTCACTAAATACAATATTATAGGATTTGTACTTCTTGCAAGTAATCCAACTGCTATAATAATTATTTTGCATTGGATTTTTTTTTATCAAAATGGCATGAACGAAGACAAAAATTCAGCGTGAACTAAGGCCCCCTAAATTCTAATCAGTCATTATTGTTCAGTTCAATTTTAATTAGTTAGTCATAAAGAATAATGTGCCCACAAAACTGCTTGAAGATATAGATACGAACTCGCAGTTAAGCTCACAGAAGCTGAGTATAATATGGTAGTAAAACTTTGGGCAACTTTGGAAAAATTCTTGATATTCTCTTAACCATGATAATTTCTCACACTGAAATCCACTGATGGGAGTAATTTTATAAAAACAATATAAACATCTGTACAATATATCAAAATAAACATGCGCTAAAGTAGTTTTTTTGCAATAATGTTTTGTAATCAAGAAAAAACTGTGCGATCATCTTATAAGTTATGAGAATTTTCTTTATATATAATATAATTTTTTGATGACTACAATATTTGTGCTATAAATTCACCAAATGCATAGATGAAAAGATATCAAGCAGGTTTTTTATTGTAAAAGTATAAAAAAGAATATTCTACAGTTAATTTAAGATGCAACTTTTAAACTCATGAAATAACTTTCGAATAAAAAGATACATAAAAGAAACCAATATTTTAAAAAAAAGGAAATTCTCGCCTAAAATCTGACATAAAAGTTGCATCAATATAACTTTCATTTCATTTCGACAAAACATTTTTTGGGCGAAATTCACCAGCTTTCTTCGTTCTTCTTTCAAACAAGAAACTTCTCGGCATACACATATATGGTCTTAAAAAAAATCTGAGTGTCAGACACTGACTACCAAAAATATTACTCTCTGAGAAGTCTTGCTACTGTTTATAACCCAATTTTTTTAAAACCTTTCACCATCCTCGAATACTAAAGTGCTTTACGCATTTCCTCCATTCAAAAACATTTTCAGCCCACGCCACTGAATATGTTCCCTGTACTTGACAGAGGTGTGAAAGGAATGCTGTGAAGCCTCGTAGAAACGAAAATCATGGTTTACCATGAGGGGAATATGAAATGGTATGTACTAAGGATCACGTGGCAAGAGAGGCCAATCAGTTTGATGGACGTGATCGGAATGGCGGTACTTTCTGAAAAATGATCCACTTCCTGTGCAGAAAGGCTTCTATCAAGTCTAAAGAACAAATAGGGGGTCTTGAACAAATATTCTCGAATAGATAGTGTAAGGAATGGGGCATAAAACTATAATCTACGATTCTCAAATTAGAATAATATATATTGTGATCATGGACATTTAAACTATTTAATTTAGTTATTTTATAGAATTATTATGTACTACATAAAATAATTGATTAGCACTTATTATTTTTTATAGGTTATCGCTTGATTCTATTTAAAAACTTAGCAGATTCTATGAGATAGTTGATCTTATATTTTAACAATAACAAATGCAAGAAAAAATAATTTAGAAAATCATTTTGTTATCAAAGATTTTACAGAAAATTGAAAAATAAATATTATATTAAATTGCATATTTTATCATAACTTCAGTTTTATTTGGAATCTTACAAAATTTTTCTGAAGCTATATTTTATCATAAAAGATTTTTAGTTTTTCTAAAAGAAAATAATAATTACTCTTTTTTTAAAAAGGAAAAAAAAATAAATATTTTCACTTCATATCATATATTTTCTTTTATTAGTAATTGATATATTTCATATATTCAGTTATAAAATACTAAAAGTGAATTTTTTGTTCTAAAGGTTTTGAAAATCTGTCTTTAAAAGTTTTGCTATTTCAAAACTTCTTAGTTTCGTAGCTAACATTATATAGTTGAGTATATTTTAGTATATTTTATTACATTTTACGTTGGACTGTTTTAATTTTTTTATAACAATTACAGATCAAATTTTCCTTTCTTCTTATTTTTCTAGTATTTTTTTTTTAAATGTAATTCTTTGTGAGTGCAAATATAAATTTAGAAAAATCCATTCATTTGCCATTGAACAAAAAGCAATTCCAACGATCCTCCATTGTGAGAATAAGTTTCATATATAAATACATTTAAACAAAATTTTTATATTATATAATTTACATTATATAATATAACAATTATATTATATAATGTAAATATAATATGTATATTTATATATGATATGTATATATAAATATACATATTATATAATTTACATTTTAAAAGCTATTGCATGAAAAGTTCATACATTAGTGAAAAAAATCGATTTAAAAATCTATATGGATGTTAATACGGATTTTTAAGGTACTAATTAATCATTATTTCAATGTTTCTTTTTTTTTGACCAGAAAACATTAATTTATATAAGAAATGCATAGTTATTGGAACTAATAAAATTTGATTATTTGACACTAATAACCATCTAAAGCGGTTTACAGTTAAATTATAAATTAGCAAAATTATTTAAATCTTACAAAGGAGATCAACACTTGTTTATTCCACTAAGGTTTCAGATTTTTGTTTCATAATAACATTAATTATAGTTGACAACTGAATATAATTAATCACTTGTTCCAGATTCTGAAGCTCCATTTCGGAATGAAAGTTGCTTGCTATTCAAATAATTAACCGATTAAATTCATTATAACTAATTACATTTATATAACATCTCTTAATTAAATATCATATATTAAACGATTTTGAAATGATTAATATATTTTATTAGTTAAGAACAAGCATTAATAATGTGCTTGTTCTTAACTAATAAAATATATAACTTAATGTTTCTGATGTGGGAATTGTCTTCTCCAAGTGGAATACAACTGTTTTCTCCAAATATCAACAAATAAATGCATTTTATATTTACAACAAAAAAAGAACAAAGACATAAGCTTAATTACCTAAATCAATAGTTTCTTTTTGAGAGAATTCGTTAAATATTCATAAAACGTAATCAAATAATTTAATCAAAAATAAGTTAATTTTATATCAAGCAACTTCTCAATTTCAAGAGTTTTGTAGTACGTCATAGATTAAATTAATTAATAGATTTAAAAATCTAGAATATCTTTTTTGAACAATCATTAAAAATTTTAATAAAAATATAGAAATAAACATTTTAATTAAATAATAAGTTAAAATTTTCATTAAGTTTAGGTTAGAATGTTAGGATATTTTACAAGAAGAAATAACTCATTGTAATAATTTATCGAAATATTGATAGATTCTTTTTATTAACTTTTATAAAATTACAATCAAAAACTTTAATTTAATAAAAAATCTGAGTTTTTAATTAAATCTGGAGGCTAACATTTCATGACACTTTGTAACGTACAATATCCCGTGGTAATTACTTGTAGATTTAAAAAGGGGAAACATGTGTCTAATTTACCATCCAATCATTTTTCATGTTGCATAATTAAATTAATTATGTATCTAAATTTCATTAAAATTGCAATTAAAATAGAGAAAATAACTAGAAACTT
Organism: Argiope bruennichi; assembly: GCF_947563725.1. Lineage (NCBI taxonomy): Eukaryota > Metazoa > Arthropoda > Arachnida > Araneae > Araneidae > Argiope > Argiope bruennichi. Next base: position 95,846,759 of record NC_079156.1, on the reverse strand, counting down.
TTAGTTTCACAATTATATTTTATAATTTTAATTATATTACCTTCATACCTTATAGTTACTTGTATTTATTTAAAAAAGAAATAGTTTTTATTATTTCCTATTTTTATAAATTCAATAATATATTTAACAACGAATTCTTAGTACGAATATTTTTAAATGCTTTTAGAGAGGGTTTGGGCACACATCTTTAATATAATAAAAAGATAATTTTTATGTATTTGAAATAATTTATTATATTAAAGGATCTATTCTTATTACATCAAATTAGTAATTTCAACCTTTGTATTAAAAATATATATCCTATCAATTAAAAATATTGTATATCGCATTTTGCTGATAGAAATTGGTTTTTAATAATGATTCAATGCCGTTTGTGGTCAAATCAAGAAGAAAGTAAGGGAAACTGATAACAAGAAAGATGAAAATATGAAGATGATTGAAAAACCAGAAGTAAATTTGAATCTTTTTATGTAGAAATGTAGTCTGCTGAGATGTGACTTATCTCCAATGAGGTATGAATGATTTTTCTGCAAGTACTTATATTTTATCAACAACATTGAAAGTGCTAGATCACAAAATGCCAGAGAAAGGTCAAGTGAAGCTCAGGTAGTATATTTGATGAACACCAATTTGTTTGAAGATGAATTTGTTTTGTTTGTGAATGAATTTATGATATCCGAGGGTAAGAGAAAAGATAAACTTCCCGTTCGAGGATAGAAATAAAAGATAGAAAAGAAGTAATTAAACATTAAAAAAATCAATTTAATAGTGAATTAAGCATTATGTTTGGATTAGAAATTCTACATTTTAATATTTAGTATTTATTAACTTCTTAAGTGTTAAATACTTTCTTCTCTTGTGTCATCATTTCCTTTTCAAACACGCTCCTTTCCTCATCATCTTCGAACAAATTGGCAATAACTTCTCGAAGATTTCATGTGTTAACCATTATGAATCAATAAATAAAACGCATAATTTTATAGATAGTAATAAAAAAAGTGCAGTACATGATATTAGAAAAGGTAAGTGAAATATAACCAGTTACTTTTCGACTTAACGGACATTCATACTGTGGCATTTGTCCCAGCGCTTGAAAACTTTGAAAATATGGATTGAAAAAAATGCTATCGACACATATGAGGTAGTTCGAATGAACGATTTGACCGATGAGGAACTTCATGCTTTTCAACAGATGAAAATTTGTGAGTACCATGTCAAAAACTGTATGACAGAGGCTTCAATACTTCCCAAAAGAGTCCTTGCAATTTTGCGCAAGTCTGTCGACGGTGGTAAAAGAAACCGGAAATTCAAAAATGATCCAGGGTTTTAAGAAATACCTTAACATGAATGCTATTTATGTCGAAAGGTAATGAACTGATTATAGTTTAATTTCCGTTTCATATTGTCATGAATTGCATTTCATTATTATTGTACCCAAAACGACGTGCGTTAATCTGCTTCCCTTCATAATATAAAAAAGTATTTAAATATTTAATTATAATGCTGTTTCTTTAATTATTCCAATTTAATATTTACTTTTACATAACTATAACCAATCATGAAATTTATTTTTACTTAGTGCAACAATTTCGCACAATTTCTAATAGTATTTGAATATATAGATAGAATTAAAAATCTAATAAAAAAAAGGATATCATTTTTGAAACTATTATTAAGAATATTCGACAAGGAAATATTTCTATACAGCACACTGTCAATGAAAACGAATGTCGGAACCATATAAAAATATTAATTGAAATAATGATGAAGAATTAACAAGAAATAGGAAAAATGATTTTTATCTCAAATGTATTGAAATTGTTTATGTAGATTCAAATAATAAAATATTAAAGATTAGGAAGTAGATTCAATCTACTTCCTAATCAATTATATTTTTACAACTAGTTTTAAAAATATATTTTACCTAAAAGTAAACGAAAATAAATGCCGAATGCAACATTTTTCTGAATTCTGAACCAAACATGTCTCCATATATATCAAATTGAAAGAACTTAGATTTTGAAAAATTATTGAAATAAAATTTTTAAATAGCAGATCATTCCAGTAACATGAAGTTAAAAAAAATATCATAATAAAATCGTATACGAAATATATATTTATAAAGTAAAGGTGAAAGTATATTAACTTTTTCATTTCAATATTTTTCCATAAAGTTTCGAAAATCTTCAATATAAAACCAAATTTATATATCAGGTGTTAGATATCCCACTCGTCTAAAAATCTTCTTCCTGGCCAAAAACTTTTTTTTTCAATTTGTACAATTACAAACTTAGAAGCTAAAATTGCAACTATACATCAGATTTCCCACAAAACGGTCAACCATACTTATCGCATCAATAGAGTTTTCATTCACCCGTTTTGAATCGTCCTTTGCTGTTTTACCGAAGAAAGACCAGCTGCTTCTAGAGGAAATCAAAGCATTTCCTAGGTTCTTTGTTTGACAGGATATTAAAGACTCACTGCGGTTGAAATATCGAATGTTGATGTTAACGAAGGACAGAGAAAAGCGGGGGCATTTTCTAGCGAACTTCAACTGTTGTCAGAATGAATTCATCGAGTTCCTGTCAAGAATAAACGATGGAAGAGTAAAATAGAACCTTTTAAGTCCTTTAGGATGTCTTGTAAATCACAAGTTCCGAAAATTGTAAAGCAGTGAAGCGACGTTCCCTTTTTCCTGATTTGTACCAAATATCGATGCGATGCAGAAATGGTAAACTTATTTCTCTTCAACATTGCGAGCATTGTAAAGAAAGCAGAAAGCCTGTTTGTTGTGTGGTTTGTGGTTTTGTGGTTTTGGTTCACTTGTTAATAAAGAATATTAAAGGATTTGTACATAAAATCATAATTGATTTTCCAAGATCTTTAGACTAGTAATCTCGGGTGTTGTCAGAAATGTTCTGTGGTAAATTTGTTTAAAAATTCAATGAGAATTACTTCATAAAATTACACCGAAAATCAATAATATTTTATAACGGACTTCATGATTTGAATATTTCATGATGATTTCATTGTTACTCTTTCATCTTGCGTGCATTTTATCTAGAATAATTTAAATTAATAAAATTATTTAAAATATATGATGCTTAATCTATTCGTACGATATCATCTGATGTTCAATAATTTATCTTTCAAAAATCTTGAAATTTTCTTACCAATATAGTTAAGTCTTATAATATTATGGTTCTTCTATGCACTTTTTGCGAACCACTTCTCGAAAAATTACCTCCTGTAGTACATAATAATAAATAAATTTGAATGAAATAAAACTAACAGTTTTTTTAAAAATATTGAATACTTTTATTTCTTACATTATAAATTTCCATTTATAAACCGAAAAAGAAAAAGTATTCAATACGTATCAATACTCCTCTTCATAATATCATGTCTCTTTCAATGTGAATGTATGCTTATATCTGCCATTTGGTGTTCTACAGAATAGAAGATAGAATTTAGAGTTTAGACACAAATATACTTCAATCGTAAGTAGCACAATATTTTTACATAATATTTTTTTCAATATTCAGGTCTATTATACAATATTGCAAATACCGATTAATATCATACAATATTGTATAATATGTATGCTATTGAGAAAGGATGGATATGAGCATCTTTGACTTTTTTGCAATTGGTAACACGATTTTAATTGCATAAAAATCAAAGTTTTTGTCTACTTTTAGTAATTTCTAATATTATTATTGCAAAAAATCGATTTTAATCCATTTTAAAGTTAGGAAAAAGTATTTTTCCTGTAATATTTAATTGCTTGTTCTGTGATTTTTAGCATGGTTTTATTTTAAAATCCGAAGCATAAAGCTTTCCATTTTTAAGATAAAATTCATACGGTTTTCGTTGTTTAATCGCACCTTTCTTCTGTTATCAAGATAGTGATATAATTATTTTGATGTTTAATTATTTTTTTACTGGGAAAATTTTATTATAAAAAATACCTTTTTAAAAAAACAATTGCCTTACTTTTATCTTTTTTAAAATAATTAATGCTTATAATTTACTGAGATAATAAAGAAATTTTATAATTTGTCCGATTTTAAGCAATTTGAATTTATCGCGTATTCCTTGGCGAGTTATTTGGCGATTAATCCCTGTCAAGCTGTTAATAGTATCCAAAAATCGAATTTGGAGTTAAGAAGCGTTTTACCCAACAGATTGAAATAAAAATTCAACAAAGAGCTACAATTGCACTCACAAAATCCCATACCAAATTTAATGTATTTCAGTCATCGAGTCTTTTAATTATCACACTTGCATGTTTCTGAAAATACGGACTAACGGACGATCAATCCCTCCCAGGATTTAGTTCAAAATTTGAAAGGTATCTAGATTATAGATGTTAATTTTGTGTATCGATTTTTATCTATATAGCTTTCTTCGTTTTGTAGTTTGAGCGGATTTTATTCAAAATTTGATAGAAATATGCAAATTTATTATAAAGATTGTATACAAAATTCAATCCCTCTAGATAAAAGCGATTTTGACTTCGTCAAAATCTCGCATTCGAATACTTTTTTTTTCATTATGAAAACAATACTTTTTCTTTAAATTTCGACATTTGAGAAAAAATAATACATTAACTAAATTTCAAATATCTTCAACGAAGAAAAATGCCAAAAGCTCTTTCTGATAGCCTTTTTATTCAAATCTTATATAGTATTCATAGTGTTACACAGTATTCATAGTATTGCATAGTATTCATAGCATTAAATACTGCGCATTAAATGCTATTTCGTTCATTCAACTCCCAGGTTATCCAGCAAGACATTTTGCTTTTACAACATTAATCTTAAAATTACGTTTACAGCAGTGTCTGGTGGTCTGACGCTTATAATTTAAAGGTGCAGAAAACTGTTTCGATGTTAAAGAGTTAATTAGCCTTCCTTGAGGAGAACATTCCAGCAAGAAGGAAGGCGGAAAACAACCAGAAATAATGGTAATGGAGTGTTAATTGCCTAATTAACTCAGACAATTAAGTATTTAATTATCAGCAATTAACTTCCATTAAATCTTACTTAAGAAAAATAAAAGCTATATTTTAACAAAGGGAATGAATGTCAGGGGAATTTTCATAGGTGAACATGTGAGATCTGTGTTTTTGCACAAATAATCATTCCATTCATTTGAAATTATTGCACTATGTTATACTACAATTTATTGCAATGTATTATCTAGCTATTTTTTGTATTTTATAATTTAACATGTCAGGGCATTTTTAACCAGATGGTTTCTCATAATGAAGGTACAGTAAATTTCACATTTCTTTTACTATATGATTCTACTGCATGAATTATTATTCTAAGAATAAACCAATGGTAATGGTTCCCTTCAAACTATCTCGCATACTCTCTAATAAATATGTTACCCCAGAGAAAGACTTACATAATACTTGAATATATTAACCTTTGACGAGAATTTAGCATTTTTACTGAATTTATCGTGGCATCCTCGATGGATTATATGGCGATTAATCCCTGACATATAATTTATTGTATCCGAAAGTCGAATTTGTGTTTTAGATGCGTTTTTCGAAACTGATTGAAACAAAAAAAATGACACAGAACTATTATAATTACAAAATCGCATACCAAATTTAATATATTTATGTCATTGTTTTCTTTTTCAATTATCACGTTTGCGTGCTTCTGAAATTATGTACCGACAGACAATAAACACTTTTTTATTTTTTGTTTCAAACTTTGACAGGTGGTTACTCTATAGATGTTAAATATATGTAATTTACGTATTTAGCACACTAAAGTTTGTAAATATTATGTTAACTTATATTCGGACAGCCGGACTTTTGTTCAAAATTTGATTTCAAAGTTGACATGAAAACCATCTATCGAATTTCCTTCTTCTAGGTCAAAGCGTTTTTGAGTTTCTTTTTCACATACAGACAGACATTTGAACATTTTCCAAAAAAATGTGTTTTTCGAATTCAAGGAGTCTAAAACGTGGAAATTCGTTAAAATCTCGAATTCTTCGACGATTATTATACTTCTTCTATACAACATATACGAGAAAGTAATAAAAAGGCACGGCATTAACACAAGCAATGATTATTTAGTCATAAATTTTATTCTATTAGATATCTTGAAGTAGATGTTTAGAGATTTTACTGGTGACCATTTTTACTGGATTTTACAGTGGCCATTGATGTAATATCTATAATTTCAGGTGAAATAAAAACTAGCGAAATGTCTGAATATTGGCTGTGAGGACTTTCGTATGATCAGAATGGAGACATTAACTGTATTTAAATTATAATACTAATTACTTTTTGATTAGTCGTATTACTGAAATATTGGGACAAATTTCTATTATTGAGTTTTGAACAAATACGTAAACTATTGATTAATTAGACTGCTATTTGTTTCGAATCTCGTTTCCAGGCCAAAAACTGTTAAATATTACTATTATTTTTTATTTATTGGGACGTTCATGTTAGACATGTTTTAAAACTTTATATTTATCACCTACTGTATCGTATTATTTTAAAATAGACTATCCCCATATAAGAGACCATAATTATCTTACTATTCACAGGAATGGAATAAAATTTTGATTCAAACTATTTTAAGGTATTTTCTCAAGAATCATATGAAAAACAACAGTTACGGTTACAGGGAAAAAAATTTCAAAATTTTCAAATGGCAATACCAATTTTTTTTAATGGAAAGTTTTCCCCTTAACAAAAATAAATAAATAGCGTTGGAACGCTATTTTCGTAAGAAAATCATAATCAAAGACAGACTAGGAAGAAGAGAGAAAATAACCAATAATTTCTTAGAAGCAACAGAAAGTAAAACATTTATTGCGTTTCACAAATTTTCTACTTGTTATACTTCGATCATGATGACAGTTTGCCTGCGACAGATAGTGCTTAGAAAGAAAAAGCACGTACCGGGCCTGAAAAGAATCTGTTGAACTTCACGTCTCTGGAAGCTCACCACAATTGTTTCCTCTTTCCTCCTTACTAGGCAGGTCTGTCTAGCGCTTGTGATTTTTGTGCGACAGGTATCGTTCCAACGCTATTAATTATTTTTTACCTTGGAGATAACGTTCCAATAAAAGAAAAGTTGGTGTTGTCATTTGGAAATTTTTGAATCTTTTCATTGTAACCGTAACTGTTAGTTTGTTAAGACAGTTATAAATGTTGTTTTTCATATGATTCTTCAGCAGATACCTTAAAATACCTTGAACCAAATTTTTCTTTTGATCTTGTAAAGGCTATAATAATAAAATTAGTTTTTTTAAAAAAAATTTTTAAATTTTTTTGTAATTATTTAGCATTTACACGAGAAAAAAAAACATATTTGCTTTATGAATTGATTAACAGCACGCATATATATATATATATATATATATATATATATATATATATATATATATATATATATATATATATATATTTACAAATCTTTAAACATTTTTTATGGAAAGTGAATAAAACTTACTGTCTAAAGCATAAATCATATGTCAATTTTCCTACGGTATGTATGGTCAAGAGATTTATCGTTAGAAGCCGTTCCTATTTTCTCCCAGTCCTGCGCTTAATCTCAGGAGAAAAATAATCACGCTGGCTGGGAAAAAAAAAGAAAAATATTTCCCCTAGTTTATATTTAACAGAGTATTGCAGCCCTTCTTCTATTCAGATCTTCGCCACTAATAGTAAACAAAGAATAAAATAATCGTAAGTCCAACACCTGATAGTTTGAATTGTTTGGAATCCTTTCAGGTGAAAACGATGGGAAAAAGGAAAAATACCTCTGAAGGGCTTTCAGTAGTTTACAAGTTTCGAAGACTGTAAAGAAGAGATTTTTTTATGGTAATAATGCTTAAATTGAAAGTAGAATGTGAGAACATTTATCGAAACATAGTGAATTCTTTCTATGCGATTATTATTTTTTCATATTTTTTTTAAAAAAATTTCCATTCGCAGTTGAATTTCAATAATACAAGATGTCCAATAATGCTCTGATGCAGTACAAAATTATTTAAAAAATAATTAGTAATAAAAGCATGTCTCTGAAGATACATATTACTAACATATAGTATAAAGTTTTATTCCATTTGCATTTTTACATCACAATTTCTCAGATGTTTAACGATGGTTTTAATCATATCATGCAAATGTCGAAATCAAGTTCCTTAGTTTTGTCTTGCGGATTTATGAAAAGATAGTGCGCATCAGATGTTGTGCAGTAATTTACAGGATTTAAAGCATTGTATCATAGCTGTTATTCATTCTATAAATCAATAAGCGTCTGCTAACAAATAGTGTAAATCAGGACTCTGCGTGGTCATACAATCTGTCAACAAATACTCTCACATCGAGATTTATTAATGTTAGTAGTACTAGAGCAAATAATTAAAGTTTCTTGACTGTGTAATTTTTGTTTCAATAATTGTGTAATTTATCTTAAATTTCGTAAACATCATATATTTAACTGATTTTGGCTATCAGATTGTTTACTTAGAATATTTGCTACTAAATTATTAATATGGAAAATAATTATAGATATAAGTTAGAAAAAAATTTATATAACGAAAATTAGGGCAAATATAATTTTAAAAGTATATGTACATATACTCGAGATAAAAAGAGGAAGTAAAAAGCCTATTTCGAAATTATTGTCCAGATAAAGCATTTTTTTTTAAATTTTGATTTTGGCAAAAGCACGTAACTGAATGGTTTGACGAGCAAAGAAATACGTTTAAATTTCATCATAATAAAAATATTATTGTAAATTGTGTATAGAATTAAATTAAATAATTATTAAAATTAGAGAATTTGTTGAAAAGTATAAAAAATATGCTTAATTTTTTAACTAACTTTTGGACATTCTAATGCCAATAGTGACCTTCTTACATAAGTTATATTTAATGATCTTGAAGAGAGCTTAAAAGTTGCCGATTTATCATATTCAGAGAGACTTAATTTCAAAAATATGTTTTTCGGATTCCGAGAGGTTTAGAATGTAAGGATTTGGCAAAATCTCGAATTCGAATTTTCTGCAGATTAAATTATTTTCTCTTTGTATGTTTTATGTAAGAGAAAGTAAACATAAACGAACAATGGCATAGAAATAGACGAATTTCAAACAGAAATGATAATTTTTTTTTATTTTGAGATATGCATGAAAGTAGAGGGAAAAATGTTTTCGGATTTTAGGTATAATCGGAACGAAAAATATTCCAAGCTGTGCAATTTATTTTTGCATCTTGGGAAGGAATATAATAATCCCTGCTTCAATAGTATAGAAAAAAGTTATTTTAGGAAGCTTTTCCAAGATATCAACTAAAAATTGTGAAATTTATACGGAATAATACACTTTTTTTTTTCTCAAAGACCTTCAAAAAGACAGAAAATAATGATAAAAATATAGAATCTAACAGTTAAAACTGAAACTGTTTTAAACCACTTGAAAAGAATCATAATTCTGGGTGGTAAAATTTTCAAGATTATATATATATATATATATATATATAAAAGAGTGAATTATAACAAATAATTAAATAATCAAATGTTAAGAGAGTTTTTTTTTGTATAACATTTTGTATTTCAAAATATATATCTTTAAAGTTGATGTTATGCAAACATGTTATTAATACTGATATACATCATATTGCAATGTTAATTTCATGAAAGGGAAAATGGAAAAAAATAACACAATGTTGTAGAATATGTATAGGTAATAATCCAAACATGAGCGACCAAACGAACCCCAAAATTGAAAATTTATCTTTTTATAAAATACATTGCTTTCTTCTTAAATTCTATCCATTAATATTTAATGTTTCAAGCACTCAGAAATATATTTTCAGCACGACTTGTTTCTGAACTGATTAACTACTACTATCTAAAATTTCTGAAATTGATTAAACTGATTTTGTTTATCAATAAATGTATTGGGTTTCACTCCAGTGCTACTCTTATTTTGAATTCAAATAAGCATTATCATTAAATAATCTAATACTTTAAAATGTCTTTCCTATTTAACTACATTCGAAAATGGAATTAAAGAGATAACATTTCGGAATCGAACGTTAATATTGCGCTTATTTAAAAACATTGATAATAAAAATGAAACTGTTTAACGCATATTTTAAGATACAAATTGTTATTCATTCCATAATTTATTGAATGCCGATATTAATTATGTGTTTAATCATTTCACTTCGCATACTCGCCTAAATAATCTTATTTATTAACATTTCCTTAGGATCCAATTTTAGTTCCGCTGTTCGTTTAAATATTAATGATTTCTTAATCAAATTTTACGCTTTAAAGAATCTTTTTTAATACAATGCATATTTAAAGTTACTTCCACAAGAATATTTATTAATTAAATATTCTAGAAATGTCGCATTCTCTAAGCAACTGCTATCAATACTTTTATCATCGATTTAATTCATATGTTTAAACCGATATTCTAATTAAAGTGAATTTTACGTTCAGCAGCTGGTTAATGGAAGCAAGTAAAGACAACAAAATATTTCGTGGAGATTAATTTGTTTTATTTTTATAACAAAATTAAAATATTTGTGAAAATAAACTGATTCGTTTCTGTTTAGGTAAAGATTTTAACATTCTTAATATTATCAATAATTTAATCATAATAAAATCACAAGGATATAATTGAATTTTCTTTTAAAAAAGTTAATTTTAATTTAATTATCGATAAAAATTTGTTGTGATAAAATTTATTCAGGTTTGGAAGCAATAAAAATATTTTGAATGTAATTACCATTTTAATTATGATATATACAGTGTATTCATTTGAGATTTATATTTGTGTAACAACTCTGCTTTTTTATTCAAATTCATGCATTTATTGAATAAATAATTTTATGAATTGATTTAATGACTAAGCAAATCATTCCTGGTTCCTTGGAGTTTTGTTTTGCAAAAAGCAATAACTATTATTAAAACTATGGTGAAAATGCATTTAGTTTAATTTCAGAAAATTTCTTCATCCGTTAAACATATTGATTGCAATATAACATTTAAAACGCCGATATAAAACTTGAAAGATTTTAAAAAAATTATTAGAACTAGAGAAACTGATATCAAATGAAAATTAAACTTCATATATTTTGATTGTATTGTTCTTTGAAAATTACAAATATTTCAGTTCTGGAAACCGTCCATGATTTTAAATAGTATTAGATAATACAAACGTAATGAAAAGTATATTTTCAAACATATCTCGGTTGAAAAAAAAATTATGATATCTTTAATAGTTTTAAATAAAAAGATGTAATATTAAATAGATTTTTATAAATGTCTTATCATTTAAATAATATATTTATTATATTAAATAACAATTTTAAAAAGAAAAAAAACGTTATAAATATTTGAAATATAACTTCCTATACATGCTATATTATAATGATAAATCATCTATATGTTAATTTTGAAATCAATATATGATGCTTACATTTAAGTATAATAAATCATTTTTACAATAAATTCATAGAAATAATAAATTAAATATTTTCAGTATTTATTTAAAATACCTTTATTCTAAATGTTGAATAATCAATCAATCAATAAATATATTTTTCTTATTTCTAGCAAAACAATAACTCGAATTTTTTTCGAATACCATTTGTAAAATATTGTTTAAAGGAAAATAACATTAAAATTCTTTTTGAAAGTTTACATGTTTTTCTACCGGCTTGATATTGTGTGGCAATGCAGTTGGTAATAATGCTTTCGTGCCTATTTTCTCCATATTCACATTCTACGATATGCATAGTATAATTGACAATGCAATACATCGAATCACATGATTGTTTTCCAGTCATCTCCTGTCCAATCCTTCTGCTCCTTTAGGAACTGGAGTGGTCTGCTCTTGTTCAATGTAGATAATACAGACTTGATCATATCTCTGGTTTCAATTGTCTTCGAAGTATAATATAAGGCAAACATTCCATTGTGAGATCTTTGGAGTAATTCCTCGCAGATTGTCGTGATGTAGCTTATCTGTTGGACTGGACAACTCTGGCAAATTTCCTTATGATAGAGCATTCAGTAGCCTGTGACTATTTCCATGTCTGAGATTGAAACCGGTTTTCTGCTTGGTAGTCTAATCTCTGTAAACATTAATAATTGCTACTCTCGAACACTTTGTAAGTGCAGCCATTTTGCTGATACTGGTTGTGACGCTTCGAATATCTACAATCATCTCGTGTTCAAACTCAGTTAAATTTCATTTATTTAATTGCTTTGTCAATTTCTTTGCATTTAACACAGTGCGATTGAAGCTTCACTTGTCAACCGTTCCTTTTTTTTATAGTTATCTCACCTTCTAGCGGCAATAACATGAAGTTATAACAGATCTGTGTATAAGTGTCAAGTGGTCACTATGCTTTGGCTTTTCGGTGTATATATAACATTAATATCTGACTAGATCAATTTAATTACTGATTCTTCATTCTTAAGCATGAATTCGATAATAGAGGAATTTTTGGAAACAGTGATTAAGATGATATAACCATGATTCGTTACCATGGAAATGTGCTGTATAAAAAATATTTCATTATAAATTTTATTTAGCGTTAATATAAAGCAATTGTGAGAACACTAAAATCAATTAAATAGCTTTTAAGTTTCATTTGAGAAGACAGAGAAGGACATCAATATGGAGATTATTTCCATTCGAAAAAGCAATATTTGTCTCGAACTTTTTTTTCTTCGTATTATTTTTAAACAAAAGAAATACACGAAGGAACTATTGATTCCTAAATCAATAGTTCCTTCCAGTTATAACATTTAAATAAATGGGTCATTAAAGATGTTTAAAATGCATTTGAACAGCTATACACGGGCTTTTAATTCATGTATTAAGATTGAATATATTTTTAGGGATATGACATCCGAAATTAACGTAAGCTTATTAAAAATAAAAAAGAATGTATTACCTTTTTTCAATCACAAACGTCAATATAAAAGACATTCAGATGTTAAATTACAATATTATCAACTATCTGATATTCAATTAATTAATTAATTACATGCTAGTTCTAACTACATATAACTATACCATTTTATTAGTCTAACTAGAGTCTGTATACTAATTGTTATAAAAACCCATTTATAATAACCGATAAATTTTTTGGAATAATTAAATTTATAATCAATAATTTTTGGCTTGTTGCACTGAAATTTATCAAATCATAGAATAATAATCTGAATTTAACTTAAGAGTTACATAATTTATTTCCAAATAAGTAATTAAATTTCATTTAATTATTCATTTTCAAAAAGTGATTTGATAAAATACTATAATATATATATATATATAATACAGTATTTTATTATATACTATTAAATATAGTATTTGATAAAATGCTATATGTAAATATTAAGAAAAAGTGCAGTAAAGGGATTTGTAAATAAATGGATGCCTGTCATTCAACATTTCAAAAACGTGGATAATATTTCTAGATACATTTATTAAACTTGTCTTATTCCATGCCGGAAAAATGAAGTTTCATAAAAGATTTTTTGCTTATTTCCAAATATTATAAAGTTTTTCTCAAACGTGCATATCTCAGATGATAAAATACGATTTCACATTTTCAGAATACAATTATATTTTAATAATTAATGAAATTTCATTCCATTTTCTTCCCAAATTCGCCATCTTGTAGTGAGCCAGAGAATTAACATATCTCAATATTAAATGATATAAAATTATTGAAATGAAAAACTAATTATATTATCTATGGCAGTAATAAAATTATGATTTTAAAAACTGATTCTACTGATTATTTCTTTCAATGATCCTTTAAGGTGTCCCATTACTCTGTTAAAAAACTGCTTTTGTGCCATTCAAACTAACAATCCAATCCAATACAATACAATACATCTGCTAAGAAACTCATAACACTCATGTATGAGACACTGAAAATAAAATTCTGAAAACTCGACAGGCCTTACACAAGATCCCCAAATTGTGTGTGGGTGGACCATTAACCCGAAAACAAACTAATCTTCATTAAGCAGTGGAACTGGTATACCTAAAACTTAATCGTATATTCTATAAAAAATGTAATTCCGCACTATTAATTGCTAGACGGCGGTCATTACATAAAAACCAGCATATTGAAAGTGTATTTTGGACATTTTTCATCCGAGTGGTTGAAATAAAAATATGAAACCAAATAGTACTTGTAGCAAGAAAAAAAATCATAGGTATAAGTCACTGCATTTTAGAGACTTCTAATGATATTTGTGAAATTACTTACCGGTAGATAGATAACTTCTTGTTGGATTTAGTTCTAAGTTTAATAGCTCTCTACGCTTTAGATGTCACATACATTTTCTAGTTTTCACCAATTTATAGCTATAGAGCTAACATGTATTCGGACAGCATTCTTCTCAATGAATTTAACTCAACATTTTACAGAATACCAAATACCAAATTTCGTTAGTCTAGTTCAAAGCGTTCAGCTGTAGTCAAAATATATATTCATAAAAAAGAACTGACTTTCTACTAATAATAGTGTTTGATAAATATATAGAACCAGTATTTTAAAGAAGTTGTAGATAAGGTGTAGTTTATAAGAAAAATATAAATTGCTTACCTTGCTGATATGTGAAAATTGAGTACTATATATAAAATATATTATTTATAATTTGCATTAGTGTAAAATATTATGTTGTTATATATAAGTAACTAGAGATTATATGCTTTTTCTGAAATTTCTTTTACACATTCTGATTTATTTATAAAGTCAATAGAATGATATATAGGATCAAAACAAATTAAATACTTGAATTGTATATTTAAATAAATATACATTTCAAAGTTCTGGAAGAAATAATAAAGCAGCTAATATGAAACTTATAAAGCTTCAATGCCTTTAGGCTTTCCTCATATTTGAATATGCCGATGAGTGATAATGCTAACTTGTAAAGTAAGGCCAACAATCGAAGAGTGCAATATAGAATTTCAAAGCAAATATTTGTTCTGGCGCCGAATTTTCAGATAAACAACAACCATGCAAACAAAAAAATATAATTACGATCGAATCGTAGCATTCAAGGACGGCCATCTATTTAAATATCGAATCTTTCTGGAGTATTTTCAATTTTGAAATATGTAAAATGCTTGAAAAGAATCCAGGTTGTTGATTTTTATACTTAATGAGGTAATTTAAAATTTTTGCTCGAATGGTTGTTTTTCATCGTCTTTTGAATATTTCAGATCATTTAATAGATACAGAAAATGATGTGTTAGATATTTTGTTTGAGTTTCATTACCGCTTGGTCCTACTAAATTTATTCTCATTGTTCAAGTAATAGGAAGCGGGTAACATTTCAAAAATACGAGATCAATAACCAGCGTTTTGATATTCAGAATGCTTGAAGAAATTTGCTATAACCAGAGAGGATATTTTCAAAACAATGTAATCAATAATGCTTTATTTATTTTTAAATGTGTACTAAAGATCATTAAATATATCCTAAATATCATTGACCAGATCTATGAATATATTAAATTATTTTTTAGAAGATATATTTTTTTGGTCAAAAAAAACTGTTCTTAAATTGACAAATAGCAATCTCATTTATAGAAATTTTCCAGAAAAAGGAGTTTTAAATGTAGATCTAGTGCATTTTTTTTTAAATTTTGAAAATTTACTTTAAATCTCTATTCAGTTTAACCTAAGGAAGAAAAAAAAACGGAAACAATTAAACAAAACGCAATACATTAAAATAAGATTTATATAATGTATTGTCTACTGTTTTATTGATTGTAATCAACCCTGTAATATAATTTTTAAATATTTTTATCCTAATTTCTGCGACAACTATCGATTTTTAGAATTTCAAATTACAGAAAACATATACAAAACTCGTCAATAAAATTAATTAATAAAAGTGATATGTATTTATAGTGCTAAAATCTTACCGTACATTTTATAAGAAAATTACGTAGAATTTATATAAAATAGTTAAATGTAAGACAATCTTAACATTTTAAAGATATTTATTTTAAATAAAATTATATCGAATTTTCACTTTTTTTTCAAAAATATATTTAATAATATCTTTAACACTTAGATTTTTAATGGAATACATATGCCCAAGAAATAGAATTTAACCACCAATGCAATTTTAACAATTCTAAAACTCATTAGGTGTTGACATATTGGCTTAAAACTCAATAATGTGTAGAAAAAAGAATCAAACTCTATGTACCATGCGCTAAATTTTATTCTGCAAATTCTGTGTTCTGCCTTATCGAGCATGATATAAACTTATAGACATTTTGTGTAAACTATCATTAAAAGTCATATTTGGAAGATCTTTATTGCGGCTACTTCTTTTACTTAGGATACCCATGAAACCTAATGATCCCAAATTATAGCCCAGTGGAACACTTGTGTCTAATCACCCTAAATTCCACCCATCTTCATAATATTATTATGACGAAGTATGAATAATTTCAACAAAGTTTCTCTATCAAATTTTTGTTGAAACGACTCAGAATTAAAAAGGCTTTCAAAATAAAATAAAAAAGTGGTAGTCAAAATCATAACAAAATTTGTAATAAAATTATTCATTAACATAATTAAAATTAGAAATCAAATTTGTAACAATTGATTTGCTTTTATCAAATGACAGAAAATATTTAACTTTCAATTCATTCTCATGTAATTTAATGCATGAAAAAAAGTATACCAAAATCCAATTATTTTCCCTTTAATAAATGAACTTGTAATGATGTAAGGAATATTATATGAGATCGATAAATCAATTCAATAAAAATTTCTCAAGAAAAGGATTAATATTATTAAGTGGCTAAGTTAAAAGTAAAAACTTTAAAAAAAAGACAAAAATCATTCAAAATTTATATCTTATTCTTTAAAATATTTTTTTTTCTAAAAAGTACTAGATTTTATTCATTTCATATAACTTTACATTGCATCTCTAATTTAAAAATAAACAAACATATGTGTTTGTATTAGAAAATTTCAGCATTCCACAGGACATACCACGATATGCCAAATTTGTCCTCGGTACGCTTTGAAATGTACAAATGGAAGGTATTTTTTTGAAATTTTTATTAGAATTTCAAGTGATTAAAAAGTAAGTAAAAGTTTTAGATTTACATAACTTGAATGGATTTATCTCGTACGTAGCTTGATTTTCATGATTCCCTAAAAACGATGTGATGGACGTTACAGCTGAGTTAATTTATTAGTCCGTTCGTGCTGTGTCTTACTCGATAACCTCAAACTCTTGCATTTATTATTGGTGTAAATATTCTGGTGTCATTTCTGTAGGATGACTTGATATGTAGTGATGTTGAGGAGTCTCATTCGTTATCTAAGAGGAATTAAAACAATGAGATGACAACAAAAATCATTCTCAAATATGGAATTTAATCTACGGAAAGAAAAGTGATCTTAGATTTACATATCTTACCCATTTTTAAACTCTAATAAAACATTACAATTTCTAAGACAATAATATTACGAAAAATATCCAGAATTCATTTGTGGATTACACGATGAAAAGTCAAAAGGATTTGGTTTGTTTTCCACATAAAAAGGTGACAAACAGGTTACAAAACGCAGATAAAGCGTATTCAAAACAAAACCAGCAAAAATAAACAATACAAAAACAGCAAATCGCTGGTCAAAAATTGAAAAATGAGAAATTATCCTGAGAAAAATCAGGTGAGCGATTTCGCTCAACTACTCGTTTGAGCATTACTCGACATATTTCTACTTCGTCTTTCGTCTTGTTATAGTTTTCGTGATAGGAGAAAGTAGTTTTTAAAAGGATATAATAGCCTCGTTTCTACTAACACCAATATTCTCGAATATTCCGGACCCTTCATTTTTTTAAGAAACGTCACCAAATGGATCATTTATTCTTTTTATGCTCCGCTTCGCTTTTGAGCACTCTGTAAGACTATCTTCTTTGCCATGAATCTCATTATATAGAGAAGCAACGTTACAAATTAAGAACAATATTGAATGTATACTTAAAATATTATTATAGACTGAGATGTGTCAACTTTTTTGTGGATATGTGCACATTAATTTTGCAGAGTTACAATACAGAGTACATCCATATTCATTTAAATTTTTGCAATCAAATACTAAATGAATTATCGAGTTTCAGACAATGCTTAGTTCTTAAATACATCAAACAAGAAATGTGTCTTAATAAACAATTTGCCTTAAAAATTAAAATTATTTTTTCAGACATAAGAAAAGATAACTTTGAGTTTCATTACTACAATTCTAATTTCAAAATTTAAACAATTAAGTAAAAAAATGTATCCCATTTATATTTTTCTAATTAGTTTTAATCTGTTTTAAGAATAACACATTTGCAATCCTTTCAACAATTCAAAGAATTTTTCTATTTAATACAAATGAAAGAGGGAAAAAAAAGGTTCGAATTAATTCCTTTCTAATATATGTTTTTTTACATTTCATGAGAAGTAATTACTTTCTTTTCTGGATCTTAAAGAAATTCAGCAGAATTAACTAATATTTTATCTTGCACCACTTTATTTCAGTTACTGGAAATCTTTTTCCTATACTTGTTTTAAATTACATCTTTTTCTATTCTGATAAAATAGATAAGTATCTTAAATGATTAATCACTATTTAATATGATATCCTAGTGTGTTTGATGTTTCCTTTTTTCGTTCTTAGCTTAACATGGAAAAGAAGAAACTAAAATCTGTAAAAGGTGCTCAGCAAAGTTGAAAAGAAATGCTAAGAATAACGCGAAAAAAATGTATTGATTTTGGTAACTTTATTATTATTTTTTTTTCGAAAGACATTCATTGCAATATATTTTATTTTCTATTTTCAGTTTCAAAAGAGTTTCAACTAAATGACCACTAGTCAGTTTAAGTATACCAATAAAGAGGCATCAAATAAGAAATTTGACTGTAGGCACCAAAAGCGTTGAAAAAAAATGGGAGGAGGTAACTGTTTTTCTTCCAAAATATTGATTACGTATATAATACTATTGGAAATCAAAGGCATTGTGTGTGAGGCTTCTATTGTAATTAGTCACCTATTTTTGATTGGTTTCTAAATCAAAAAAATCAAAATAAGTATTCAACCGCTTCACTTTGTTTCATATGAATGTTTTAACGACAATATTTTTTCAGATATATCTTCAGCCAACTGTGATTTCTATATATTCTACTTTTTTGACTGCAGCAAAATAGTCAAATATACACTTCGTGGAGCTATTACAACATGCATAATGTTTTTAAAGGGTTATTATTTGCTATAATTATTATTTATATAAATCCCATTTAGACTTCACAAAATGTTAAAATATAAATTTCTCGTACCTATTGCATCTACATAAACTTTTGTACAGAATTATTATTTGCTGATCCGTAGATTGTAATGAACTGTTAGAGAGAGGGGGAAATATTTCAAGGTCTTTATTGTTACGTTGTTCTGTAGAGTGTAATGTTACAGTTAGTTCCGTCATACGAAAGTCAATTTTACGGATCGCTCTGATGGATACTGCATGGGTTCTTGATCATACCACTGACTCTCCGACCCACCGAAGGCACACGGATAAAGAAAACTGAATGACCGGACCACCGCAACAGCAACATTGGTGGGAACTGTAGATGGGTTCCTAAGGGCCAACACCGGCCACGGTACAACCCTTCCAGAAGGAAGTACGTCCCTTGATAGACGGGAGGAGCCAGATCCCCTACTTATTTATGTACCCACCAAGGTGGCGAGATCCAACAGCCATACCTGAATCCTCATTTTGAGGTGCCCCCTCCCCTATGATTTGGGTGCTTGATCAATGACTCCTCCACATAAAGAGTAGTTGGCAACTCGGCGACGAATTTAATTCAAAATGATTTAATCTAGAATCTTTAAGCACTTTGGCAATAGATCCATTAGGTCATTTAAGATGATCATTCTAGAATATGTAAAATGTCGGGAGACCGAGTTTCAGTCAGTTGAGTTGAGGAAATCATAAGCGTGGTATCAGTTAGTGGAGCTGAAGCAATTTGTAAGCTGAGGATGAGCCGTATGCCAAGTTTTGGAATTGAATATTGAAAGAGCATCGAGTTACGTGCTGATTAACAAGTCATATAAAGAAGTCGGCAGTTGAGGGTGGCAGTGAAGAATAGCAGATGTTTGAGGGAAGAGAATCGTAGTGTGAAAAGTCTCTACCTGTTGAGATTTATCTAACCGCTTTGTGCTGATGCTTATATTTACCACCGATTGGCAACTAATGCGCTGTTTGTTTTTAGTACTGCTCTTGTGTGCGCTCAAATGTGCTCGCGCTTTTGTGTTGAAGAAACGTTTTTGTTATTGAGATTGTTGGATTGTTTCACATACACCAGATACACCGAGCCAGTTGATTGATTGTCAAGCTTTAAGGAATTTGGGAAAATTTTTTGTAACATTATAATGATGCTTTCTTGTTTAAGATTGTTAAACAAATCCTACCATCAGTTAATTAATTAAAACATTTTTCCTTATTTCCTTAAACTCTCAGACTGATTTATAAAAATATGTCCTAAATATCTACAATTTTTAAAGCATTTTTATGGTTAATTTTATTAAACCATAAGCTTAAATATAATTTACAATTTAAACCAATGCGATTGCTTTAATTATATTTATCAAATTTCCTAGAAAATTGCATTATTAGCCATTTTATTTATTCTATTTTGAATATATATGTCTACAAAAATTTATTTATTTACAATTTTTTGCACGGTCTCTTTTATTCTGTACTTTCTAAAAATGCTATTCACATAAATATTTGTGGATCGAATTAACTGCTTCCAATGTAAGTGTAATTTTCAGGCTCGAAAAAAATTTGTCGCAAGTGCATGTTTAGTTAAAGTTTAAAAGTTATTCATGAGAAGTAAATTCAAGGAAATAAGGTGATACCTCACATGCCTTCCTACTCATCTACCTTGGTGTAAATTCAAGAAAAATTTGCATACTCTACAAAATTAAACAATCGTGTTTCAAAATAAATACCATGGCATACAAATATGGTTAAACAGTAGAAGCAATTTTTCTAGTGTTGCTTATCTGGCAGAATTTTAAAAAAAAATGATAACAAAATATATAACTTAACTATTGTTTTTGATAAGTTTTCAAAGGTTGACAGTTTTTAGCATGAAAAAAAAAGAACACATTATGAAATTAACCAGGTTCTTATTGCCTTATAATGTTCAATTTACTTTTTTCTAACCAGAATCATTTTTTATCATAAATGTGTAAAAGTCATAATAATTAATTTGTTGTATAAATATTCAACAATTAAATTGCAATTGTGATAGCCAAAACTATTCCATTAATGCCCATATATCTTATGATCTCAGGACAAAAAATAGTACAAATTCAAAAATATTGCAAGAAGAAATTGAAATATATACACTTTGCTGAAGTAATTATTATTTCCATCAAGATAAGCTACCTCTCTCTGAAATACTTGGAGTGTAAATATCTTTCTCTATTATTTCTTTATCAACAGTCATTTGATATGTTGTTCAAGATGGCTGATTACATTCATTCCTTAGATCGCTCTTTCGCGTGTGTCAGAAAGAACATAAATACAAAAACCAGGGGGATGACTTGACCCAATATTCCTTCTATTCATGAATCTAAGATTGTTTTTGAAACTTCTGTCAACGGCGAATAAACTTCATTTTTCCCTGCTCATAGAAGGGCAAGGAAGGAAAACATTTCAAAGAAAATAAAAGTGTTTCGTAAGGAACATAAATTTTCAGGAAAAATTGCGAAGTTTTCCTTTCCTTATGAAAATGTTTCGACATAGCAATATTATAAGCGTTAGCATAGCGACATAGCATAATATAAGAAATAGAAATCTGAAAGTTTAATATACTTCGCATTTCATTTCAAAATTTCTTCTTGTTAAAAAACGCGAGCCATTTTAATATTATCTTGCTTTTAGTACTTCTGCTATTTCTTTAATTTTACATAAATATTTTTGTTAAATGAGTATTTGATATAATGAATAGTGCTCAGGGCTCTCTTCCGTATTTTTATATAGGCAGCCGCAGTGATCTGATGATAAATTATTGAGATTATGATTTTATAGTTTCGAAGGTCTCTCAAATCACTGAGAATAAAATTTATCGATTAAGCATTGCCATGATAATGCGGGCTTAAACTGTTGTTACTAGTATTATACTTAAATGAAAAATATCTGAAAGAATCATTACAGAGTCCATTGGAGTGCATTCATTTTTTTTTATTTACAGCAGATCTAGGCCCCAGATAGCACAACCTCTTACACAATATTCTACATTATAACGAATACTGTTTAATATCATACAATATTTTACCGTATACATGGAAACATGAAAAGCATAAGTTCAGTAAAGATGAAATAGCGGGTACTCACATGTATGAAATTCAGACAGCCCTGAAGTACAGGCAGTAGGAAATCATAATGAGCAATTAACAGAAACCAGCTGATAAAAGAAGTAGGATTTCTGTTTAATATGATGTTATAACTCTGAAACTGAATGATGTAATATATAATTATACTTAACAAGCTTAAAGGTAGTTTCAATACATATGTCAGGATCAGTTACAAAATACCTGGTGTGTTTATACAAGATGGATGTTTGATAAAATTAAGCTAAATCTTTAGCCATAATATTATTTGAACTTTGCTTTTAAAATAAAATTAAATAGGTATGCAATATTTTATCTAATAAATATTTATTATAAGTTCTTTATCATGCGGTGTTTTTCCGTTAGCACACCGCCAGAATTCTGAATCCAAGTTCTGAACTCTATTATTTAACAATGGTGTTTCAGTATTATTTGTATTATAATGCTATGATGATGTCTATATTTGGAATCAATATGTTTTGTTTGATAATGATTGGTGCCGTAATAGAAGAAAAATTCCGAAATAAATATATTAACTATGTTTATCAAAATTTGGTAATTTTGGTATTCTTGGTAATTTTCATGATATGAATTTATCAAACATGAATTATTTAAAGACATTTTTTGAATATAGTTTGTTTGATATGAGAATCAACATTGACAAGAGAGTCAACATTTATAAGGATATATTATAAATGTTAATAACATTTATAATAATTATTTATATACAACCACATTTATAATAATATTTATATATAATAATTATTTATATTAATTTATATATTATAAATGTTGATAACATTTATAATGATATTTTAGATAGGGGAGAAAGAAGGAAACATTTCAATATATAAAGTAGTTTTGAGCAAAACCTTCAATAATAGACGTCTGAAGCCGAAATATGGATCAGTTTTCCACATTATTCTTACTACAAGAAAAGGAAATATGTACTCTCACATCTACCATCAGTAGAGTATTGTTCCGTTGTGCCTTATTAATAATGAAAATAAATCATCGCATATGGAATAGATAAATAAGTCAGGACATTAAAATTGATAAAAATTGGATTACATTAGAAACTGATTAGTTCGAAGAAATTATTAAAATATTAAATGTTTCCTGTGATGGTGCATATATATATATATAATATTTGAGATAAGAATTTCGATGATAATAACATAATTATTATGGCACAAATTTATGAATAGGGGTAAAAAATAAATGACCATTGCATTAAAAAAGTATTCTGTATGTAACTTAAGATGCTTTTATAAGCTGATATTTCTTTAAATAATGAATAACAGGAAAAAAATACATAAAAGAACTGATTGAAAACCAGTTTTTTTTAAAGAAAAGTAAATACTCATCTAAAAGCTAACATAAAAATAACATTTCATTTATAACCTCCATGCTATTCACACAAAACGTCTCTCGAGCGAGATTACAAAGCTTTCGGTTTTCTTTTAAACAAGTGGCATTTCGACATACAAATATATGGCTTTAAAAATGCTTGCATGTCAGTTACTGACTACCAAAAATATTACTCTCCGAGAGATCTTGCTACTGTTTATAATCCAATTTCTTAAAAACCTTTCACGAACCACGGGTACTAAAGTGCTTTACGCATTTGCCTCCATTCAAATGCATTTTTAATCCACACCGTTAGATACGACTCAAGTCCTTGACAGAATGTGCCATGAATGTTGAGGATCGTATAAATAAAAATCATGGTTTTCTATGAGGGGAATATGAAATGGTATGTACTAAGGATCACGTGGCATGAGAGGTCAATCAGGTTAACGAACGTGATCGGAATGGCGGTGCTTTCTGAAAAATGATCCACATCCTGCGCAGAAAGTCTTCAATCAAGTACGAAGAAAATTCGGAATTCTTGGAATAATATTTCCGATTAAATAGTATGAGGAATGGCGTATTAAACTATAATTTGTGATTTTTAAGTGAGAAATAATGTAAAAAATTATTGACTTCAAGAAAATCCTTTAGAGTGACTTTTCATTTAATATTCGTTTTATTCATGATATTTCATAGGATTCTTATATATAACATAAAATATTTTATCAGTATTCATCAGTTTTTTTTATTGAATTCCTATTGATTCTATAAAATATCTAATCAGATTCTATGAAATTATGAATTTCATACTTAAATGATAACATAGATGAAAAAAAGAAGCGTTAAAAAATTCGTTTTGGTATCAGAGATTTTACCGAAAAAAATTGATAAATATCTATAAAAATTGAATTGCTTTTTTTACTCCTAACTTCTGATTTATTGAGAACATTGCGAAATATTTCTGAGGTTATGTTTGTACCAAAATTTTGTGTTTATTTTTCTTTTTTTACAATAAGACCAATTTTTTCAAAATAACGAAAAAAAAAAAGCCCGCTATCTTTGGACAGCATATCATAAAATTTGCCTACATTGCATTTGGTATATTTCACCGTTTTCAGTTATGTAATACTGTAATTGACTTTTTCAAAGAAGGTATTTTAAAAATCTGTCTCAAGTTTTTGTTCCTCCAAAATTTTGTATTTATAGTTACATAAAGTTCAAAATTAAGTTTATTTTATCAAGCATTATCTTAGAAGTTTTTAATATTTATAAAAATTATAAATATATATATTTTTTCTTTTTAAAAAAATTGAAATTTTTCGTGAGTGTAAACATAAAGAAAAACAATTAATCTTCTGTTGAGCAAAATGCAGTTCAGCAATTAATGAAATTATTCCTTATGAGAATGCGCTTTTAAATTAACATATTTAATCAAAATTATATTAAAAGAATAATTTAAATTTTAAACGCAATTACATTAGAAGTTCTTATATTACCGAGCAAATCAGTTTAAAACTGTATTAAAAATATCTATATCTCTCTCTATATAAAACTCTATATAAATATCTATAAACTCTATAAAAAATATCTCTATAAAAATCTAGCACTGTTAAAATAGTTTTTAAGGTACTAATTTATCATTACTTAAATTCTTCTCTTTAACAAGAGAAATTTAATTAATATAAAAAAGTGCATGTTTATTGGAACTAATAAACTTAAACTATTTAACATTAATAGCCATTTAAAACAATATACAACTAAATTATAATGCCGTTAAACCATTTAAATTTTACAAAAGAGATAAAACACTTGTTTACTCCAGTAATCTTTCAGATTTTCGTTTCATAATATTGTTAATTATAGTTGACAACTGAATTTATGAATCGCTTGTTCCAGATTCTAAAGCTTCATTTCCGAACGAAAGTTGCTCCCTATTCAAATAATTAACCGATTAATTAATTTTAACTAATTACATTGATATGGCATTGTTTGATTAACTGTTAGAGCCTGAACGACCTCCAAAATGCTGAAAATGTTTTATTATTTAAGCATAAGCACTAATAAAGAAAAGCACAATGCATAATTTAGTGTCTTTGGTGTGGCATTCGTCTTCTGATGTCTTTTCTATGTGGAATTCAACTGTGTTCGACATATTCTGTTTTGAAAAAATAAATAAAGTCATTTTATATTTAAAACAAAAGTTAAATAACCGAAATCAATAGATTTTGTTTTGAGAGAGTTCATAAAAAATTACTCGCAATTCAAATAATTTAATTAAATAGTAAGTTAAGTGTAAATCACGTTCTGTTGGTTACAATTTCAATAATTTTATAAGTGATAGTTAATTATAATAATTAATAGCTTTAAATATCTAGAGTTCCTTTTTCTAAACAATCGTTAATATCTCATAAACTATAGAAAAAACATTTTAATTAAATAATAAATAAAGTTTTAAATTGAGTTTAAAGTTAAAATGTTATTATATTTTAAAACAAGCGGTAATTTATTGTAATAAATAATTGGCACCAATTGTTTCTTTTTATGAACGCTCATAAAATGCGATCACTTTTATGTTATCAAAAATTTAATTAAATGATACATTAATTTAATTAAATCTGGAGGATCTTTTAATTAAATCCCATTGTAATTACTAGTAAATTTCAAATGGGGAAAATTGAGTCTTATGCAATATGAAAAATGATTAGATGGTAAATAATTAAGATAATTATATATCTAAATTGTATTGAAATTGAAATTTCAGAAAATAATTTAAAATTTTGGTTTTTTAATAATATTTTATAATTTTAAATATATTCAATTAATTTTACTAGCCTTAATTTAAAAAGCTATTTTTGTCACTCCCTATTTTTATAAATGACAGAATTTGTTTACGAATATATTAACTAAACTCGAATATTTTTTACTTATTATTTAGAGTTAATTCGAGAAATTATATTATATTAATACAATGAAAAAAATCTGTAATTTTCTAAGTATTGAAATAATTTATTGAATGATCGGAGCTATTCTCTTGTATCAAATTAATAAATGCCATTATTTTAATGTATCATATTAATTTAAAATATATTACATTTCACTTATTAAGCTTATTACTACTTACATTTCTAATACAAGGATTTTTTTTTTACATTTCTAATAATATAGGAGTAAATGCATGAATGTTTCAACAAAATATAAATGACACACTTGCTATAACAAAGAAAGAAACATAATTCTTAAAAATGAAATTTTGTCTAGACATAGTTATTATCCTAGTTTAGAAACATTTTTCGCCAGCCAGAATAAGTTTTTTAGCTGCATAATTTTATTGCTTTTCTTGAAAACTAATAAACGCTTTGAAAGAAATGTCAATTCTAATTTGAAAGTTATGAAAGAATATAGCAATCCAAACTGCTTTTAAAAATATTTACATATGAATAGAACCATTTTAAGCAACCTCCCAATCCAAAAAAAGCACCCTTTTCTAAAATGTCAACAACAACAAAAAAATGTGAAATTTACATTGAAAAGATAACAATTTCTTAAAGTGAAACAAGAGAAAAAGCAAAGTGAAGGAAAAGCAACAACTTAAACAAACAAACAAAAAACTTGAATTCAACACTCGATCGAGCAAATAGCAACGTACTTAACTTGCCCTCTAATAGTAATCGCATGAACTAGTTCGGACGATCTTAATAGAATCAGGCGACTGGATGGGGAAAAGTTTTAACCTTAAGATACACAAAAGTATAAATGGAGGATAGTTTTTAAAGAGAAATATGTTACCAATGTACAACTACAGAATGTTGAAAATGAATCTTGATAAATATCAATCTTTATATGATAATGTGTAATATAGAGGAATTTTTTAAAGAGAAATGTGTGACCAGTGTGCATCTACAAAATGTCGAAACTGAATCGTGATATTTATTAATCTTTACGCAATAATTTATCCATGATTATGCATTATTTAAATTTTAAATTAAATTAAACATTGATGTAAAAAGTATTTTCCACATATTAATGACTGTCTCGAGAGTAGATTCTAATTGATACATGACAAAAATAAGTGTGTTTTTGTCACTGAAATTTATGTTTCTGTTATAATTTTCACATTAGAATTTTACTAGTTTTAAAGTTATTATTTAATAGTAAACTTTAGTAGTATTTATGACCTTATTTAAAAGATATGACTTTGATTGCTGCCTGCTAACTAATTTGTAATCTATTAAAAGTAGACACATTCTTCCAGTTGGAAAACATTCTCTAAATGACTCCACATTTATATTTTATCATAAATGATTTTTCTGAAAATATTAACATGTTTTAATTGTTACAGTCTTCCACTTCTATTAATTATATTAATGCTACTCTAGCAATTTGAAAAATAATTGTCCAATTCTGTAAACAAAACTGACCGAATTATGGATCTTCTAATATCACTGTGTTAGACGACTTCAGATCGTTTTAATACTGGTTTAAAATGATAAAGATCAACTATCAACTTTGGTCTCAGAAGAATGATATTTTTTGTTTGAAATATTACTATATATCAAGAATATTTTGAATTTATTACTCCTACACATTACCTACTACATTTTAGGCAACTTAACTTTCCATAATTATGCATTTATTTTCCCAAACAACATTAAATATAAATCGAAATCAATTAGAGCAATATTAGAGTGAACGCACTGCATATTTAATTTAACGATGCAGAATATATGAGATATATTTTTAACAACTAAACAATTAACATTATTAACTCTCTATTCCTTTGAATAAATCATTGATGACATGCATAGACTTCCCTAAGCTTTGAAATGAAATAAAAATTTTCAAAACTGGCATAGCAACTCGCGTGGTAACTCTAATTAAGGTATTTCCCTATATAAAATACCTATATAAGGACTTGAGAATTTGAGAATTTTCTCAAAGGAAGTGGGGATAAGCGACCATATGCTGAATTTCTCGTGGTTGTCAAGTCTCATATGATAAAATAAAAAAGTGTGCAATTCATACAAGCCGTGATAAGGCTGTGATATTTTTCATCCCATAAGATGTCTTGAAGTAGATGTTTCAAGTTTTTATTGCAAATAGGAGATGACAGAAAGTATCTGCAACCATTAATGATACGTCTAGGAATCCAGATCTTTCATATGACATAAAAATTAGAGAAATAACCGGTGTAGTATATGGGGGAACTTTCATCTTATTAGAATAGAGATATTAAATGTATTTAAATTATACTATTAAGTTGTTTTTGATTAGTTCTATTATTCGAATTTACGGACAGTTTTTATTATTGAAATTTGGACACATTTGCACCCTGATGATAAATTAGAATACTTTTTGTTTCTAAACTTGTTATCAGGTCAAAAAATTATTAATAAATAATAAAATGAGTTTTATTATTTATTTTTATTTATTTTGGCTTTCAAGTTATATATGTTTTATTTTATTATCAACTTAATATTTGATATTTTTTATTCCCATTATTTTTTATTATATCTAAATATGCATTATCTTTGCTTTATGAACCTTTAATCTTTTCTTTTGATAATACTAATATCTGTTTATAGGACTATAAACATGTTTAAGGAATGCAAATAAAATTTACTGTCCAAAGCATAAACCATATGACAATATCCATGCAAAATAGCCAAGAACGTTATCATTTGAAGGCGTTTACATTCTTTCTCTTAGTCCTGTGTTTAATCTAAAGGAAGAATAAGCCCACCAGCAGAGAATAAAGAAAAACATTCCCTCTATTCTATATTTAACAGAATATAACCATCCTTCTGCTGTTCAGATCTTCACCACTAGTAGTAAACAAAGCATAAAATAGTGGCGAACCCAACACCTGATAGGTGAATTAGGTAATCTTGTCATGGATAAACGGTAAAAGAAAGAAAAAGACATCCGAGTTCTTTCTGATGCTCTGTATTTTACAAGTTTCGAAGACTGTAAGGAAGAAGCGCTATGATTCTGAAGAGGAGGCTGGAATTTTCCCTTCTGAATGGAACTTCGGATAGTGACTGAGGAAAAACAAATATGTCCCCATTGAAAGAGCATGCATTGTAACTAAAAATAGAAATAATATTAGATGAGGTGGTTGGATGGGACACAGGATATTTTGAATATATATCCTGTGTCCCATCCTTTCCTTATTAATAAAAGAGATGAAAAGATTAGTCTTTTGGAACTGAATAATAATAAATGATGGCGGAGCTTTATGTAAATCCACGGAGATGAGAGATTTCTTTCTTGGCAATATTGTTTAGTTGAAAGAAGAATATAAGAATGTCTATCGAAGCATAACGAATTCTTTCTATTATTCTTTGTAATTGTTTGGAATTTCTTTCAATGCACAAGTGAATTTTAATAATACAAGATGTCCGAGAATTCTTTGATGCAGTACAAAATTACCTAAAAGATAATTAGGAATAAAGGCTCATCTCTGAAGTTAGTTATTATTATCATGTAATAAAAAGTTTTATTTCATTTACATTTTTACGTTGCTATTTCTCAGAAACCAATAAATAACCCTATATATGGTTTAATGAATGATTTAATAAAAGCAATTCCCATAGTAATCATATCATGCAATTATCAAAATCAAGTTCCTTAGTTTATTCATGTAGTTTATGGAAAAATAGTGCTGTATCAGAAATCAAATTCCTTAATTTCTTCACTTGGTTTATAAAAAGATAGTGGATATCAGATATTTTGTAGAAGTTTACTGGATTTAAAGCTGAGTATCATAGATGTTCCTCATTCCCTCGCTCCTTAAGCAATTATAAATGCATAGAGTAAAACAGGGCAGCTCTTGGCTATACAATGCGTTAACAAATGATCTCAAACTCAGAACTATTAATTTCAGTATCTCTAATTGCAAATAATTAAAGAGCGATTCTGTACTTTATATTTTGTATACTCCTTTTTTGTTTCAATAATTTTGTAATTTATGTAAAATTTCACAAACACCTTATATTTATAACTAGCTGATTTTGGCTATCAGCTTTTTCACTCAGAATATTGGCATTCCTGCCATAATATAATAAATTGAAAAATGAAAATAATTGAAATTAGGTCAAGTGCAATTTTCAAAGCCCATGTACGGGTACAACGAGATAAGAGAAGAAGTAAAAATCCTATTTCGAAATTATGTCTAACGAGAGAAATAATTATTTTTAAAATTTTAATTTTAATTTTTGCAATATCAAGCGGTTGAATGGTTTATGTGCAATGAAATACGTTTGAATTACTTCATAATAATAAACACTTTATTGTAAATTGTGTATAGAATTAAATTAAATAATTATTAAAATTAGGGAATTCGTTGAAAAGCATGAAAAATCTTGATTTTTTTAAAATTAACTTTTGGACTTTGTAATGTAAATAGTGTTCTTTTTTGTATAATTTATATTTATTAATGACCTCGAAGAGGGCTCAAGTATTGTTGTTTTATCCTATTCAGAGAAACATAGTTTTAAATATATATATATATATATATATATATATATATTGGATTCAGAGATATCTGGAATGTAAAGATTCGTCAAAATCTTGAATTCAAATTTTATGAATATTAAATTATTTTCTATTTGTGTATTTCCTATAAGATAAAGTAAAAAAAAAAGTGATCAGTGGCATAGAAATAGATGAATTTCGAATAAAAAAAATAACTCATTTTTCCTTTGGAAATTTGACCTACATGAAACTAGAGGAAAAAATTCTTTCAGATTTAATCGCAAAGAAAAATATACCAAACAATCTTTTTTTTTTCGTTTCTCGGAATCCTGCTTCGATAGTGTAGAAAAAGCCATTGCAGGGAATAATTTTTCCAATATATCAACGAAAAATTGTGATATTTATTCTGAATTATAAACGTATTTGCAAAGACAACTTAAAAGTAAAGGAAATGACAAGAAAAAAAAATCTGACATTCTATGAGTAAATAGTGGTGCACTTAATATGACTTTGATAGCTAAAGCCGAAACTATTTTAAACCATTTGAACAGAATCATAATTCTGGATGATAAAATACTCTAGAAAGTATTTTGTAAATACAAAGGGGAATGTGATAAAAACTAATTAAATAGTCAAATGTTAAGATAATTTTTGTATGGCATTATTGTATTTTAAAATATATATCTATATGCTTCTGTTATGCACATATATTATATAGACTGATATACATCGTAGACAAAAATATTGAAGAATGTACTTAAGACTGTATTTCGATGTTATTTTCAAGGAAAAGAAAATGGGGGAAAATATATGTTACCGGTAAATTGCAGAAATCAATTAATCTGCAGATTAGCTAGCTAATCTATAGATAAACTCGTGTTATCTGTTACACTGCGAAAAATAGTTTCATTTCTCAAATAACCTAGGTAATGTACAAATTACCTAGACAATCTGTACACTACCTACTAAGCTCTTTAAAGTTAAAATAAAGTCTTTGCAGTAACACGCTAAAATTAAATGATGTTTGTTTATTTTTTGATATTTAAAGAATCAAGTTAAGACAGTCGAACAATCAACACATTAATTTATAGAATCAAACATCAATTATCAATCAATTGAAAAACTTCAATACAAAAAATCAAATTGTTTGCAATATTGAAATTAAAAAATTGGCACAATGTAATTTATTTTTCGATATTTAAATAATCCGTTTATACAATCAAACAAACAACGTTTATTCGAGTTCATAAAATCAATTATCAATCAGATGAAAAATTATAATATAAAGAATCAAACGGTTTAACATATTATTACGATTAAGGAAATAAACTTGCGAAACATATGATAAAATAATGCTTACTTAAAAATGCAATCTAAAGATTGGTGACATTTTCAGTCACATAGCATTTCGTTTTTGCTGCATGCACACTTATTTGTTTAACAATACGGAAGACGCTAATATGCACATTAACTAGTTAAAATGCGGAAACTCTTTATTCTGCACTTTAACAGAGCAAATAAGTTATTCTGCAGATTAACTAGGTAATCTGCACATTAACGGTTTTCGAGCTTTAACGGTAACTTATGCATTTTTATAGAATATATTTCGATGCTAATCCAGACATAATCAATCAAACCAACCCAATGCAGAAAAGATTCTTTTTAATAAAAACCATTGCTCTTTTCTTAAATTCTATCCATTAATATTCAGAAAATTGTTTCGAGCACCCAGAAATGTATTTTCTGATAATTGATTAACTACTAGTAAACAAGTGTATTAAACTGATTTTGTTCATCAGTAAATGCATTGGGTTTCACTCCTATGCTACTCTTATTTTGAATTCAAATAAGCATTATCGCTAAATAATCTAATACTTTAAAATGTCTTTCCTATTTAACTACATTCGAAAATGGAATTAAAGAGGTAATATTTCGGCATCTAACATTAAGATTGTATATATTTATAGATATTGATTATAAAAAAGAAATTGTTTAACGCAAAATTTCAGATATAAATTGTTATTCGTTCCATACTTTATTGAATGCCGATATTAATTCCAGGATTAATCATTTCACTTCGCTTATTCACCTAAATAATCTTATTTATTAAAATTTCCTTATGATCCAATTTTGGTTCCGTTGTTCGTTTAAATATTAATGATTTCTTAATCAAAGTTTACGCCTTAAAGAATCTTTTTTAATACAATACATATTTAAAGTTACTTCCACAAGAAAATTTATTAATTAAATTCTAGAATGACGCATTCTCTAAAGAATTGCTATCAATATTTTTATCCTCTATTTAATTCGTATATTCAAGCTGATATTCTAATTAAAATGAATTTCAAATTCAACAGCTTGTTGACGGAAGCAAGAAAAGGAAGCAAAACATTTCATGGAGATTAAATTTTTTGATTTTTATAATGAAATTTAAATATTTGTGAAATTAAACTGATTCTTTTCTATTTAGGTAAAGATTTTAACATTCTTAATATTATCAACAATTTAATCATAATAACATCCCAAGGTCATAATTGAATTTCTTTTTGTAAAATAAATTAATTTTAAATTATTTATCGTTAAAAAACAACACCGTGAGAAAATTTATTCAGGTTTATATGCGATAAAGAATTTTTTTTAAATAGTTAGCATTTGTATTATGATTTGTACAATCTATTCATTTGAGATTTATATATTTGAAACATTTCTCATTTTTCATTCAAATTCATGCGTTTATTGAATAAATAATTTCAGAAATAATTTTGGGAATCTATTAAATGCCTAAGCAAATAATTACTTATTTCTTGCGAGTTTCGTTTAGTAAAAAGCAGTAGCTATTATTAAAGTTATGGCGAAAAAAAGTGTAATTTAAGTTCGAATTATTTCCCCATTAGCAGAAGATAACAATGCCAATATTACATTAAGACGAGCTAAGAAAGAACTAAAAAACTAAAACTAGAAAAAAAATATTAAATGAAAAAAAAATTAAACTTTCATTTATTTTGATTCTATTGAATTTTAAAATTTAAAAATATCTCTTTCTGTAAACTTTCCATGATATTTTTAATAGTATTAAATAACACAAATGAAATAAAAAATAATTTTAAAATTATCTGGGTTCAAGTATGTTTTCTGATGTTTTTAATAGTGTTAAATATAAAGAAAGATTCAATATTAAATATTTTTTTAATTATTTTATCATTTAAATAGTATGTTTATTACATTAAATAACAATACTTAAAAGAAATTAACGTTATAAATAATTGAAATATTTAATAACTTACTATACATGTTATATTAAAATTTTAAATAATCTATTTATTAGTTTTGAAATCTTTATATGATAAGATATGCTTATATTTAAGTATAATAAATCATATTTACAATAATTTCCTTTAAATAATATATGAAATATTTTAAAGATCTATTTAAAATTATTTTACTCTAAATGACGAATAATCAAGCAATAAATAAATTTTCCATATTTCCAACAAAAAAAAAAAAAAAAAAAAGAAAGAAAGAAAAACTCGAATTTTTTCGCGTCCTAATGAATTGGAGACATCTGTTTTTGTTCAAGGTAGAAACTAGAGGATTTTGAACAAGTCGTCAGCTTCTATGTCCTATAAATTGTAATGTACGACAAACAACTAATTGAGAGTTCTTTGGATTACTTCTTGATTAAGATTCCCCATAATTTGTCGTACTGTAGCGTGTCTGTTGGATTAAAAAATTCTGGAAAGATCGAGAATTCAGTAGTCTGTGACAATCACAAATCTGATGTCGAGACCTGTTTTCTGCTTTTTTTCCATTCTTTTTAAACATTAATAACTGATGCTCTAGAACGCTTCGTTCCATTTTGCTGATTCTCTTTCCGACGCTTGGAATAACTACATTCATATCGTGTTCAAACTCAGTTAACATTTATTTGTTTAACTTTTTTGCCAGTTTCTTTGCAATTAACGCTGGGCGACTGAAGCTTCACTTGTCAAACATTAACTTTTGTTATTGCTCTAGCAGCAATAGCATGAAATTTTGTTAAATCTGCGTATAAGTGTCAAATGACCATTGTATTTTTGCTATTTAGTAACTGTATTAACAATAATATAAATTTGATCAACTTAGAAGATTTCAATATATTATTTTATTTTAATATTGAAATTATTTTTCCATTAATAATAAATAAAATTGTGTTATAATTCCATAAAAAAATGAATAATATAATTGAAACAAAATTTGCTTGAAAATTGCTTATGAATGATGCGAAAGTTTGACATTCAAGTCTCAAATTCCATTCAAAATATTTAATTTTTTCATAGGGGAATTTCATAACTGTAATAATACATATTTTATAACTTAATTAATATTCTGAAGTAATCATTCTCGTCAAAGATTTACTAAAAAATATTTATATTCTTATAGGTTATTTAAAATTTTTAATAAAATACACGAATTATAAAAAAAAAGAGAAATTAGTTAACATTAAATTCGAAACGAAAAGAATTATAGTACATTTTAAAAAAGGATAAAATTTATCACCGTATGCAAAAATGATTTTATTTCCCGAACATTTATTTAATCGAGCATCATTTATTAACATTTATTTAATCGAACATCATTTATTAACATTTATTTAATCGATTAAATATGCTGATGTTTTATAAATTTTTAAATTCATTTATTCTTATAATAAAGAAATTATAATGAACATGAAAAAATACATCTTAATTAAATATGTTTATTTTGCCTCCTATAAGAAAATTTTAAAGTAAAAAGTAAATTTCCAGAAAATAATTTAAAAAAAAATGTACTTGAGAATTGAAATTCTCTTGAGTGCAATCACAGTCCCACGTGAATTTCTAACATTTTACACATTCATTCATTCAATTCTCAAGTAATTAAAAGATAGAGTAAATATTTGCAAATGAAATATAGGAAAATTTAACATTTCCATGTATAATAAACTTTAATTGAGTATATATATAAGTACAATATGCTTGATTGTGAAAAATTGTTTCTTATATCCTTATTTTATTATTTTAAAAAGTTATTTACTCAGAAGAAACATGAGTGAACTATTTAAATTTTGAAAGAAAATTAAATGTCCATGTTATATTATATTTCGTATTATTCATGATGTAGTTACAAATATGAAAATTTCTTTAATCCTGCTATAATAAAATATATGAAATAAATTTGCACATGAATGTGAATTTGAATTTTGATCCTTTTATTTATAATATTTTCATCGTCACATTAGCTTTTCTTTTAGTTATATTATAAGTTATTCTTAAAATTTCAAAAGTGGTAATTTCTTCAAGTATATAGCACACATTCTTTATTTACTTTTTATTAAGCAATGGATTGTAGTTCATCCTTCTGATAAAATTTTACTTACTCTCTATACATGATATTAAATGTATTATTGGTTTATCTTAGTATAACAAACTGCTTATTGATCTAAGATATCTTGTGATTTAAAGAATATCCTTTAAAATTCTTATTCTAAAATTAATTATCCTGTTTCAATACTTACAATATTTTTTGTTGGATGCACAACAAATGCTTTTGTATTTTTTCCCCACCATTCATTTGCAATTTTTTTTCTTTAATTATTGAGTGAATATGAAAGGGTTAATTTCAAGTATTTCTGAGACTTAACAGACTTCTGTTTGCCAATTTAATCTGTGTCCAATTTTATTTCTTTCTTACTATGTTTGAGAATACAGTTCTATTGGTGTTCCGTCATTCTGTCAATAATATGAAGATGGTCACTGCAGACATGACAATGTTTATTGTTCGTTTCGAATCCAGTGGTCCAATGGTCTATCCAATGGTCGATAAAGTTTCTTAATTATAAGGTAAATAGTCTTTTGAGCCTCTACAGAAAAATCTGTTACTTTTTGTTTCATACATTGTTACCTCAAAAAAATATTTCATCGGGTTTCAGATGATTGGAAGTATATTTACTAACATAGAATTCTGAGAGAAACAACATTTCAACTTAGAGGAAAATGATTCTCTAATAGTCCATCACTGATTCTTCTTTCTTAAGTATGAATTGGTAATAGATGATTTTTTTGGAAGCATATGATTTAAAATATATTTCATAACCATGTGTTGTACAGTTGATAAATATTATAATCTTTGTTTAGCGTTATTGTAAGACAATTGTATCGACCTTAAAATCGCAATAATAGCTTTTAAATTTCATTCGAGAAGTTGGATATGGCATCAAGATGGATATTATTGCCATAGGTAAAAAGAATTGTAGCGAAATTTGAATAATTTTATATTAATTTTCAATACGCAAGGAACGCACGAAGGAACCAATTGGTTCCTAAAGCCGTTATAAAATTTAAATAAATTAGTTATTAAAAATGTATTTCAACATAGAGAGAGACACAGGCTTTTAATACATGAATTAAAATGTAATACATTTTTTTAGGAAAATAACATTTGAAGTTAACATAAACTTATCAAAAAAAAATAATGTACTACTTTTTGTAATGAAAAAAGTCAATATAAAAGACATTTAGATATATTTTAATAATTAATGATATTTAATTCCATTTTCTTCCAAAAGGCGTCATCTGGTACTGAATAAGATAATTAATGTATCTCAATATTAAATAATATAAAATTATTAAAATGGAAAATTGTTATTTAGAACACTAATAAAAGTATGTTTTTAAAAGCTGATTCTACAGAACATTTTTTCAATGAGTCATTTCAATGTCATCATTAGCTCGAAAGCAAACTGATATGTATCACATCTTTATAATCGCATGATAAATCAGAGCAAGTGGTATCGCTAAAACATTCTCTATAATATCTAATAATGTATTTGCATTTTACTAACCGAATGCTCTTTGCGAGCAGTAGTTACGAAAGAGCATAACTGAATGAGATCTCTGGCGATTGATCGTTGAAGTACCATTAGTATACAAGGACCAGAACACCGAATATACATTTTGGACTCTTTAATCTGAATGATTGAAATGAAAATTTAATACCAAATTACACGTGCAGCAAAAAAAAATCATTGCAGATTATATATATTTGAGTCATTGTGTTTTTGAGTTATCGCATGTCACTACACGCCGATAGACAGTTAACTCCTTGACTGATTTAGTTCAAAATTTGATACCTGTTTACACTTTACATGTCAACTATGTATACCAAAGTTTATTCATCTATCTTTTTCCATTTTATAGCTGTATTCAAACAATCTTCTGAATGCATTTCGTTCAAAATTAGGTAGAATATCGAATAAAGAAAAATACCAAATTTTATTAGTCTTAATGAAAGTGATTCCTACGAAACAGGAAAAAAAAGCATGACTTTCTTTCAATAACAGTGTTTGATAAATCTGTAGAAGTAACATTTTATAGAAATTGCAGGTAAAATATAATTTCTATTTTAACCTTTTCTAAGGCCGTGGGAAGTATACTTCCCACCAAATTTATCAATCTTTGTATGAAATTATGTTGGTTGGAAGAAAGAAACAGGTGCTTCAGTTCTTTATCTCACACAAAATGATGTGTCTTGGTTTGTCACTTAATTATTTATTAACCAAATTAATTAATTGATCAAATTAAATTTATTTAATAAGCTAAAGGAATCCCTTTCCTTATTCTAATTTCAAGTCTAAACATATTTTAACATAATATGACAAGAAAAAAGTGGCCCTTTAAAGGTTTAAGATAAGTAGAAAATGCTTGTCTCACTATTAGATGAAAATTGAGTATTGTAAATGAAATTCATTATTTATAATTTGCAGAAGTGTAAAGTGTAATAATGTATAAGTAACTACTTTATATGAATACTTATTTGTTTTACACATTTTGATTTATTTACAAAGTTGATACACTTTTATAAAGGATCAAAACAAATTCCATAATAAATTTAAATAAATATACATTTCAACGCTACTGAAGAAGCAAAAATGCAGCTAATATGAAGCTTATAAAGCTTCAATGCCTTTAGGCGTTTCTCATATTTGAATATGCTAATGATTTAACTAGTAAAGTAAGGCACCACAATCGAAGAGTGCAAAATATAATTTCAAAGCAAATATTTGTTCTGGTGTTGAATTTTCTCAGATAAACAACACCCATGCAAACAGAAAATACGATTACGATCGAATCGACGCACTCGAAGACGGCCATCTATTCAGATATCGAATTATTCTGGAGCATTTTCAATTTTGGAATATGTAAAATACTTGAAAGAATTTAGGTTGTTGATTTTAGACATAATGAGGTCATTTAAAACTTTCGCTCGAATGATCGTGTTTTCACTGTATTTTGATTATTTCAAATCATTAAATTGGTACATAAAATGTGTTATTTTATTTGAGTTTCATTGTAACTTGGTCCAACTAAATTTATTCTTGTCTTTCAAGTGATAGGAAATAGGGAAAATTTCAAAATTATGAGACTCATAACCGTTGATCTTATATTCAGAATGCTTGAAGAAATGTGTTATAACAGCTAATATTTCCAAAGCAATTCAGTAAATAAGGCTTTATTTATTTTTGAATATGTATTGAAGATCTTTAAATATATCCTAAATATCATTTATCAGATGTATGAATATATTAAATTATTCGTTAAAAGATATCTTTTTTTCGGTAAAAGAAAATTTTCTTAAATTGACAAATAAGAATAATATTTATGGAAATATTCCAGAAAAAGGAGTTTCAAATGACATATGTGAAACCTTTGTATTTCCTTTGCAAAAATTTGAAAATTTATTTTTAATTTCTGTTTAGTTTTATCAATGAAATAAAATGAAATAAACAGTACATTATTATATCATTTTTTGATATTTTTATCATCATTTTCTGCGACAACATTTCATTTTCAAAACGTCACATTACAGAAATAGCCTGTTCGAAACTCACTTATA
This sequence comes from Argiope bruennichi, assembly GCF_947563725.1. NCBI lineage: Eukaryota > Metazoa > Arthropoda > Arachnida > Araneae > Araneidae > Argiope > Argiope bruennichi. Next base: position 95,806,571 of record NC_079156.1, on the reverse strand, counting down.
TATTAATAAAAGCGATATGTATTTACAGTTCTAAAATCTTACTGTATCTTTGGTAAAAAAATAACATAGTATCTATATAAAATTGTTAAATTTAAGACCTTTTTTATCCATTTTGAAGAGAAATGGTTGAAATAAAAATCATATTGAATTTCTATTTTTCATCAAATTTTTATTTAATAATATCTTTAATCCTAAGACTTCCAATTGAATATTTATTCTCAGGAAATATAATATAAACACCAATGGAATTTTAACAATTCTATGGCTCACTGAATAGTGGTGTACTGGGTTTAGAGCTCAGTAGAATCTGAAGAAAAAAGAATCAAAACTCTGTTTACTAAGTGCACATTTTAATTTGCAAACTCTTCTTTCCAACGTATTACGCATAATTATAATTTACATTCATTCTATGTAAACAATCTTTAAAAGCCATATTCGTAAGATCTTTAGAGTTATTTTTTTCTTAGAGCTTAATGATCCCTGCCTGTAGTGCTAGTGGAACCATATGAATAATTCCTCTTAATTCTACCTCCTCTATAACATTACTATAATGAAGTATAGGTAACTTCAACAGAGCATATCTAACAAATGTTTCTTGATAAAAGGTCTGATTAAACTTCTAAATTTGATAAAAGAATTTTTCTGCCAAATACTGAATGAATTATCGAATTTCAGAAGATGCTTAATTCTTAAATACATCAAACAAAAATATGTCTTCATATACTAGTTTCCTCAAAAATGAAATTATATTAATCACTTAAGAAGAGATATCCTTCAGTTTTATTACTACACTTTTTACTTAAAAATTAAAAGCAATTAAGTAAAAAATATATTCCATTTATATTTTTCTAATTAGTTTTAATCTGTTTTAAGAACAACACTTTTGCAGTCCTTTCAACAATTCACAGAGTTTTTCTTTCTTTTTTTATATAAACGAATGAGTAAAAAAAGTATTCGAATTAATCCCTTTTTAATATATATATATATATATTTAACATTTCTTGAGAAATAATTACTTTCTTTTCTGGCTCTTAAAGAAATGCAACATAATTAACTAATATTTTAGAGTGCTCCACTTTATTTCATTTACTGGAAATCTTCTTATATTTCTTGTTTTAAATAACGAATTTTTATGCTGATGAAAGAGATAAGTATCTTAAATGCTTAATCACTATTTAATATGATATCCTAGTGAATCTTCCTTTTTTCGCTCTCAGTTTAACATGGAAAAGGAGAAATTGAAATCTCTAAAAGTTGCACTGCAAAGAGAAAAAGAAATGCTAAGATTAGCACGAAAAAATGCAATGATTCATTGTATCTTTTATTTATTTATCTATTTATTTTTGGAAAATACATTCATTGCAATAAGTTTTATTTCCTCGTGTCAGTTTTAACAGACCTTTAAACAAATCATCGCTTATCAGTTTAAATATAGCGATGAGTAAACATCACACAAAAAAAATTACTATATGTACCAAAGCGCTGAAAAAAATGGAAGGTAGCTTCCTATCTTCCAAAATATTGACAATTCGCAACTCTATTTTAAATCAATCAAAGGCATAGTGTGTGATGGTAGTCATTGAAACTGGGCACCTGTCTTTGCGTTGTGCCTAACTCGATATCTACATTATCGCGATAAGTATTGAATTTTTTCTCCTTTTTTCATGTGAATGTTTTAACTGCATAAATTTCTGAGAGATGCCTTCAGCCAGCAGTGATTTCTATATATTCAATTTTTTGCCTGAGGCAAGATATTCAAATATAAACTTCTTTTAACTATTACAAAATGTATTATGATTTTCTAAGGATCATTATTTATTATAGGAATATTATTTATATATTTCTAATTTTAGGTTCCATAGGATGTTAAAATATAAATTTTTTGTATCTGATACATCAACATAAGCTTTTGCATAGAATTGTTATTTGCTGATCTGTACAGTAGAATGCAATATCGGACAGAGAGCGAAAATATTTCTAAAATTTTAACACAGTACAACACACAATATAACTAAGATTTTAACAGGGGGAAAATATTTCTAAGATTTTAACTTCAAAACACAGTTAGTCCTATTGGAAGAAAGACAATCTTACAAACAGCTTTGTTTTATACTGAATGGGTACTGTATCGTTGACACCTGTACTTGGCGACTTGAGCCGGATTTAGTAACAGTTAGTTGATTACATTCATTTTTTAGATCGTTCATTCGTGTGTAACAAAAACCAGGAGGATAAATTGACCTAGTATTTCGCTTTTTCGTGAATCTAAGATTGTTTTTGAAACTTTCGCCGACGGCGAATAAACTTCATTTTTCTTTGAACATACAAGGAGAAGGAAGGAAAACATTTCAAAGAAAATAAAAGTGTTTCGTAAGGAACATGAATTTTTAGGAAAGAATGAGAAGTTTTCCTTTCCTTATGAAAATGTTTCGACATGGAAATATTCTCGTAAAATAAGAAATAAAAATCTGAAAGTTTGAAAAACTTCACATTTTATTTCAAAAGTATTTTCTTAATAAAAAAAACCCGCATGATTTAAACATTATATTGCTTTTACTAATTCTAATATTTGTTTAATTCTACTTTAACTTTTTGTTAAATTAATATTTTATTTAGTGCTTAATGCGCTCTTTGTATATGGACAGCCGCACTGATCTGAAGAAATATTGTCGAAATTATCATTTTATTGTTCTAATCACACCTATACAAAGCAACATAAATTTCTTAACTATAATTCTTTTTCTGCATTTTCATCTGAGAGTACATTTTTTTTTCAGATATGCGCAAGAAAGTCAGATACAATAACGGAAACATAGAAGAGAAAAATGTAAACTTTTAATAGATAGAGCAAGCTGAAAAATAATTTGCAGAAATTTCTAGTTTGCAAGCTTGGAACAAGTCAGACTAAATATAAGAGTTTAAAAGAAAATATAAAAATAGGCATTATCGAAAAATAATCTCGACACTTCACAGTAAAAAATCAAGATATTACATCAATCTGTACAGTTTAAATATTATTGTTGTAGTTTTTAAATTGTTCATAATATGCATCAAGAAATTTAAACACTAACTCTAAAATAGGCAATGAAATGAATTTAATAATCTTACAGCTACGATATATTCGTAACGTAAAATAATTATATAATATAGTGTTACGAATTAATAGTATTTCTTTCCTGCTCATTTAGTCTCATGATTGGGAGGTGACGTTCAGAAAGTTCTAATGGATGCTGAATGGACGCTGAGTCAGTGCATCCAAAGGCCATTGCAACCAATTGAAAATCTAACGAAGAATTTGGTGACTTTCGCTACTGAAACGAAGGTTCTGAAACCAACGAGAATTTTGGTGATGTTTCGATTGTGATCGAAGATACGATATTCTTCCAGATACTTCTTTGCCCCTTCAGGTAAGCTTTAAAAAATGAGAACAGAAAATAAGTGAATTGAGTTTACCCAATGCTAAAATTTGACCAAATTTCTACATGATTTAACAACGCTTTATTTTATTACTGTTGTTTCATAGCGACTTGTGGTTTGTGTGTTAATAACTTCTAGTTTTTTTTGTTTGGGAAACACTTCATCTGGGCTTTACGATTTTTTCTGAATAAAGCATCATATGCGTTATTAAGTCCGTTGGATTTCTAATCTACACTTATAGGTTGGATTTTTTTTTGTTTGTTTTAATTAATTCACTTGAAAGCTAATATAAAAATAACTTTCATGTCATTCCCACAAAATGTCTGTCTAGTGAGATTCTCCCGTTTCCTGTGTAATTCTCTCAAAAAAGGAATTTTTCAACATACAAATATATGGCTTTAAAAATATGAGTGTCAAACACTGACTACCAAACATATTGCATTCTGAAAAATCTTGCAACTATTTATAACCCAATTTTTTAAAAGCCTTTCACCACCCTCAGATACTAAAGTGCTTTACGCGTTTTCCTACCTTCAAATGCATCTTTAACCAAGGTTGCTAGATACGACCTTGACAGAATGTGCACGGAATATTGTGGAGCCTCGTAGAAACGAAAATCAGGGTTTGCCATGAGGAGAATATGAAATGGCATGTACTAAGGATCACGTGGCATGAGAGACCAATCAGTTTGATGGACGTGATCGGAATGGCTGTGCTTTCTGAAAACTGATCCACTTCCTGCGCAGAAAGTCTTCAATTAAGTCTGAAAAACAAATCGGAATTCTTAGAAGAGTATTTCCGACTAGATAGTATAAGGAAGGGCATATTAAAAATTAAGGCACGATTCCCAATTGACGATAGTATTAACAAAAGTCATTACGAAAAAATTGTTAAAAAATTGCATTTACTGTGCCTTATTCTTGAAATTTTATATTACACTCGTTATATTTAAATTTCTTAATTCAATTGTTTCTTAAAATAATTATATATTTAATGAAATAATGATCTTATTATTATAGATGTCTAATGATTTCTTCAAAATGATCAACTTAATGCTACTATGAAATAACGAATTTCATACTTTAACGATAACGTAGACAAGAAAAAAAGCACAATTAAAAATATTGCCGATATTAGAGATTTGACTGAAAATTAATTACTATCTTATCAATTTTCTGTCATATATTGTTATGCTGCTTTAACAATATAATATATTGTTTTGCTATTTTAAGTAATAATTTATTTGGAATTATTGCAAATTTTTCTGTAGCTATACATGGTAACAAAGAATTTTAAGAGTTATAACAAAGAAGGATTCAAATAAATTAATGTATGAATCATAACAGTTGTCTACATTACATTTTTCCTTTTCTCTTTTACATTTTTACTTTTCCTACATTACATTTTTCATTTAGTATGCACAATATTGAAAAAAAAATTTCCCTTGACAATATTTTCATAATCTGTCTCAATTTTTTTTTCTTCAAAATTTTTATGTATTGTTACGAAATTTTTCTTCTACAACAAATACCGCTAATCAATTGTAATGGCGCATCTCATTTAATTGCTATAGTTCAGCAGTTTGTTTGCTGTCTCATCCTCTAATTTATCTTATTTGTCGGTGACTCCTCTCACACACACACAACTTTTGACGATCCACACCCACTTCTTTGCAGATTCAGATTGCCTATCTTTATAGTTCCGGGAGGCGGGGCTAGAATCTTCAGACCAATCAGGGCGTAGCTGGCTGTACCTCGTGTCTTAGTGGATGGATCGTGAAAGTTCTCGAACTTTCCAGTATTATCCATTTAGTCGCCAAACTCATCGCCAAGCTCACAGGTCATTGACGCACAGGACAGATCTTACAAAGGTTTTAACGATTTTTCCCAGGACGACATAATTATTACCGGGTAGCAAAATTACAGATTTGTAACAGTATATATCATTACGGAAATACCCAGCGGAAAATATGTTTATAAATGATTTTTAGACTGAATATTTTATTTTCGAATCTTTGTAAACAAAGAATGAAATTCCAGTGCATTTGAAAAAGCCTCAAAATATCTTAGAGATGTATTTGTAGATAGAGAATAACAAGTGAAGTTAAAATATATAGAATACATCTATCTTTTGATATGGTAATTTGACAGTCATGGTTTATCGCATGTAAAAAAAATTGGTTTTATATTAATAGTTAATATATTAATAAGCTAATTTTCATAGTTGCAAAGTCATTTGAAACATTTCATTTAATATAAATGAAAAAATAATTGCCCTCGGATAACTGACTCTTCTATCATGAATATATAATAAATGCCACTAATCAAAATATTTTCAAAAATTATTAATACAAATACATTACAGTTTTATTCAAACCGTATTGCTCTTCATCTTTATAAAATGTAACTTTATTGATATATATATTTTTAATTTTTTTTATATACACAATTTATTTATGTTAGATTTATGTGATCCCTTTGTTATTACTAACAATGAAATAATAACTGGTCATTGCAATAAACAAATCAATTAAAAGTATTAAATAAATCAATTACTTTTGCTGAGAAATCAGATAATATTTAAAAATCTTGCTTTTTCTGTTTTTTTGTTTTTCTCTACTCAAAAAAAAAAATCCCCACCGGGAATAATTAAAATTCCAAAATTAATAAACGCACTCATAAAATATTGAAAATAATGCTTAAAAGTATATATAATTCCTAACGCATAGGGAAAGATAGAAAAAAAAAATATGCAAACAGCTTTCGTTGATCACGTAATGTTTACTTAATACGTACAGCAAAGTGAATCAAATAGTTCAAACAACAAAATGAACTAATATATTTGTTTGAAGTGTTTGATGCTGCCAATCATCTTTGAAGATTGCACATTTTAAAAGTGAGATGTGGTTTGAAATTATTATTGAAATTTATCATGTTTTATGGTTTTCAAATTCAATGTTAAGTTCACAACATCTTTAAAAATGTGATTAAATAATCTTTATTCCAAATATAATGAGTCTTATAAAAGAAATGTTTGAAAGCAATAAAATATTATTTAATCGTCATACTATATGATGAAAAATAAACAAAAATTATATAGTTTTATTTCTTCTAAATAATCTTTCTAATAAATGTTGTTTTAATATTTGCAAAATTACTTTCTGTAATATAATTAGTTTCACATTATTATTGGCAAGTCATGGATGATTAATTTAATTGCTAAGTTATTTTCTTCCGGAAATCGCAAGAAAATTTTTAGAAGCTTTTTATTTGACAGATATAAAATATATCCACACATTAAAATGCAAACTTTTTAATAAATATCTCGTTTCAAAATATTTTTACTGTTAATTTACGGAAAGAGTGTAAGTTTTATAAAAATAATTTTAATTCATTAGAAGCATTTATGCCTTTCATACTTACTAGATTAACTGGATGTTAGAGCGCACATAAAAATGTATACATTTCCGATGAAAATTCTTTAATTTAAGCAATATTTTTAAAATTTTGAAAAAATATCAAATTTATATAGGAACACAAAGATTCCATTAATTTAATGAAAATTTCTCAAACCTTTTAAGTAATCAAGTGAATCAATCGCCACGTATCATCAAGTTATATTGTTATATCTGAAGTATGTAATGCTGTTTATTTTGAGGGGGTGTGGCGGTTCAAATTAAATTCACTGCGTGCCATAAAAAATATTTTTTTTTTTTACGAAATCATATGCTTCTCTTATTTTTAACCTCTGTTGCCTAATTTAAAAGTGACTACAACTCTGTGAACTTTATCAATACTGAAAGGCCTCGAACGTCAGTACAAAGAAAGTTCGGCGAACGCCCTAGGAGCTTGTATATCAAGATGTACTTTCTCAAAAGGAAAAAAAAGAATCTTTCTAAGAACATGTCCAAGATTAAATTGTTTCGAAACTATCAGCTAAACGGTCCCTTTTCTTATATTTACACATTAAGAAAACTATCTGTCACTTCAGTTATTGAGGGAATGAGGAAATTTTTCTAATTTTTAAAGGAGAAATTGGGGCGTTCGAAGGTACTGAGGTTACTGAACTCGAATGATCTTACAAATGAGAGGCTTAAAAAACAGTAGATAAATAAATAGAAGAAGAAATAAATATTAAAATTATGTATGGAAAATTTAATATTTTGGTTCATTTTAAAAATAAAAAGAGTTAATTCTTTTAATGCGCATATTTCAAGATTTCTAAAATTATCTTATTCTATTTTTCTGGCTTCTAAAATTACTATTTTCTAAAGCAATTAAATTTAAGTTTATGTTATTGGTCAAATTTTTATTTTCAAATAAAATGCCGTATTTTTGTAGAATACCAGATTACACAAGCATACGCCCACGTTATTCTTTATTATTATTGTCATTAGGATCGTAAATATGATAAGAATTCTTGTTTGAAGCAATTGCTCTTTTGCATATTATATTTTCTTCGGTGATATCATTCTGTTTTATACACTTGAAATTTCATTAATTTTATTTATTGTTACTTAAAAGAAGGCTACATTGTAAGGTATTTACTTTTTCCCACCTCATGTTTGCCGAGAAAAGAAAAAAAGATGATAAAAGAATGTGAAATACACTGCAAAACCACTAGTCACTATGTGTCATTCTTTTGCAAACTCGGCAATGATGTGAAAATTCTTAACTTAATTACATATCTTAAGTAAAAATTTTAATTTTACTTAAGATTTTTAATTTTTTTTAAATTTATATCATTTATATGCATATAGGATGTCAATTAATAAGAAAAGGTTGAAAAAGATTTAATGAAAATATTAATACACCTCGTTTGACATTGTAATTACATAAGTGTATGAATTAGGGCAAAACGAATTGTTTTTCAAGTAATGTTATAGTAGAATTTCGACAAATAAAATAAGTTCAATTTTTATCATGGATTTCGTTATATCTTTAAAGAAAGACGAAATAACTTTTTAGAAATTTTCTTTATCTTCACTTAAATTACCACCAAACGATAAATCTTCTGTACATTCATCACTTGTTAATGATTCCGGTACCTAGTTATCGTCTTCCATGATTACGATTTCATCATCACTTTCGTTGGCATCATTTTTATTGTTGATATTACATTTATTTAAATTTATAACTTTTAGTTCATCCTTAAACCAAACAAACTTTTATAGTTCCAAGTTTGGCTTGATTATATGTTAATGAGAAAAATTATCCATTTTCTAGAATATTTCATGTTTTATTAATTCAAATTTTACAATATTATTCGAAGTGCTTTATTTTATAGTTGTTAGGATCGAATCATGAATGAGCTGAAATGACGAATAAAGTGAATAAAAAAAGATAGTATTGTATATACTTTTGTGGAATGGAATTAGTGCTTGAATATATTCTACGCACCAACTATCAGCATAATATAAATATCATACAATCTTAAAAATATGCAGAAAATATTCTTTTCCAAAATACAAACTCCTGAAAATGAAATAAGAATTCTATTTTTTAATATAATATTTACATATTTTGTGGAAAGAAATTCTTTTTTTTTATTCGATTTGCATTTCCGGAAAAGGAATTGACCAAAAAATAGGAAATGAAATATGTCTGATTTTTTTTAACTGAATTCACTTTCCTGATAACAAAAAAATGTAATTTTTGGTATGATTGAAAGTGTTGTTATAAATACAATAGATGCCTGGAATTTTTATCATTATATCTTAATAAAAGTAGTATACCTGAAAGAATATTAAACTATCTAAAAGATATATATTAATAACTACTAAACTACTTAAAATAAGTTGAAACTAAAGAAGCAGATGTATTAATTATTTTTATTTCATGACATATTCATAAGATGATTTTGAAATCTATGCAGTAATATTATCTGCCTATTCAAGTAATATTACTGAGAGATTAAAAGATATTAGAACCAATACGAATTGCATCGTTTAATAAGCATTTTAGTCTTTGAATGATAATTAATTAAATATTATTGACAGTACAAAAGTTTTGAAAAAATATATCCTAATGCTGCTTTTTTTCTCAGGGATCTTATTATCTCAAATGACAAAACAAATATTTCTGTATTTTTTTTAAAGCTGTCTTCAAACTTTTATGCAATATTTGTTAGTGAAAAGATCAGTCTTTATATTAATTTAATTTGTTAATGCAAGAGATCGTGTTCAAGTAAATTCGATTTTTTTTTTCATACAGTAACATTCAGTTGTTTGCTAAATGAATTCACACTCTTTAATTAAATTAATTAAAATGCACATGAAAGCTACCATTTTGAAGAAGAGGAGTCCGAATCATGGGAAGTTAAAAATTAGAACTTATTTAATGAGATTCAAGAAAAATTCAAAAACAGAAATATTTTATGATTCCACAAAAAAAATTCTTTAATGAACAAAGATCTATAAATTACGGTAATAACAGTGTATTTATCAAATGAGTCGTAAATGGTTTTAAATGTTTTATTAAATGATTGTATTTACATTAATATTAGTAAAATACAGAAATTAAAATTTATTATTTATTATATTGAAATAGAAATATTCATTTTAATACATTTTAGATTCAATTTTATAAAAGAAATAAAAATGCAAATATTATGAATAACTAAAAGCTACATATGCATTAAAATTAATCAAGAGGTTTTAATAAAATATATTTTTTTTCAGAGGTATACAATATCCATATTATTATTATTTTGAAAATTTATAACTATTTCTTAGTTTACCCGTTTCCTTTTTATGACATCATTTAAACGAATTAGTCCCTCTTTTTCTAGTTAATATGACAATCATACTTGAGGGTTTGGGGATTGATAATTTTATGACTTCCTTGAATATATATTTTCTTTTAAATCCTCGCCCCATTAACTAGATGGAGATTTCATAGCTTAGAAAAAACTATTTACTGGTGGTGCTTTCAGCCTTTGGGTAAGATTGTGGGAGATAATGACTTCAGAAATAAAGCAAATGAATGAGTTATTGTATCATAAAGATTTTTTTCCTTATAATATGTGGCTGCGTTTTGAAAAAGAAAAATCAATAAATTATTGTAATTGCTATTGATTTCTTTATAATATAAGTAATTTATTTGATTTTTAAGGTAATAGCCTGACATTATTCTTCATTATAATACTAAAAGGAATTTTCAATTCGAAAGTTATTATCTTGCTGAGACTTGAGTTTTTCGCTGGGCGCATGCACTCTCAGGATGTTATGCAATTTTATATAATTGACATTTTATGAAAAAAGGTCTGCGAATTTAATAAGTTATTATATTTAATATAATTGGATTAATGGGATTTGTTGGTTATTATTAATATTAAACTCTGCTATTATTAATAATAATGTGATTAATATTTCTAATATATAATAATTATAATGACTAGATAATTTGATAAATAGATAAATCATTCTTACTGTTTCATGAGTAAATACCGCTTAATCACTTTTTTCTAGTTATTATCAATAATTAATATATAATCATATGGACTGTAAAATACATAATTCCAATACAGCTATGTTGTGATTCTACTGTACTTACATAATTTAATTATAAGCAAAAAAACCTTTTTTTACAGCAACATGAAATTTCAAAAATAGCTTTTCAATGATGCCAAATGTTTGTTATCTATAATGTTTTCTTTCTTTGTTTTAATTATTCATTTAAATATTTTGAGCGTGTTTTAAAACATTATATTTCATTGTTGAAGTGAAACTCAAACTGTTCTCACTGTTGCTATTAAAATTTCACCTTGCTTAATCACTTTTTTCTAGTTATTATCAATAATTAATATATAATCATATGGACTGTAAAATACATAATTCCAATACAGCTATGTTCTAATTCTACTGTACTTACATAATTTAATTATAAGCAAAAAAACCTTTTTTTACAGCAACATGAAATTTCAAAAATAGCTTTTCAATGATGCCAAATGTTTGTTATCTATAATGTTTTCTTTCTTTGTTTTAATTATTCATTTAAATATTTTGAGCGTGTTTTAAAACATTATATTTCATTGTTGAAGTGAAACTCAAACTGTTCTCACTGTTGCTATTAAAGTTTCACCATGCTTTTTTTGTGGTCACAAAAACATGATGAGCTGAAGTTTGGGTTTATTCTTCTAAGTTGAGAGATTTCAATTTTTGATATTTTGTTTATAATTTGTTTGTTGATTATTTGTTTCTTTTTTTTCAATTTTTGATATTTTGATGTTTTCAATTTTTGATATTTTGATGTTTTCAATTTTTGATATTTTGATGTTTTCAATTTTTGATATTCTGATGTTTTCAATTTTTGATATTTTGCTATTCTTACAATTAAGTTTTAAATCCAGAATCATGCAATGGTGGAAAATTTTAAAAATATCTCAGGTTTAAAATGTTGCTGCTTTTTCCGGCGATACGATTGGATGTATAAACAATTGGACAGAAAAATAGCGAAAATCAAAGAAATGGACCGAATAAGATTTTTGTAATGATATGACATATATTTATCAAAATTTGTTTCAATATATTTTCCTGGCCGAACAATGGAAATTTTTAGCGGCAATTAATTCTATTGGTCCAACTGGTCACTAAAGTCGGCTTATATTAACAATAAAATTTAATTCTTAATAATAATAATTCAATGTGATTAATTAACTAATCAATTTTATCGGTTGTTATAAATAATAACCGATTAACCATGGCAAATGCATGATTCATTAACTCACTCATATTTATCCACCGTTCCTTATACATTCAGACAAATATAATATATATTTGTGCGAAATTCTGGTATAATTACAATTCTTTTGTAGATATTATTATGATAAAATTAGTTTCTTTTCTCGACATAAATTATGCTAAGTTTATTCTTGTTTCTTGGTTTTCTCTTTTCAAAAAATTACCAAACTATTATCATAAAGAATTTAAAAATATTATTTTTAAATAAACTTTTATTTATAATTGTAACTGTTAGTTGTTTATAAAAATTTCAATCAAACACCCTTTTATTTATACATCATTTAACATTAGTCTCCTGAAAGTCGTATAAACTTTATTACAACATTTGAATTTTAATAGAGATTCGCTAAAGTTCAGAGAGACAATTGATGCAGAGAATCGTAGATATAACGTAGATATTGAACGAACCTTAGTGAAATACTAAATAAGCAATCAGCATTCCTCAAACATCTGTTGCTATAGAATGCATTGTATCTTCGGAATTCCCTCGCCCCTGGTAACGTTTAATGCATAATATTACCAGAGTTTCTTGTTAAATCTTGGTAATTAATAAATGTCATTTCGCATTGAATGAGCTATCGAATGACGCATAATTGATTTTGCCAAGCCCAAGAAGCTAAGATGAGTGCATGATTAATTATTATTAGTTTTCTACTTAATTTATTCTATTTCTGGAAACAGCTTAGAGGAAATACGATTCCAGCACATATGTTTTTAGGAGTCGAAATTTCTATGTACAAACATATAGAGACACTCAATAGAAAATTGATATTTCTATTTTGCAACAATGCCTTTTATAGTTGCATACTTTAATTTGAACTCAAAATCGGTATTCGAAATAAAAAAAAATTGCAATTTTCGAATATTACAATTAAAGTAGGTTACAAGTAAATTGTACATTTTGTACATTGTATGGTTGTAAGTAGCTTCGATAATGTTCCTGGATTTGGGATATTCAGAATTACGAATGATGTTTGAATATCCCGAAAACACAGATGGGGAAACTTTAATTTATTTGAATTTTCCATTTTAAATGTAAGAATAGGCAACCTTAATACGAAAAATAAGAGATCACGTGCAGCTGATGCAATGTTATTCGATTTTAAAGCTTTAAGAAGCGCTATGACATTGGACTTTATAAATGGAAAAATTAAAGCAATACATGATTAAATGAAAAATTTCAGAATTCTGATAACGAGGTAAATATTTCAAATATAATCCGATTCCTTATATTTAAAAACATTTCAAATTGACGAAAATTATCATTGTTTTTAGAGTCTTAATTTGGATGTGTTCCATAAGTAATTTAACTTTTGATTTTATATATATATGTAGACATATATATTAGCCTTCTATGGCATCGATTTCTGTCGTTCCAGAGTTCTTTTAAAGTACATATTGTTGGTGAGATGGTCCAATATTTTTCTACGTCCTTCAATATGACGACAATTTATGCTTGTTTTCTTTCAAAATTGCTGGAGAGGTACTACGCCAGTTACAACTGTAAACAATTAGTTAAAGTGCTTTAAAGCTATTGATTTTGACTTCAAAAATGAAGACCAGAGCAATTTCCCTGCACTGACGAGTCATATTTTATTGTGTTCGCTGAAAATCTGATAGTCATATATATAAAGTCTGATATATTTATTACAGATATATATTACCTGCCAGTAAGTAATATATATCTATAGTAAAGTGATTTTGCTGGAATTATTGGTAAATATCTTCCCTAGTGACGAAACAAGGAAGTTCTGAAAATAACTAAAAGTAATAAATCAAATAGACAAATTTCAAAAAAGTACGCTAAAACTTAATGAAAATATAGGAAAATCCATGTTATTTCTAAAATTTGGGAAATATTTGCAATTAAAATTATGAAATTAATGTGACTTGAATAAGAATTCATCCTAAAATTTTAAAATATATTTTCAGATTTCCTATTCCTTTCCCCCTTCAAAGTGAGTCTTTCATATTTTCTTTTAATTTTTGTTTACTTTTTTCGTTGCTTAAATTCACTTCGTTGTTGCTTAGCTTGGCAAAACTGTTTCATATTTCCAGATATATATATATATATATATATATATATATATATTTCAAATTTTAGGACGAAAACTAAAGAAAAAACAAATAAATCGGCAAATTTTACATATAACACCATGAAAAATTTTCCTGTTTCAAAAAATATGGTAAAGAGTATATTTTTCTAATTTAACTTTTTGATCAATATTCATTGGTTTTTATTTATTTTTTATAATGCCCTTATTTTATCGCTAGAAGTACTGTAACTTGTCAAAATAAATTCAGCATCATCACTTTATTACAGGTACATGTTACTTGTCTATATATAAAAGCCACAGGTGTGATTTTATAGGTCTTAAAAGAAACTTTACCTAGCACCCTGTATTATATACCAAGTTTTACCAATTTTTTTTTTATCGCATAGTCATAATCTGTTTTAAATTTCTAAAAATAAGGACATAACGATATAAAAATAATAAGGGTATGCACCAAAGAATATAATTAAAATGAAAAAAAATGTCAGAATCTTCACTGTAAGTTTCGCTTAAGCTTGTTTCATCAAACTGCGTTGAAAATTTGAGCAAAATATTAAAAAAAATTTACTTCTTTTCTTTTTTTTTTTTTATGAGCAGTTTTCTAAAAATTATATTCTTTCTGTTACACCTGTTAACCTTTTCTGTCACGTTATCCATTAAAATGTGTCAGGAGTTATTTATCACAAGGAAACTCATGCGTAAATTACTGTAAATTTAAATTTTTCATGAATAATAAATATACTTGTCAGAGAGTTAAAAAAGTTCATGTTATCGATATAAGTATATATAAATATAATTATAAGACTATTTTTTATTTATCTTTTCGGTAAACGGCAGTTAGTGCAAATAGTTTTAGACTTAAGACTATTTTAAAAGAAATGTAATTTCTATAAAAAAAGAGGAATGATGAAGATAAATAATAATAAAGGCTTGTATGTGTGGAGGTGTGGATTGAATTTCTATAGGATGAACCATTTTACTTAGAACTATCGAATTTGATGCGAGCATGATTTGGAAGGTGAAAATGTGTACCTCAAAATTATATCTTTGGAAACTTTACTGAAATTTTTATTAAAATTCATGTAAACGCTTGGCGTTTTTTCCTGAATAATTCTTGAGAATATTTTTGCACTGACTAATTTTTTACACCATTTTAAAATTTGAAACTGTCTGCTTTTAATGATATGAATTTATCCGTTTCGCAAATTTTTCTGGATATTAGCGATTTTTAAAAATTAATTCGCACAATTTTTTGGCAAAATGTATAATGTTTGAACTGAAGCAAAAGCCGTACTTCATCAATTATTTATCCACGTGATTTTTTTCGTTGTTGAAAGTAAAGGAAATAGAAAATAAAGTGAAGCTACAATATTTCGAAATTTAGAAGATATTTAATCGCATAGTTACGTTATAACAGAATTATTATGTCATCGGTTTCACTCCATTTCATTGATTTGTTCACACAATGAACAGAATATATGTAAAAATATTGACATTAATGTCTGCTACGATTTAATGCTGAAAAATGCATGCCGAGTTTTAGAATTTAATACTAAAACAGCATCGATTTACGCGCTGAGTAGTAAGTCGTATACTCGAGTCATTAGTGATTCGGCATCTGAAACAAGTAAAGCACAACGATGCGGTGGAGAATAGAAGACGTTTAAGGCACGTGAATAGTTATGCAGAGTCTCTCTATTCGCTGAGGTTTTTCTGACTGCTTTGTAGCTGGTAGTGTGCTATTTGTTGTTAGTAGTGTTTAAGCTACTAACAACAAATAGCTACTTAAGGAGTTTTGTCGTTTGTGCGTTCGCGTTTTTATGTTGAATAAAGGTCTATATTTGTTGTTGAGACTGTTCGACTGTTTCAACATACACCCACTAAAATGAGTTGAATTGATGTCGATTTTTGAGAATTTTATGGAAAATTTATTGCAACATTATGATTATACTTCTCAGTTTAAGATTGCTAAACAAAACGCGACGTCAACTAACATTTTCCATTATTTTCCTTAAAATATCATATTGAATCATAGAAATAAATCCAAAATATCTTCAATTTTTAAAGTGTCTGTGTGGTTAATTTTATTAAAACATTACGGAAAATATATCTGACTATTAATCCAATGTGATTACTTTAATTACATTTTTTCATTCGCCTGGAAAATTGCATTATTTGCCATTTCAGTTCTTCTGTGCTGAATTTAAATCTTCAAGACTTTTATTTTTATTTTATTTTATTTATTTTTATTTACATGGGTTATTTTTTATTCTGTACTTTCTAAAAATGCTATTTAAAGAAACATTCGAAATTAGCTGCTTTAATACAAGGAAAGTGTAAGTTCCTGGCTCGATCAAAAAATAAATTGCCTCGAGTGCTTATTTAGTTAGATTTAAAATAGAAACAAATAAGGTAGCAAACACCTGCCTTCCTATTCATCTACCTTGGTGAAAATTTAAGGAGATAAACACCATGGGATATAAATATATCTAAATTGTCTAAAAAGTTTTTCCAATGTTGCAGACCTGATGGATAAAAATTAAAAATGGAAACAAAAAATGCGAATTGGCTAACTTGACTGTATAACTTTTTTGATAAACTTTAATGAATTGATATTTTAATGGGTAAAATATTTGAGTCTGAAAAAAAATAACATTAAGAAATTAAACAATTTCTTAGTTTCTGCTAATAATCAATTTCTTTTTTCTATTAAAAATCAGTTTTTTCATCGGGAATGCGGAAAATCCAAAACAATTGATTCGTAGTATGATTATTCAACCTTTTTTGTTGCAACATATGATTGTCAAAATTATTGCATTAACGTTCATTTGTTTTATCATCTGAAGACTAAATGCAGCGAAAATTTTGAAACAAGAATCAGAAAAAAATTAAAATATACATTCGCTTTTCTAAAATAATTATTATTTCAGTCGAGATAGGTTACATCATTTCGAAATATTTGGTGCGTAAATACATTTCTCTACTATTTTTTATCAACAGTCCTATTATATATTGTGCCATCTGGTTGGTGACATTCATTCCTTAGATCGCCCTTTCGCGTGTGTCAGAAAGAACAAAAATCAAGAGGATGACTTGACCCAATTTTCCTTCTATGCAGGAATCTAAGATTCTTTTTGAAACTTCATTTTTCCCTGTATATACAATGACAAGGAAGGAATGCATTTCAAAGCAAATAAAAGTAATTCGTAAGGAAGATGAATTTTTAGGAAAGAATGCGAAGTTTTCCTTTCCTTATGAAAATGTTTCGACATGGAAATATTCTCGTAAAGTTAGAAATAGAAATCTGAAAATTTAATACTTCGTATATAATTTCAAAAGTTTTCTTATTAAAAAATGCGAACCATTTTAATATTATATTGTTTTTAGTATTTCTACTATTTCTTGAATTTTACATTAATTTTTTTTTAAATAAATATTTGATAAAATAAAAAGTGTTCTGTGCGCATTTCCGTTTTTTGTATAGGCAGCTTCAGTGATATAGTGAAAGGTTATAGAAATTATGATTTTACAGTTCCGAAGATCTATCAAATCACTAAGGGTAAAATTTGTCAATTAAATGTTGCCATGCTAATGCGGGCGTAAGCCATTGTTAATACTATTATGTTGAAATGAAACGTTATCTGCATTTATCATTGCAGATTACATTAAGGTGTATGTACACACTTGAAACTTCGAAAATCGTTCAAAATATCGAATATTTTTTTATTGTTTAATAATGCTCTCGGATCATCTAGCTTTCAAACGATACCAAAATGTTGTCAATATTCGAAATATTTCTCGAGTTATAACTATTTTTCTTGAGGTGCTTTCATTAAAAACTCTAGTCATGGCGTTTTTAAAACTCATTTTATGAAGAATGATATTTTTCCACTATGTTGCTTCATTCAAACAATCATAACTCAACAAGAAATGAACCAAATACAGTTATTTATATATCAAAATAATGTGTATGAAATAGCGGATGTTTTGCACTTCAATCACAGTTATATTTATAGAAATAAATTTTTAATAGCTATTTAAAATTTAAAATGACAGAAAAAAGCTCGCTTTTTCTATTCATCGTTGATGAAAAAATTGTTTAAAAAAAACTATATACTTTTATAAATTGATTGAGGCAGACAACATGAAGACTAATATTAGGCATCATTTTCAACTAGAAATGAGTGCCTGTACAAATTAGAATTTAAGATATCATGTTTCAAAAAATAGGCTAATTAGCTCATTAAATATTGTTTAATTAATTAATAATTAGTGTCATATGGTTTTTTCGCACTGAAATGAGTTTAAATATATATTAATGACCTACTGTGAAAAAATTGGAATTTTAAAGTTAAAATTAAAAAAAAAATCTTCGAGTGTGTACGTACACCTTAAAACAATTTTACTGATAGCAGATCGAGCATTCCAGATAACACAGTCTCTTGTATATTATTGTACAATATTATGGATATTATTTAATATCATACAATATTTTACAATATATGTAAGCTTATTTTGGTTGAAACAGAATGCAGATTCAAAGACATTGAAGACATTAATTTTAATAATTTAATTTTTATTACATTTATTTTATAATTATTAGACATTAATTTTAATTTACATTTTAAAATTAATTTTAATATCCATTCCGGGAAAGCATATTTATTTACAAGCAGAGACGCGGACAAGGCACGTCCGCCACAGCGCGCCATAAAAGCAGAAGTAAAGAAGGGAAGAGACAAATGAAAACTAGTCTTATATAACATGGGATTTCCGGCCACACGTGTTGACCTTTGACAAGGGCAACGGAGGGATCATTTTGATCATTTACACTTGACACGTGGAACTGATGGTGCAGTAATTTTTACACAGCTTCCAAACGTGGAATGGGATCAGGAAACAAGAGAACCCTTTAGAATGACCCGACATGGGCCGAATTAGGAAAACAATTTAATAAGTTAATTTGGATTAAATTAGATATTAAAATATCATTACATATATATGTGAAATTATTGATACATGAAGAACAGAAGTACATTAAAGATAAAATGACGAACACTCATATATATAAATTTCAGACAGGATTGAAATACAGATAATAGGAAACAGAACAGTCAACAGAAACCAACTAATAAGAGAACACATATTATTTTTATTCAATATGACGTAGTAATTTTACAGCAGAATGACGTAATGTGCGATTATATTGCTCTTGCTACCTTAAGGGACGGATGTCGATACATATATTAAGGTCAATTACAAAATAGCCATTGTGTTCCTTCAGGATGTAGGTTGATAAAATTGAGATAAATACTTTAGCTATGATATTATTTGAACAATACTTTTAAAACCAACTGCATTATTTAAATTCCATTAGTTTAACAATTATTTAAATTCCATAATTAAATAAAAATATTTAAATTTTATAATTTCAATAATTAAAGTATATGAAATTTAAATATATAAATATTTCACCTTAATGAATAATTGTAGGTTTTATATAAAGTGGTACTTTTCCATAAGCACATTACTAGAGTTCTACTGCCAAAGTCTGACGCCTTATTTGACCACCGCGCTTCACTATTATTTATATTGCATTGCTACGTTGATGCCAATATTTATCTATACTTATAATAAAGCTCAATGTGTGTGTGTGTGTGTTGGCGCTCTACAGGCCAGACCATTTGACCTACAGCTATCAAATTTGGTACATGTATACCTTGGAGGTTGGGAATGTGCACCTGGGGTTCCTTTTTTCGAATTTTTAATTAGAATTTTAATTATTAATTAAAAACTAACTTTCCCGCCAAAAAAATCTTTCATTTTCCCCACCGCCAAATGAGTAAGGCTTCAGTTTTTTTCTCCCAACAGTAATGAGGCTAGGGTTAACATTTTTCGGCGGATTATTTCAAACGATTCTGTTTATTTTCTTAATGTTTGATGCATTTAAATTTAAACATTGTTAATGAATCGATCTGCTCATAATGAATCTAAGAAAATTTTATTGACAAACTCTTGAGATATTACATAAATTAAAAAAGATATTCTTTTGTGCCCATAAAGTTTAAACGCTGAGTGACTCTATTTTCAGTAATCAGATTATAAAAAAAATGCTTTGTTTCAGTAAAAAATATTATTATATTAATTGAAGATTAATTCTTTCCTTTTTTAATTTAAAGCATAAATTCTACGGATGCTAACAGAAAATTAGAGAGATACATATTACGTTATGACTGAAGGTATTTATAATATTATAAATGAATTATATGACAATGAAAATTTGAAGTTTTAAAATATTTTGATGAAGAAGCTAATAAAGTAGGAATTGCATAAAATACTTAATTATTAAAATTTTAACGAACATTAAGATTGGCGAACCGGCTGGTGGCCAAAGGCGGCTAGTAACCAATATATTAGCTTGATAATGACTGTTGCCGTACTAAATATTTTAATTATGTTTACCAAAAGTCACCTTTTGATAATTTTCATGATCTGAATTTATCAAATGTGAATTATTTAAAGATATTTCATGAATATAATTCATATGAATATGTTCATATGAAGATATTACCACATTACAAGAGTTATCATTTATAATGGTATATCAGCATTTAAATAAGAGGAAAAAAAAGGAAACATTTTAATATATAATTCTATTTTGAGTAAAAACTTCAATAGTACACGTTTGAAGCCGAAATATGAGTCAGCTTTCCTCATTATTTTGACTACGAAAAAACAAAATTTGTGATCACTTTTGACCATCAGTGGGGTATTATTTGTTGCTCCTTATTCATATATGCTTATAATTAAGTTCAATGTGTGTGTGTGTGTGTGTGTGTGTGTGTGTGCGTGTGTGTGTGCGTGTGTGTGCGTGTGTGTGTGCGTGTGTGTGCGTGTGTGTGTGCGTGTGCTGGCGCTCTACAGGTCAGACCGTTCTATCTATAGCTATCAACTTTGGCACGTGTATACCTTGGAGGCCGAGAATGTGCACGTAGGAGAGATTATTTTGAATTTTTTATTAGAATTTTAATTAATTAAAATTTAATCGAAATGTCAGAGTTTTTTTTGCTTTAACTTCCGAAAATAATACAGAACAATATTGATTTTTGTATTATGTTAAAGCACAAAAAATTATGTTTTTAATGATACCAATGCTTTAATCTATAAATTTAGTTTCGATTTTTAAAGAATTTTCTAAGAAATATTGTTACTATATTTTTCAACAATATATTTCGCACAAAATAAAAATAAGATTTAATTCGCACGAGCACGTCAATGTAATTTTTTTCAACGTGTTGCCGAACAGGAGTTCAAGTTAAAAAATAAATCAACTATTATTGCAAATTAAATACATAAAAGTGTGATTTTTCAGCGCTTGTCTGTATGAAGTGAAACAAATTTGAAATATGATATTTTCTACAAAACAAAAATAGAAAAAAGTTTTCTATGATCTTTTATATTATCTCTATTATTTATTTAATAAAACGGTTTAATTTAAGGCAAAATGGTTTATTATGTATTGGATAATCACTCTAATCGGCGCTCATCAGCTAAGTGGGACATACATCTGCAACCAAAATGGTCTAAATGAACTAAATAATTATATTTTATGTAACTTGAGTCCATAAATGCTACGATAAATTACAAATTTTAAATTTTTACATAGGTCTTCTGCTCTTTGAATCATATTTAACAAAATATTCTTGAGACACCAATATTTTAAATAAAGAATGTTGAACTCCAATAAAATAAATCAATCACTAAAACTGACTAATTTACGAAAATTGACTATCACTTTTCTATAAGAATTGGCGATTTTAGACCACCTTATCGACTGTATAATAGAAGATATGTCAATTTCTCGACAGTGACTGGCCTATGATTATGAAAATGTGGATTGTTCTAAAATTGTTATATTAAAAAGTCATAAATCGGCCAGATTTGATCGTAGAAGATATTTCGCAGAATATGATTCCTTAGGACAAAAGGACTGCGTAAAATTTAAAATTCATAATTTTTCCCTAAGTGCATTTATTGACTGAAATAAAATAAAAAATGTTTACTTACATCATTTAAATATTTAAAAAAAAACTAAAAATTTAATTTTACGATGAATTAGAGAATTATTTGTTGAATACTTCTTTAAGATAATATAAATTAAGAAAACTATTCTGCAGTTCACATACTACCGCAATGCTGAACGACTCTGCTTACAATTTTCATATTTAAAAAAAAAGACTTGGTCGGTTTCAGTAAAATATGATTTTATAATAATTGCAGTTTAACATTTCCACTCCACTTAAAATTGTAATTTTATAGGCGCTGACAGAAAATTAAATAGAGAGATAAGTAGTATAATGAACAGAACTGTTCAAGGCCTACATAATAGTACGACCGAATTATATAACTATCAATATTTGAAGATTAAAAATACTTTGCAGAAAAAGTTATTAAGAGACCAAATTACATAAAATTTTAGCAATCATAATACTGACGAACCTATTTTTCACTAAAGGTGCCTAGTTAATAATAAAATTAACTAATTACATATGGGGTATATGAATAATTCAGGACTGTAAAATTGACAGAAATTCCATTATATTAGAAACTTATTACTTTGAAGGAATAGATAAATTGTTAAACGTTTACTGTGATGGTCCATATATATATATATATATATATATATATATATATATATATATATATATATATATAATGTGCATTTAAGATATGAATTTTGATGAAAAGAATATCATTTTGATGGCATAAAAATATTCTGTATGTAATTTAAGAAATTCTTATAAGCTGCTATCTCTTTAAATAACGAATAAAATTAAGAAAAGAATACATAAAAGAAGTCGTCGTAAACAAATTTTTAAGAAAAGTAAATTCTCACTTAATAACTAACATAAATATGATATTTAATTTATAATTTTCTTGCTATTTCCACAAACGTCTGTCGTACGAGTTACTTCAGTTTTCTGTGTTTTTTTTAAGCAAGTGACTTTTCAGCATACAGATGTATGACTTTAAGAATATCTGAATGTCAAACACTGACTACAAAAATATTACTCTCTGAGAGGTCTTGCTACTGTCCATAACCCAATTTCTTAAAAACCTTTCACCGCCCACGGGTTCTAAAGTGCTTTACGCATTTTCCTTTATTCAAATGCATTTTTAATCCACACCTCTAGATACGACTCGGGTCTTTGACAGAATGCGCCATGAATGTTCAGGATCGTATACATAAAAATCGTGGTTTACCATGAGGGGAATATGAAATGGTATGTACTAAGGATCACGTGGCATGAGAGGCCAATCAGTTTAACGGACGTGATCGGAATGTTGGTACTTTCTGAAAAATGATCCACTTCCTGTGCTGAATGGCTTCTATCAAGTCTGAAGAGCAAATTGGGATTCTTTGAAGAATATTTTCAAATCGATAGTATACGAAATGGCATATTAAATTTTACAACATTATTCCCAACTGAGAATAGTGTCAGGAAAATATTATCAGGAAATTATTTACTGCACCTTCTTGAAATCTTGAACCATATCATTGAATCTCGAATTTAAATTTTTTAATTTAATTATTTCATAGAATTCTTATATATGTATGAAATAATGATTCGTAAGTTATTATTATCATAGTAGAGTATATTATGATGTCATAAAAATATTTAAGGTGTACGTACACACTTGAAGATTTTTTTTAAATTTTAACTTTAAAAATACAGTTTTTTCACAGTAGGTTATAAATATATGTTTAAACTCATTTCAGTGAGAAAAAACCATATTATACTAATTATTAATTAATTAAATAATATTTAATGAGCTAATGAGCCTATTTTTTGAAACATGATACCTTAAATTCTAATTTGTACAGACACACAATTCTTATCGGAAATTATGCCTAATATTAGTCTTCATGTTGTCTGCCTCAATCAAGTTATAAAAATAAATAGTTTTTTTTAAACAATTTTTTCATGAATACAAAATACAAAATACGATGAATACAAAAAGCGAGATTTTTTCTGTAATTTTAACATTTAAACAGTTATAAAAAATTTATTTCCATAAATATAATTTTGATGGAGGTACAAAACATTTGCTATTTCATAGAGATTATTTTGATATATAAATAACTGTATTTGGTTGATTTCTTGTTGAGTTATGATTGTTTGAATGAAGCAACATAGTGGAAAAATATCATTCTTCATAAAATAAGTTTTAAAAACACCGTAACTAGAGTTTTTAATGAAAGCACCTCAAGAAAAATAATTATAACTCAAGAAATATTTCGAATACTGACAACATCTAGACATCGTTTGAAAGCTAAAGGATCAAAGAACATTATTAAGCAATAAAAAAATATTCGATATTTTGAACAATTTTCGAAGTTTCAAGTGTGTATATACACC
Source organism: Argiope bruennichi (assembly GCF_947563725.1). Lineage (NCBI taxonomy): Eukaryota > Metazoa > Arthropoda > Arachnida > Araneae > Araneidae > Argiope > Argiope bruennichi. The sequence continues at coordinate 95,781,939 of NC_079156.1, read as the reverse complement.
TTAACATATTCTATGAATTAACGATTTTTTATTTATTTTAATACCAATGGAGCTGCAAAAAACCTTTCTGTTAACAGAGATCTGATTGAAAATTAATAACTATCTTAACTGAATTGTTGTTTTGAAGTTTTAACTAAAGCTCTATTAGGAATCATGACAAAAAATTGTTGACGTTATACGTGATTACAAGGAATTTTAAGCACTGTGACAAAGAATATCTTAATCAATAAACATGCCTACCATAACAGTTGTCTTTATTGCGTGTGTTGTATTTTACATTTTCATTTAGATACTGAGAATGCTGAAAGTAAATTTTCCGTTGACAATATTTTCATAATCGGTCTCAATTTTTTTTCTTTAAGACTTTTTCATAGATATCAGTACAAAAATTCCGAGTGGAAAAAATATTTAAAAATGATTTTTATGCGGAATATTTTATATTCGAACAAAATTCCAGAGCATTTGAAAAAGTAATAATATATGTCAGAGAAATATTTGTTGGTAGAGAATAGTAATTAAAGGTAAATGTATAAAATGCATCTATCTTTTGATATGGCGATTCGACATTGAGGATGTAATGCTTGCAAGAAATGTGCCCTTTAAGGAATTGGATTAATCATTAATATGTTAATTAGTTAAGGGCAAATTATTGGGTTAATGGTTTGGTGCAGGATTAACAATTAAATGGGTATTTTTAGTAAAATTATAAAAGCATGGAAAAAGTAATATCACAAGCATACGAGCTCTTATTTTTTTTTTTTTTTTTAATCTCAAAGTTGACGCATTTGAAAATGCTCAGTCATTTATATTAAATATCGTGTAACATAAATGTAAATATAATTATCTCGGAATAACTTGTTTATTTCATGAAGGTATTATATAGATCTTCAGTTGAAATGTTTTGAAAAATTATTAATAGAAATACATCTTAATCTTATTTAAACAGTGGTGTTACCCTTCATGTTTATATAATTAAATTTATTTATATTTATTTAACATTTTTTCCTTCTCTTGATTTCTTATATACATATAATTTTATTTATTTATGTTAGGTTGATGTGATTAATCATAACAAATAATATTATAATATCTAATTATTGCTAATGATAAGTTAATGCCTAATCAATATAAAAAATAAATTAAAAGTACTAAATAAATAATTTATATTGTGTTCCGATAACATTTAAAAATTATTATATCATTCTCTCTACTACTAAAAAAATCATCTCCCAAAGGAACTGGACATTCAAAAATTAACAAGTGTATACAGAAAATATATAAATAAATACACAAAATTTTTGAAGTATATGGGAAGTTAGAAAAAAAAGAATACAAACAGCTTTCGTTGATCATATACTGCCTGCTTAATATATACAACAAAATAACTCAATTTCAAGCATTTCGAACAACAAAATGGGTCAAATACAAGCAGATCGAACAACAAAATGAGTTAAAATATTGGATTCGTTTGATGTTATTAAACATCTGTGTCGATTGTTCGAATTAAAAATTAATAAAAAAAAAGCTTGAAATCGACATTACAATTCATCAGACTTCATGGTTTTAATATTTAATACTACTTTCAGAACAATATTTCTTTACAAATGTGATTAAATAATCTTTATTCCAAATATAATAAGTCTTACAAAGGAAAAATTTGAAAGTAAAAAAATATTAATTCACTATATTATACGGTGAAAAATTAGGGGAAATTATGTAATTTTTATTTTCTAAATAATCTTTCATATAAACTTTGCTTCAATATTAACAAAAGTACTTTCTGTATTATAATTCATTTTAATTACATATTACAATTGCCAAAATAGTGGATGATGAAATTTAATAGATAAATAATTCACTTTTGGAGATTGCAAGAAAAGCTATTGAATCCTTTTATTTGGCAGATATAAAATATATCCATACATTAAAAACCGAAGAGTTAATAAATATCTCGTTATAAAATATTTTCTGTTAATTTAATAAAGAAGGGTAACTCTTACAAAAAAAATTCATTAAAAACGTTTATGTCTTTGATACCTACTTGATTAACTAGATGTTCGTGTTTACATAAAATGTATAAATAGACGATGAAATTTTTAAATTTAAATGAAAATTTTCAAATTTTAAGAAAACATCAATCTTATATAACAAATAATAGTTCCATTGATTTTAAGAAAATTGTTCAAACCTTTTAAGTGATCAAGTAAATCAATCGCCAAATATCGTAAAGTTATATTGTTATACTGTTTTATGCAATACTGTTTTTTAATGGCTAAAATTACAGTAACTGCGCTCCCTAAAAATAAAATTTCCTTTTTTAAAAATAATGTGCTAGTCTTATTTTCTATCTCTAATGTCTAATTTAAAAGAGCCTGTAACTTTAGGTGTTGAAAGAACTCTATCAATACTGAAAGGCATCAAACATCAAAAGAAAGATATTACGGCAGCGCCCGAAACCTTTTTTGTTCCTCAAGAAGAAAAATGAGTTTTTCTGAAAACAATCATATGATGTCTAAGCATAAACTGCCTCTTAACTGTAAGCTAAGTAGGATACCTTTACTAATACTATCTGTCATTGTGGTTGTAGAGAGAGTAGGGGATTTTTTGGAAGAGGAGGAATTGGGAATTTCCAAGATTTTTAGGTTTCCGAATTCGAATGATTTGAAATGAGAAAATTAAAACCAGTAGATAAATAAATAGAATGTAAAATAAATAATAAAACCTTATATGAAAACAAATTTAGAATTTTTTTTTCATATTAAAGTTATGAATAAATTACTTCTTTTAATGTGCATATTTCAAGATAGAAAAATTATCTTCTTCCAAATATCTCGTTTCTAAAGCAATTGAATTTAAGTTTATGTTACTGGCCAAATTTTTAGTTTCAGATAAAATGCCAAATAAAATAATAAGTTTCAGATAGCTTGTGGAGCACTAGATATACGCAAGCATACACTCCTATTCTTCTTTTTTATTATCGGTCCTTAGGATCGTAAATATGATAAGTATTCATGTTTGAACTATTTGCTAATTTGAATATTATATTTTCTTTGGTGTTATCATTCGGTTTTATACACTTGGAATTGCATTAACTTTTTTTATTGTTGCTTAAAGGATGTTACACTTAAAGTATTTACCGAGGAAAGAAAAAAATGATAAAATAATATGAGATATGCTGCAAAACCCCTAGTCACTGTGCGTCATTCTTTTGCAAACTCGGCAATAATGTGCTTAAAATCCATCAATGACTACAAAAAGAGACATTATTGCTTATTCGGAAACTGCACTAAGCTAAAATTGCAAACATTCCTGCATTCTTGAACTAGAGAGCATCTGCGAAAGCGGAGGTCATAAGAAATACCTTTTAGTAGCTCCGAGCAAAACATTCCTGAAGATACACTGAAATCTAATAAAGATACTCTCCTAGAGAAATTGTCATCATGGGAGATTAGTGATGGCTAATGTCTTGGATGCGTATATTGATGATTGGCTTTGATCATAAAGTCCAAGCTGTTTGGAGATAAGGAAATCATTTTCAAAAAATATTGTTTTGTATAATTTTGATGTTAATAAAGAGTATAGCATTTGTGAGTAAATAGATAATTTTAACTATTGCAGAGAGCAATGAGATATTTTTTATGTCTATGCTTGATTCCAAAGTGGCTGTTCAGGTGGCTTCTGTAGATTTAATGCTTACCCTTTTATGTGAAGTAAAAACAGTTATATATACTTATGAGAGTATTGTTATATGTTTTCGGTTATTCAGTCTATTATTTATTGGTAAAGGTGACACAGACACCTGTTTCTACAGATTAACCATGATAGTTTTCCTTTAGTGTTCACTTTTTTCATATAAATACGTTAAGGTGTACGTACACACTTGAAGATTTTTTTTTTTAATTTTAACTTTAAAAATCCAGTTTTTTCACAGTAGGTTATTAATATATGTTTAAACTCATTTCAATGAGAAAAAACCATATTACATTAATTATTAATTAATTAAATAATATTTAATGAGCTAATTAGCCTATTTTTTGAAACATGATATCTTAAATTCTAATTTGTACAAACACACAATTCTAGTTGGAAATGATGCCTAATATTACTCTTCATGTTATCTGCCTCAAACAAGTTATAAAAATGTATAGTTTTTTTAAAACAATTTTTTCATCAACGATGAGTAGAAAAGCGAGATTTTTTCTGTAATTTTAACTTTTAAACAGCTATTAAAAATTTATTTCTATAAATATAACTTTGATTGAAGCACAAAACATCCGCTATTTCATACAGATTATTTTGATATATAAATAACTGTATTTGGTTAATTTCTTGTTGAGTTATGATTGTTTGAATGAAGCAACATAGTGGGAAAATATGATTCTTTATAAAATGAGTTTTAAAAACACCGTAACTAGAGTTTTTAATGAAAACACCTCAAGAAAAATAATTATAACTCGTGAAATATTTCGAATATTGACAACATCTTGGTATCGTTTGAAAGCTAAAGGATCAGAGAACATATTAAGCAATAAAAAAAAAATTCGATATTTTGAACAATTTTTGAATTTTGAAGTGTGTACATACACCTTAACCAAAAGCCTAATACCTTTTTAAATATATGTACAGAACAATAAATGTGTAACTGAATTAAATAAACAATAAATATGTAAATTTAATGATTTTTTCAAGGTTGCTACTTTTTAATCCCTTCGAACAGACGAATTAAAGTTACAGTTGTGCAAATCATATTACTACTCATTTATAGAAATATTAAAATGAAGTAAAATTTATTATAATTGATCCATTATGCACAAATGCAACAATGTTAAAAATTTTAAACAGGAGAGGTCATTCAATCCAACATAAAGTTTTGATTAAAGTAAATTCGCTCAATGGTTATAATTTTAAAATAATAATGAATAAAATATAGAATTTTTTAAATAAATCAATTTTAAATAAATATAAATATTTTTGGAATTGAGAAAAGAATTACACCACTATAACTTTTACTGTGTACATTATACATTGTTACTTGTTTCTGAATATAGAAGCCAATATTCTGAAAGCTGTTTATTTCAAAAAAATGCTATTGCTAGCACAAAATGTTGTTAACAAAAATTAAATAATTAAAACATTACTTCGTTTTTTAAGATGTATGTCAGGAAATATGAATTATTGATTTTGATTTATTGCTGAATTATTTACGAATTTATACTGCAAAAATACTGTGGATATTTTGACAGTTCGGACTATAATACATAATTAAAACTTCCCTGCAATTTTCTAACTTTGAAATATATTCAAAAATTATAATGACTTCCGTCATTTTTCGAGTTAGGTATTCAGAATTTTCTCTTTTCATTTAATTTAGTTAGTCATTTCAATGGAATGAAGATAAATTGCTTTAACACTGTTGATATGTGTTGTTATATTTAATATTTTAAGTTTGAAATTAATACGTATTTTGTTTTTACTATGGCATTCTCCGAAAATAATATTTAAATTCTTGTCTTAGAGCTTTAATTACCTATCACAGTTTGCCTGTTTCAAGTAATTCTGTTAAAAAAGTCTAGGAATAGCATTTGTTTTCAATGTATTTAGATCTAAAAATATAGTCATATATTTTTTTAGAATAAATATTTCCCTATGATTGATTAATAGTAAATATTATATCTTAAAAGCAAAGCAATGTCATTTAATAGAATTTTTCGAACTTTTAAAAAGTTGAAAAAATTCCATTAAATGGCATTGCTGATGAGTGTAAAAGACTGCAAATTTTTAAATGGATTCAATCAGCTGTGTTTTGAAATTGACTTTCAATTCAAAACTAGGAGAAAATTTTGGTTAAAAATCATTAATAATAACCTCGCATGTTTATTAAATATTTATTTATTTAAATTTTTTTCTTAATATTATTTGTTTTTATCTTTTGAACTATATAATTCAAAAAATAGTACTTTTACATTTTCAAAATTTATTATTATTTATTTTTATTTATTTATACTCGTTTTAATAATATTGGAAATTTTAGAAACATTTTATTAACAAAGGGTTTTTGTCAAAAACTAAAGATAATAAATAGATGTTTTATCGTAAAATTTTAATGCTACTTCAGTTATTTTTTACTGTAAACATTATTCTCCTTTTGTTTTTTTTTTTAAATTATCTCCGAACTGAGACGGTTACCTTAAACTTTTTAATGCTATCTTCATAAATTATCAAATGATCAAAACTATTTTTTGATGTAAATTTATCTGGGGCAAAATGCATATTTATCAGTTAAATGACAAACTGAAACAATAAAACCTAAGCAAAAATATGTTTTTTAGAAATAAGGGCTACTTTTTCTCGTAAAATTTCCATGTATTCGAATGTATTGCATTACATTTTTTTCTGTTTAAATCTTGAAATTTTAATATTAAGTCACCGAGGTGTTTGGAAATACGTATAATCAAAATAATTAAGCAATTTTGATAAATACAATTTTAATGCTATTAATAAAAATTAATTTAAAATTTATAATTTTAAATTTTAGATAATATTAATCTGTTGCAGCATAGTAATTGGATAATTAAATTTTAATATTCATCATTTATTATAAAATTGAATTAAGTAAATCATTAATAGACATAATTTACTTAAATTTTTTACGAATGTATAATTTGCAGTCAGTATATATAATATATATACTGACTGCAAATTATACATTCGTAAAAAATTTCTTATCATTTATGTGCATATAAAATCTCGATAAATTTAGAAAATGTTAAAAATGTTGAATGAAAATGGTAATGCATCTTGTTTGATGTGCTAATTGCCTATGTGTATTAATTAATGAATAATTAATTTTCAAAAAATGTTTTAGTATAATTTTGACAAACAAAATAAGTTCAACTTTTTTCATGCAGTTTGTTATATCTTGAAAGGAAGATGAAATAGCTTTTCAGCAGTTCGCTTTATCTTCACTTAAATTACCACCAGACGATTATTATTTAAATTCATCAATTGTTAATGATTCAGCTAACATACTTTATGCGTCTTCTAAAGTAATTCAACTCTTATGTTGTTCTATTAGCCATTTTACAATTACAGTTTCTTCATCACTTTCGTCGGCATAATTTTTACTGTTGATATTTCATTTATATAAATTTAAGATTTTCAATTCCTTCCCTTTTAAAGTTACAAATTTGGCGTGATCTCATATTAATCAGATAATTATCCATTTTCTAGAATATTTCCTGTTATATGGGTTCAAATTTTCCAACATTAATCAAATGGTCTTTTTCTTAGAATGTTTAGGATGAGGTTAAATGATGGATCAAATGAATAAAAAGATATTATTGTATATGCTTTTTTGGAATGGAATTATTATGTGAATATACTGTATGGACAAATTTTCAGAAAAATGTCAATGCCATTCAGTTTGAAATATTTTTTTTTTTTTGGAAATATAAACTTTCAAAATTGAAATAAGAATTATATTTTATAATATAATATTTACATATTTTTAAGAATGAAATGTTTTTTTTTCAAAACCCCTTTTACATTTCCGGACAGGAAGAGTTCAAAAAATAGGAAATGGAATATGTCTGATTTTTTTTTAACCGAATTCACTTTTCCGATAAAAAAAATACAATTCTTGGTAGGATTGAAAGGTCTGTAGTAAATGGAATGGATATCTGAAATTTTTATCTTTGAATCTTATTAAAAGTCTCATATTTAAAATAATTTAAAACTATCAAAATCTATGCATAATTATTTAAAATAAGTTGGAACTGAAGCAGATTTTACCACATTAATTGTTTATTTTTATTTTATAATATATAATATTCATAAGCAGGCTTTGAATTACATGTAGAAATATTATCTGCTTAGACACGCAAAAATACTGAGAGATTAAAAGAATGGAAAATGCCAATTGCATCGTTTAATAAGCATTTTAGTCTTTGAAAGATGATGAATTAAATATTTTTGTCAGTATAAAAGTTTTGAAAAAATGTATTCTAACGCTGCTTCTTTTCTCAGGGTTCTAATTATCTCAAATTAAAATAAAATATTTCTGTAATTTTAGAAAAAAAATTATCTTTGAACTTTCATGCAATATTTGTTAGGTTAAAGTGCAGTCATTATATTAAATTATTTTTTAATGCAAGGATCATATTGAAGTAAATTTGATTTTTTTGATGTAGTAACATTCAGTTGTTTTCTATATGAATTCAAACTCTTTGATTAAATTAATTAAAATGCAGAAAAAAGCTATAATTTTGAAGAAGAGGTGACTGAATTATGGGTAGTTAAAAATTTGAACTTATTTTAAAAAAGCACAAGAAAAATTCAAAAATAAAAATATTTTAAGATAACTTTAAAAAAATTATTTATAGAACAAAGGCAATACCTTAATATATAAATAGCTGCCATAACACTGTGTTTATCAAATGAGGCGTTGATAGTAGTAAATGATTTATCAAATTATTGTATTTGGATTGATAGTAGTAAAATATAAAAATTAAAATTCGTTAGCCATTTTATTAAAATAGAAGTATTCATTTTAATACATTTTAGATTCAATTTTATGAAAGAAATAATGATGCTGAATTTTATGAGTAACTATAAGCTACATATGATTAAAATATATCAAAGGGTTTTAATAAAAAATATTTTTTTAGATCTATGCATCATTCACCTCATTATTCATTTGTAAATACAAAACTATTTCTTAGTTTATTACCCATTTTCCCCAAATGACATCATTTAAAATAATTAGTCCCTTCTTTCTAACTGATATGACAATCATACTTCAGGGTTTGGGAATTGATAATTTTATGACTTCCTTGAATATATTTTTTCTTTTAAATCCTCTTCCCATTAACTATATGGAGATTTCATAGCTCAGAAAAAAATATTTGCTGGTGGCGTTTTCAGCCTTTCAGTAAAATTGTAAGAGATAATGACTTTGGAAATAAAGTAAATAAATGAGTTTTTATATCATAAAGAATTTTTCTTATAATATCTGGCTACATTTTGAAAAAGAAAAATCAATAAATCATTATTAATATTATTGATTTATTTATAATATCAGTAATTTATTTGTCTTTTTAAAATAATAATGTAGCATCATTTTTCATTTTAATAATAAAAGGGATTTTCAATTTGAAATTTGTTATTCGTTTAATGAGCCTTGGGAATTTCAGTATGCACATGGATTCTCAAGGTTTTAGGAAATTTAATATATGTAATATTTTATAAGAAAAGGATAGAAGATTTAATAAATTATTAGATTTAATATATATATATATATATATATATATATATATATATATATATATATATATATATATATATATATATATATATATATATATATATATATATATATATAATATAATATAATATAGTATCAAAAGGATTAGTTTATTGTTATTATTACAGATATTATAGTATTTATAATATATGATAATTATAATTAGACAATGCGATAAGTAGATTAGTCATTTTTACTATTTTCACTTATAACTATCAATTAATCGCTTTTTCTGTTTATTAATAATAATTAATAGATAATCATATTGACTGTAACATGCATAATTCCAATATTGGTATATTTTGGTTCTAAATATACTTATAAGCAAAAAATAGATTTTAACAGCAATTTAAAATTTCAAAAATATCTTTTAAATGATGCCACATTTTTTTCACATATAATTTTTCTTTGTTTGTTTTAATTATTTATTTAAGTATTTTGTTACATTATTAGTTATTAGATATTTAAATACATTCATTATTTATTTAATAGTTTTACAACGTTATATTTCATAATTGAAGTGAAACTCAAACTTTTCTCACACTTGCTATTAAAATTTCACCTTGCTTTTCTTGTGGTCAAGAAAGAACGATGAGGTGAAAATTTGGCTTAATTTTCTGTGTAGAGAGGTTTTAATATAAAGTATGCTGTCAATATTTTTTTGATATTTTGTTATTCTTACAATTAAGTTTTAAATCCATTATTAGGCAATGGTGAAAGATTTTAAAACATCTCCAGTTTAGAATGTTGCTGCTTTTTCCTGTGATGGGATGGAATGTATAATCATGTGAGCAGAAAATTAGAAAAATGCAAAACACAATGAATATACTAGAATACAAATTTGAAATAACATAACTTATATGTGGATCAAACCTTGCTTAAAATTATTTTGTGGACGAAACAATGGAAATTTTTAGAGGCAAATAATTCCATTGAACCAACTGGTCTTCAAAGGCGGTTAGTAGTAATAATAAAACATAACTATTAACGATAACTGGTCAGTATGATAAATTGATTAACTATTGATAACTATTGTGTAACTATTATCGGTGTTATAAATTGATTAACTATTGATAACTATTGTTTAACTATTATCAGTGTTATAAATTGATTAACTATTGATAACTATTGTTTAACTATTATCAGTGTTATAAATTGATTAACTATTGATAACTATTGTTTAACTATTATCAGTGTGATAAATTGATTAACTATTGATAACTATTGTTTAACTATTATCAGTGTGATAAATTGATTAACTATTATTAGTATGAATTGATAAACTATTACAATAAATGTTCAGTGTGATAAATTGATTGATTGAGATTGTCAATTCGAAAGCTGTTATTATTTTCCTGAGTCTTCAGACATTCGGAATGCACAAGTATTCTGAAGGTTTTGTGAAATTCAATATATGTAATATTTTATAAAAAAGAACATCACAGTTAATAAATTATTATATTTAATATAATTGATTCAATTGGATTCGTTCGTTATTATTATATATACACCATTCTTTCATTCATTCATTTTTATCCATCGTTCATTATGCCTTCAGACAAATATAATTTATATTTGTACATTAATTGCATTGCAAGTACAATTCATTACTGACTGTTGTTATAATAAATTACTTTAAGTTCCTATATTGTTTCGTTGTTTTTCCTTTTCCAAAGATTTAGATTTTTTTTATTTTAAAACCTATAAAAATACTGCTTTAAAAAATTATTAATAACCTTAACAGTTAGATGTTTATTAAAATTTTAATCATGCACCTTTTCATTTATATGTCATTTAACGTCAATCCTTCAAAAGTCGTATAAACGTCGTTACACAACATCTTGATTTCATACAAATATCGCTAAAGTTTAGAGAATCATTGACCTAACGTAGACATTAAACGAACACTTGCAAAATACTAAATAAGCAATCAGCATTCCTAAAACATCTGTTGCTACAGAATGCATTGCATCTTCCGGATTCCCTTACAGCTGGTAACGTTTAATACGTAATATTACCAGAATTGCTTGTTAAATCTACGTAATTGATTACTAAATGCCATTTCTCATTGAATGAGCTATCGAACTACGCGTAATTGATTTCACCGAGTCTAAGAAGCTAAGACGAGCATATGACTAATTATTATGAATTCCCAGTTAATTTATTCTAATTTTGGAAACTGTTTAGAGAAGATATGATTACAGCAGACGAGTTTTAGTAGTCGATATTTCAGTGTACAAACATATAAAGACACTCAATAAAAACTTGATATTTCTATTTGTTGCATTGGCTTTTATAGTTGCATATTTTGATTTGAACATAACCGATGTTCAAAACTGAAATGTTACAATTTTGGAAGAATACAATTAAATTAAGTTACAAGTAAATTGTATTTGAATAATTTGTACAAAATTAAATATGATATTAAAATATTATACATGAAAATGATTTTAAAAATTATAAAATAATTCCAAGCGGTACCCGGCATATCAACAAATAATTTATATATTTGAAAAAAAAATAAAAAAAATGGCCATATCAATTCCTTAAAAAACATGATATGCAATAATATTTTGAAATGAACTCTCGAATATCCTTTAGTTTTTTTGTATGAGTATGTTATCGTTGCTATATAATTAAAATACTTTTTTAATGAAATAAATATAGATTAATGAGAGTTAAAGTAATATTATATCCTATGATGTTAAAGGTTGATGGCTCTGATTTCTTTAAATACTTTTTAATGAAAAAAAAAACTGTTTTAAATTCCATTTTGATACTTACATTTTGTTTAATAAATATGGAGGGTGATATGTAAAATCTCTTTAAGCCCGTTACATACGAAACGGCCAATGCAAACTAAAGAATCAATGTATATCTATGGTAAAGTGATTTTGTTTAATTTATTGTGGAATAACGAACTTGGTGGCGGAATGAGGAAGTTCCAAATCATAACACAAAAAGAAAATGAATCATATAAACCAAAAAGTCAAATTTGAAGAATGACCATTAAACCTTAGTACAAACATAGGAAAACAGAGAGAGGTGGTATCGAAAGGTGCATATATTCTGGCCTTGAGGAAAAGTTATGGAGCCCGAACGAATAATTTTGAAATGAAAAAAATGTATCGTTTTTCTAAATATCGACACTTGCGTAATCTGATAGTCACGTGATTTTCAAACTGGTTTACACAGGTTTCTAACGAAAACAAATTCTAACCTTGAAATGATTTTAAAAAAAAATATTTTTCTCGCATGATAACATAAAATTTGCGATACCAGATTCCAATTTTTATATATTTTTTTGTTTGTTTTTTAAAATTATTTTTGCACAAATTTTGGCATCATATTTTATGTTTGGACTAAAGCTTAAACCGTACTTGTTTACATATTTATTTGAATGGCTTTTATTCCGTTATTGAATGTTAAGGAAGACGAAAATAAGAAATTGAAGCGCTTCGGTATTGCGAAATTTAGAAGATGTATAATTGCTTAGTTATGTTATAACAGAATCACAAAGGTTTGGGCTTCAATCTATTGAGTTTACAATTTTACGCAATGAACAGAATATATGTAAAAATATTAAAATTAATGGCTACTACAATTTAATGCTGAAAACTTTCTTTGAGCCGTCATGATACTTAATCTATGCATAACATATTTAATTGAACTTTAAGACAACCAGTATTTCAAGCGAACAAACTGGCCTCCAAAGGCTGTAAATAATTGAATTTAGTTCTTATGATTGGTTTTGGTTGATTAAATTGGATTGAATTCTTAAAATAATTGAAACCTCAGAGAGGTTTTACTGAGAACACTTAAATGATATCCAAACACATGTTTGCCTAAGAGTCATCAAATATTTCATCATGTGTTTATATTTAATTGTGCTCTACTGGTCCATACTGGAACATACTGAAGAAATTGATTTGAAGTTTTAATTAGAATTATAATTAGTTAAAATTCCAGAAATGTTAGAGTTTTTTCAATTTTAATTTCGAAAATGTTATTGCAAAATAATATTTTCTAAATGTATTTAAATTTAGAAAAATTACCTTCTTAATAACTAAATTATTTGTCTAATGAATTCTTTTAAATATTGGCAATTCATAATTTTTTTTTTTTGTATAATCTTCAATAATATATATATTTTTTGGTACAATGAAATTCAAAATGGTTTCATACTTCTATCAGACAGTTCTTATCTAAATTATTACAAATATTGCTGTTGAAATAAATGAACAAAAACGTTGTTCTGTAAAAATTATGAAGCTACAGAACCACGAATGTTGGATGATAGATGAACCGGTCAGATGTTTTTTTTAATTTCACTATAATGCCATGCAATTTGATTCTAATGTTTTTGATGTTTTGATTCTAATTTGATGGTTAATATACACAGACTAAGTGAGAGGCTACATAAATGGAATGTTTCGGATATATATATATATATATATATATATATATATATATATATATATATATATATATATATCACAATTTGATATTAAAAAAATATTTTATGAAGCAACATTAATTTATACGGCAACATTAATTTATGCTCAATAGATTCTAATGTTTTTGATGTTTTGATTCTAATTGATGGTTAATATACACAGACTATAACAATTTGATATTAAAAAATATTTTATGAAGCAACATTAATTTATACGGCAACATTAATTTATGCTCAATAGATTCTAATGTTTTTGATGTTTTGATTCTAATTGATGGTTAATATACACAGACTATAACAATTTGATATTAAAAAATATTTTATGAAGCAACATTAATTTATACGGCAACATTAATTTATGCTCAATAGATTCAAAGAAAATTAAACACATTCAATATTCCAGATGAATCAGTTTGGTCATCAAAGAGAGCTAGTGAAATATAACATTACGCTCTTACCCATTAATTTTATGCATCAGAACATCAGATCGACTGGTGCTCTGTTGGATTAATCAGCTATGCGCTTATTGCTTTGTTTATGCAATATGTGTGAGACGCATGTTGCAGCAACTTTACAGAAATTGCATTTTACACAAATAATAGATAAAATTGCAGAAAATAACCTCATATTCTGAAATTTGAAATAAAAGGTGTCGCGAAATTAACACAATATTTGAATTTGCCACCATTAGTGCAATGAAGTGTTGACAGTCCTATTAAAAAAAACCATTTGACAGCTGATGATTTAGGGTTAGTAAAAATAAAGCTTTATACCATCGAACACCATGTTTTAATTGTTGAATAATATTTAAAAACTAATGAAAATTTGCAGGCCACAGTTCGAAAATTTGAGAATAGGCTCCCTAGATTGTGAGATTTAACACCACTGGATTTTTTATGGGGAAATTTGACATCAAAGCTCTCTGCTACCAAATCCACAAGCACGCGTGTATTATAGGAGACAATTCAACGCTGCATCAACGAAATTCAGTAACATTTATGCAAAATGATCATGGGAAATTTGGAAAAAAGTTCATATGTGCCAGCAAAGCCGTGGTGGCCATTTTCCTTCTTCTTGCATACAGCCGACCACCCCGCCACCACTGAACGTAGCAGTATCGACAGGATTTGTTGTGGCCGACTGCTATCTTGAGTATTGTCCATCATTGCATTGACCGATTTGTCAAACTGACATTCTCCTCGAGGTAATTGGACACAAAGTGGTCAATTATTGTCCTTCTTCCTTATCTACAAACTCTCAAATAGTTGGTAAAAAACTGACAATTTTTGACATCATGTCCTTCAGAGTTTTAAGATTACCTGGTACCATCAGTACTGTACTTAAGTCATTATTTATAATTTTCAGATTTTTTCTTAACTCCGAGATTTCAATACATTCCTTTAAACAGTGGTAAACAGTACCGATGGTGGCCATTTACCCTATGTGTTATTACATACATAACCATATACTGTTTACTTTATGATCCAATAAAAATAATAATTTAAAGATTAAAAAAACTGTGTTTTTTAAATTAAATTCAAATTTACCATTAACATGGTGTTCTATCGTGTAACGCTTCATTTTTACTAACTTAAAACTATCAGCTATGAAATGGTTTTTTTTAATAAGGTTGCCAACACTTTACTACAAGAATGATGGTAAATTCGAATATTGATTTCGGGATATCCTTTAGTTCTGTATCATAAAAGTGTTATAAATAATTGTTGTTAAACAGGCAGGATTCACTCCATATTGATTTATTACAAGAAGCAACATCTATCGATACATAAATTTCACAACAAATGTACAGCAACTTTTATGCCACAAATGGAAAGAACATATACATGCTGACGAAACATTTATAATAGATAACATGCAGTAAATAATAAATATATACTACTAGCAGTTTTTAAGACATACTGAAAAGTGTGTTTAAAAATACGGATGACATTATCGAATGCTATATTACAGATGATATATCGAATGAAGAAAGAAGAAAAAAAGAATATGAATAGAAAATATTAGATGTAAATGAATTTTAAGAAAAAACCAAAATTTATCACTGAAATCGAAATAATCTTTACACAATAAAGAAATAAGATAAATATTAGATGCAATTATATTGACTTATTACTACGAAGAAAAATCTATTTAATGAATATTCTACCACATAAATTACCTCTACAATTTTGAATATGATTAAAGGTCAAAGGTTACGTATAAGTGATATATATCACATTTATATATAAAAGTGAATTATTGAAGAGTAAAAAAGAAATGCTTTGTAACACATAAATATCCATGTAAATAATTTGAAGTTTGGTCGCTTTCATACATGTACATTACAGTGCTCTGTAGTCGTAATCGACAATTGACACGCATCACATTTATATAGCAGTAACAATACAGAGTGTTAAAGAACAGGTTAAATATTATTTTGTTGGTATTTTATTAGGTAATAACAAAGAAAATATTTTCACACTATTTATAAATGAAGATAATGTAGATATGTGTTTAATATACGAAGCAAAAGCAAAAAAAAAAAAAAAATGATAGTTTTACAATTATCATCATAATTCATACAGTGGATAATAATTATTATTTTTTTGCTCTTTTTGTAATTCCTTTCTTTTTATAAAATTTTTATTGTTTCATTTATTATTATATAAATTTAACAGATTTCATTAAAGCAATACCTTATTTAATTTTATATGGCATATATAAGATTTTCTGTATGAATTTCAAAAGTACTCTTTAAAATTATGTTGAAATATTTTAGTTGAATGATAGTTTGCAATTAAAATATATTAAAGATACTTTAGAAGATGGTTTCTTTTTGTTTTTAATTTTTTTAACCTTTTATATTAAAAATTTACTTTTAATTTGAAAGGTTAAATAATGCTTTATTTAGTTTGAAGCAGCATATATAAGATTTATGTGTATACATTTTAAAAGTTACTCTTTAAAACTGTGTTGATATACTTTAGTTGAATGTTAGTTTGCATTTAGAATATATTAAAGATACTTTAAAAGGTGGTTTTTGATTGTTTATTTCAATCTTTTTTAAACTTTCATATTAAAAAAACTGCTTCGTATATATAAAATGTATAGTTCGAAATAGAAAATACACATGATAAACAAAGTTAACATTTATCAACATAGCAATTAGATAATAGTTATTTGTCACTTAAAAGAACAAAAAGAAAGTAAAAATGCATTGGATTATTTAATAACAAATACCATTTTAAAATATATAACAAAAAATTACTATCGAACTATAGATATTAAAATACACAATATGTGAAAATAATTTTCTGACTTATGCCATCAGAAGAAAAAGTTTTCAGTACTAATAGGATACACACATAAATACATATTGGTGAATTAATGTTGTTGAAAAGTGCATATACAATTAGGACAATACATTTCAAATACAGCAAATATACATACTTTCTTAGATAAAAGACACTCATTTTACATAACAAATTGATTTAATTAATCATTTTTAATTTTTCATAGACATTTTATTTGTTTTAAGAAGCAATCTACAAATTAGAATATACATATATCATGCATACATTTCAGTTCCATATTATAATAAGCTATTTTGAATATATGCAAAGTCAACAGATATCAGCAGCAGGTACATCGAATGCTTTTAATAACTATGCAAGCGAAAATATAATACAGAAATGAATAATTTTTGAAAAACCGAAAGAAAATATCTCATAGTTTTAATCATATTATTTGTAGAAATGACAATGCCTATCAAGCGTTATATTAGAGAATGGTAAACGTTGTTTTCAGAAAATTATTTTCTTTTTTCCCTTTTCTTCTCACTTATTAGCTTTACATATAATTTTAGAGAATAGTGACAATAAATTAGATTAAATTTTTTTATCAAATTTAATTATAATTTTTATTTCCTTTCTGGAATAAATATTTTATATAATTTTAATTTTTAAACACTATGCTATCTTACTTACAGTTCCATACTTTTCTTTTGATCGTTTATTCACCATTGATAAATAGTTTTTCTTACAATAATAATAAGTACATTCTTTGATAAAAATAATTTTCATTGTTCTGCAAATGTTATTTTATGCATCGAAGAAATGGCTCACAATATGTAGACGTATTTAAAATAGATTTATCTATTCCTTTCTTTTTCAACCATTTCCAACATAATAAACATTGTCTTTTTCTGATTTTTTCTTAGTGAAATCACAAGTCTAATAATTTTTATTCTAAAAGTTCTTCTGAAATTCATTTAATAAGTTCATTTTCATTTGCGGCCACTTAGATGAAAATAAAATCATTTAAAAATAAAATAATCTAAAAAGAAATTATTATCTCAACTTTTAAAAACAGCGTCCAAGAAGAAAGTTTACATTTCTATTTTTATTCCCTCCTACAGACACATATTCTCAAATTATATAATTAAGAAAATAACTAAAACTCCATAAGAGAATTTCAGTTATTTATAGCAAACATTTTACAGCTTCGTGAAATATCGAAAAATTACATAACACGCATCATATCATATAAACATCGATCATCACACATTTGCATGCAACAATACACCAATTATCTATCTTTTCAATAGGTCTTGCGATACTTGTGTACAAGAAAATATGTGGGGTTCACAACACTTGAAGCAAGGGATACGGGCATGTGCAAGATATTTGAGATCATCGTTCAGACGGCGTCGTCCACCATGACAGCTGTAGTCACTGTGGTATACCTTGTTGGTATGTTTGGTCTTGCCTTTTGTCCTGAAGGATAGAAAAAAATATAAATGCGAGTAAAAAGTACATATTATTGCAATAAATTAAAATACATTTTTCTTTATTTAATATCTAAAAATCAAAAATAATTTTTATTAACATGTTTTCTTCAAACGACTGATATTTTTTTTTTTTATCTGGACGTCTTTACTAATAATCAAGAAAAATATATGTGGGCATTGGTAACTCTAGAGGATTATTCATTTCTCCTTTCATACAAAAACACCAAATTTGGTACAAATATACACTGGTAGATGGAAATTTAACAAAGATAACTTTTGAAATTTAAACAAAGATTTTAATTAAAAATGAAGCAAGATTTTGCAATTTTCTTTCAATAATGTCTATAAGTATATTGAGATAGTAATATATTTTTTTTATTGAACATTTATGAATCCCCCGTGCACCACAAAGTATCACACGGGGCTTACAGAAGTAAGTATGTAACACATTACAAAAAGAAAAAAAGAAAATTTAACAGTTATGAAGGATTACATATGTCAACAATAAATTTACAGAAATTTTCAAAAGCACTTCTAGTGGAAATAAGTTGGTGAAACTCTGTAGGCCAATTTAAATTCATGTGCTTAAGAGCCAGTGTTAGGATCTGTCTTTCTTTGACAAACTTGGAACATAGAAGGAGCACATGTTCAACATTTTCCTCCCCACCAATATTACAATCGCAGGAAGATGACGGAAATAAATTAAATTTGTACAAATAACTTTTAAAGTTACCATGACCAGTTAGAAATTGGGTTATTTTGTAATTAGTATAAAAATGATGGCATGACAGTCTCTTATTAATGGATGGAAAAAATTTCTTTGTTAAGCTCCCTTTATTTGAAAGGAGGTATTCTTGATTCCAAGACTCTACCATTTTTTCTCTCGTAATCTTCTTGTAAAGGGATTTAGGAATATTAACGTCAATGTCGATTTTGCGCTTAGTGACAGCTTTAGCAAGCCAATCGGCCCGCTCATTTCCATAAATGCCCGTGTGTCCACGAACAAATGCAAAAACTATTGAGATATTTTTATCTTTCCGGCTTTTAATTTGCTTTTGGATTTCAACGATTATGTTCTTAGACGAAGAAATACACTTCAGAGAATCCTAGGATGATAGAGAATCGGTACAAATAAGATAATCTGAAATTACACTATTTTGTTCAGCGATCCATTTGATGGCGAAGTTTAAGCATAAGAGTTCAGCTACAAAAACTGTGCATTCATCACGAATTCTGAATTGAAAGTGCTCGGATTCAATACCACCCCTGAAAACAACAAATGCGGAACCAACGAGATAGTAATATTGAATATATTAAACGAAAAGTACAAAATAATTACCGTCTTTGTAAAATTCTTAAAATTACATTTTTAATGACATCATACTAACTGTCATTTTTTTCTGATATTTGACAATTTTCAAAGATATTTTTTCATAATGTAATTTTTTTTTTTGCAATGAAATCCAAACCATTTTCTTTGTTTCATAAAATATTTGATACCATTCCATTTTCGAAAGTTAAAAATCAAAGATTAAGCTTATTATCTCAGTAGTTTATTAAACGAATCAGAAAATAAGATTATTTTTTTTACAAAAGACACACACTTGCAATTTGAATGTAGATTAGCCGAGCAATTATTTTTTAATAGCATACGGTCGCCATTGTTTTCGGCCTCATTAGAACATAACGTTTTTCACATTAAAAAAAAATATTTTTAAGAGTGGTTTTAAAAAAGAAATTGGCATGAATTGTTACGTCAATATTTTTATTATTTTACATATATTTAATGTAGTCAATTGTATTCGCGGGAGCCAGTACGTCCAAACTTTTTTCATATTGTGAAAATTAATTTGTTAAATTTAATTTTTTATGTTAATTATTACAAATGTTAATTATTTATTATTTTTATGTTAATTATTTATGTCATACTCAATGCGAATGGCAAAACCTCAGTACCAATACTTAAGCATTTGTCAGATATTGTTTTTTTAAAATTTTCTTCGGAAATGTTTTATAATAGAAGAATGAAAATACAAATATAACTGATATTTTCCATATTTAACAAAATACAAATATAACTGATATTTACCATGCTTAGTAAAATACAAATATAACAATGTTTTTTTTTATGTTTAGCAAAAAGCTAAATGAAAAATATTTGTAAGTCTTTCTTATATAAGCTGAATTAAAATTAATAAAATTTATAATAAACTAGAATTTTGTAAGTAAATTCAACCAGATTTATTATTTAAAATGATACAGATGTAAAAATTTATATAAAAACTACAATTCTGCCTTTTGATTCAAATGTTACAAGAATGGGCCAAAAAGTATAAATAATTATATTATAAATTATATTATAAGCAAAAATAATTATATTATAATAAAATAAAACTTAGAACTTTAGGACAGAATTATTTAATAGAGAATAAGATAAATTACTCTCTGCTCCGATGTTTGGAATCCAAAATTATTTTTTTAAATCTTTTATTTAATTATATATTGTTTCAACATTTATATCAGAATCAAATCTTTACTATATATTTTAAATTCTACAAGAATGTGAGCATTCTCAATCTTTATCAAGTTGATTTTATTTATACCGATAAAAATGACAAGACTGTTCTTCAATTTGTACTGGAAAACTTGATTTTTGTTGCAACTTTTATATAAAGTTTGGGAACGCTACAAAAATATATCCTATAAAAACGTTTCTATAGCTGGAAAAAATAAATAAATCTGAAAGAGTTCGGAAAGCGTGGGTTTGTGCCTTACTTCCAGAGCTTTAAAATAAGAAGTACTAAAAATATTTTCTTTAAGAGAAGTTTTAAAAGTTCACTTGACATGAATTGGTGAAAAATTCCAAGCAGATTTCAATAAATAATAACTGTATGTAAGGAAGAATTTGTTTAATGTTTTGATTGATGACGAAAAATGAGAATGGAAGAGTGAATATTAAACAAATGTCTTACTTTTTGTGTCGACCAATGAAAAGCTTCATATTTCATACGAATTAAAATATATGCTAAAATCATGATTATATCTAAAAAAATTATTTTTTCAAAATCTTCATTTTTGTTAGGCATTTTGATATTTTGCCCGTCTTTGGCAGAAAATTAAAAAAAATGCCATGATAGTATCAAACATTTAAATTAAGTGATAACATTAAAAAGTCAAGTTTTCACGAAATTTGGATTTTTTTAAATGTAATATTCTTAATGTTTGAACAGATTTTTGATAAAACCATTAGAGTTTTGTTTCTCAGTCTACTGTTTTGGGAAGTTGTACTGGTTTATATGTTTGCTTTTACATTCACTATAATGTTTCTTTACATTTTTAGATGCTATTTTCTCAAATATATAATGTGATAGAATTGTCTTACGAACAACTTCATAAATTATATTCTAATGCATATTTTTGTTCAAATTTATATAATAATTTCTCAATAGGTTCTGCAGATCTCAAACTATAGAATAAGTAATACATTTACTTAGAAATATTTATAATTCTTTTAATTCTTTGTAATGTGAAAAGAAATTGAAAATTTCGTGTTTTTGATCAGTTGAATCTCAGTATTTTAGGAACGGTTAGAAACACTGCTTAATTTCTTTAATTCAGAAGCTAGATATATTTCTTAAATTATCTGGTAAACTTTAAGTAAATCATTTAATAAACCTCTAAATTAGAAGAATTTTCCTTTGTACCTCTTTTTTCCAAAAAAAAAATGCCCTTTTCTTTCAATTTTTTTAAAAAACTATTGTCACTTAACTTTTCTATTTTGGTTTCCTAGATTATTTCTTTTAAATTTTTTAATGTAAATAATAATTTAAAAAAACCATAGCTTTTTCGGTAATTTTTCAAAAACTTCCTCCTGAACGTAGCCACATACCTTAAGAAAAATTCCTTGCACAAAGTTTTAAATTAAAAAAAAATGTAATTAATTCATGAAATGTAATGGAATGAATTAAAGTGTAAGAGATAAAACACAACTGTGAAACAAGTTTCCCCATAAAGTCCTGAAAACCCAACAACAAGGGCATTTATCTAGACAATTTACGACGTCTGATATTTCAAAAAAGTAGCAAACTTTCTTTACATTTTCTCCTAAATAAACTGTTTTTCTTCTGTATATCTTTTACAAGTATCAACTTTCCTGCAAGAAATTTTAATCATAATAAATTTCGCAAACGTGCTACAAATTTAATTGAAAATTCCAGAGCACAGACGTACGATTAGAAACAATGATTAAAAAATTTATTTACCTAATATTTATCACATTTTTTTAAAAAAAAATTAATAATTTTTCAAATTATTTGGTATTGAACATGTAAATAAATTTATTGCATAAATTCTAATTATTTTTGAGCTATTGAAACAAATTAAAATTTTGAGACTATTAGGGATTTTTTTAATTAATATTAGTTTGTTGATATCATTTCAAATTTCACCTGAGAAAACATGGACACACATGTTTCTAGACATTTTTTTTCTGAAGCAAAGACTTATTATAGAAACAAAAAAGGAAAATTTTTCAAAAAAAAGGAAAAGTAATTTTTCAAATTATTTGATATTTAAGATGTAAGTTTGTACAAATTCTGATTATTTTTGAGCTATGCAACGAAACCAAAATTCTATTAAGGATATTTTTTAATTACGTAATTAGTTTTTGATATCATTTCAAGTTTTATACGTGCTTGAGAAAAGAAAAGGGTCTGCATATTTTCTGACATTCTTTGCTCAGAATCCGATATCATTTGATATCATTCTATATGTTTCGATGATGTCAAAAGATATAAAGTCTTAAACTGGTCAGATTAAATAAGTAAAGAGCCAAAATCAGAAGGTCATATAAAATAAGTAAAGAGCCAAAATCAGAAGGTCAGATAAAATAAGTAAAGAGCCAAAATCAGAAGGTCAGATAAAATAAGTAAAGAGCCAAAATCAGAAGGTCAGATAAAATAAGTAAAGAGCCAAAATCAGAAGGTCAGATTAAATAAGTAAAGAGCCAAAATCAGAAGGTCAGATAAAATAAGTAAAGATTGATCTTGCCTATTCGTTCGATAATAAGGTTCTGTAATTCTTACCTACAGGCTCTGTTTACCATGTTTTGTAATAAAGAAATTATCAATCCTTTCACCTGTATGAAAATTCAGGATCTTGAGAGAGACCGTAAATACCTCAAGTACTCAGATTTTTATTTTTTGTGTCCCACACAACACCAATTTCTCTTTCATAAAATAATGAAAGATACCAGGTATGAATTTTGGTACATTTTTTATCGACATCAGACAAAATTTGATATAAAACTACATATTTTAATGTTTCTAAGTTATTCTGTGTTTGAAATACTACGTTTAAATGATTGGGAATGCAGAAACTGAGAGATGGTCACCCTGTTGACGAAATTTAAGCTCAACATTTAGATGTTAGAAAAGTGTATTGAATGTTTTTGATCTAAATTTATATTTTATAATTATCATGCATTCGAACGAGCAGACTTCCTCTAAACGGAAGTCTGTTCTCAAATTTTGATAAAAATCTCCAAAGTTTTTGATAAAACATGTTAATTTTTATTACTCTGGCCCAATGCGTTTTCAGTAAAATAGTTCTATACAAAATTTTATATAGAAATAGTTTAATTTATTTAAGTTTTTTGAGTCTGAATAACCATGTTTAAATGACAGGGAGTGCACAGATTGACAAACGGTCATCCTGTTGACGAAATACTCAAAATTTAGATGTTAGAGCAACATATTAAATTTTATTAATCTAAATCTACATTTTATAGTTATCCTGTTCTCGAATAGACTTCCTCTGAATTGAAGTATTCTCCTCTAATATTGATAGAAATCCCCTAACATTTTTGTAAGACTATATGTCAATTTCCAACGCTCTAGCCCTGTGCGCTTTAGTTTTCCAATTCACATACATATGCATAACTCAAAAAAATGTATGTTTATTCGAGGGTGAGGGATTGACGCTTGTTAAATTTTAGAGGTGGAATTTTTGAAGGTCACATTTCTTCCTTGTATGCTTTACGAATTAGAATGTAGAAATGAATGGTGTGCATTTTTGTACGCTTTTATTTATCAGAAAGTGGAAGTGGATAATGTGCCTTTTTGTACACTTTTATATATGAGAAAGTAAAAATTACTGATGTGCATTTTTGTACACTTTTATTTATAAGATAGTAGAAATTAGCGATGTGCATTTTTGTACACTCTTATTTATGAGAAAGCAGAAATTAATGATGTGCATTTTTGTACACTCTTATTTATGAGAAAGTAGCAATGGATAATGTGCCTTTTTGTATACTTTTATTTATGCGAAAGTAGAAATGAATGATGTGCATTTTTGTACACTCTTATTTATGACAAAGTAGAAATGAGTGATGTGCATTTTTGTACACTTTTATTTATGATAAAGTAGAAATGAATGATGTGCAATTTTGTACGCTTTTAAATTGAATATGAGATAGTGTAAGGGATTCTTTGCTGAATTTCTGGTGTTCTAGAATTTCCAATTCTTTTTTGTATTTTAATATTATTGATGAAAATATACTCTTTTAATATTTTCAGAAATTTATTGTCGGACTAATTGGTTAAAATGGTTACAAATTAATTCTATTTCAACTGCAGTACATGGTAGGGAATTTGAGAAAAAATTATTCCACGATATTTATGATAATTTATCTAAGTTTAAATATTAAAACGAGAAAATAAATAAGATAATTTTTTTTAGTATAATAATAATAGATCATAGTTTTTTTTTATTTAAGTACTTTCTAGATGTATTTACAATTTTTTTCTTTCTTTTGAAAATGAAAGAATCTATTTGAAATTTATTTTATAGATTGAAGTGAAAGATTTTCTCAGATGAAAGTTTTCGAGTTATATTTTCCAAAAAGCAATCTTTCAAAATCTGTTCAACAATACGCTTAAAAATAAAAAATAAAAAATGAAAAGAATTTCTGAACAATCTATAGTTCCATTCTATTTTTACTTGATTGAAAATTTCCCGAGAAATAGTTTGCTTTTTCATTCTTATATAAACTTCAACTTTCTTCTTGAACAAAATTTCCTTTTCCATGAAAGTAAACCGTGTTTCATCCATAAGCAATTCCGATGTAACATATATTTAAAAAAATAAAATATATCAGCAATATAATATCTATAGATTGAAAAATGTTTGCTAATTATTTTTTGAGTTATATTTAATCTAACTTTTGTATATTAATCCAAGTGCCAATATGATATCAATTTAGTTATCCATTATCGAAATATATAATGTGCACTTTTAGGGCCGAATTATTTTTCCAATTTTTTTATTACTTTCTCGTATACGTAATATAGAGAAAATATAATAATTGTCAAACATTCGAACTCTAGATTTGAACGAATCTCCACGTTCTAGACCACCCTGAGTTCGAAAACAAAAACATTTTTGTAAAATATCTGTCTGTCTGTAATAAATGTAGCTAAAAATTTGCTTTGACCTGAACGGATGAAATTTAGTATATGGTCTTTATACCAAATTTGCAATCAAATTTTGAGTAAAAGTTCGTTTGCCCGGCTGTTCGAATATGAATTAACACGACATATACAAAACGTACTGAGCAAAATGCATAGAATTCTTAACATTTAACATTTATAGAGTAGGCACCTGCCTAAATTTGAGAAAAAAAGCCCGACAAGTTTTCACTGTCTGTCGGTCTGTGCTGTAAGAAGCATGCAAACGTGATAATTCATAAAAGCAATGACAAAAACATATCTAATTAGGTATGGTATTTTTTTTACTAGAATAATAATTCTGTGCCATTTTTTTTTGTTTCAATCGGTAGGGAAAAACGCATGACACAAAATCCCAGTTTTTCGGATACTATTTTTGAATGAAAAGGATAAAAAAAATATCCCGCCAAGAAAAGATTCAGTAAAAATGCTAAATTCCCGTCAAAGGTTAATATTTTGTAACTATCGTATGCCAATGTTATGCAAGGCGTTCTAGGGAGCAGCATCTTTAATGAGTATGCGAGAAAGTTTGGGGGAAAGTATTCACGCTAGTTATTCTCGGAATCATAATTCTTGCAGTAGATTCCTATAATGATAAAAATGTGGAATTTACTGTACCGTCTATATGAGAGACCATCTAGTTAAAAATGCCTGACATGTTAAATTATAAAATACAAAAAAATATAGCTAGATAACATACTGCAATAAATTTTAAAATAACATACTGCAATAATTTTTAAAATAACATACTGCAATAATTTTAAATAAATGGAATCATTTTTTTCTTCAACAGACAGACTTTACATATTCACTATTTAAAAATTTCTCTGACATTCATTCACCTTCCTTTGTTAAAATACAGTAGCTTCTACTTTTCTTAAGTGAGATTTAATGTAAGTTAATTGCTGATAATTAAATACTTAATTGGCTGAGTTAATTAGGCAATTAACATTCCAATGCCACCATTTCTGTGTGTTTTCTGCCCTAGCATTTGTTGATGCACTCTGCTTAAGGAAGGTCATTTAACTCTTTAACATCGAAACAGTTTTCTGCACCTTTAAATTATAAGCGTTAGCCCAACAGATACCACTGTAAACGTAGTTTTAGGATTAATGTTGTAAGAGCTGGATAACCTGGGAGTTGAATGAACGAAATAGAATTTAATGTACCCGTATTTAAAGCTGTGAATACGGGTGAACCAGAGTTAAACCCCCTACTTCGCCAAGTTGCGATAACGCGCCAAAGCTGGCAATCTCCAGACTGGCAAACCTATTATCTTTCGCCTTTATTATGCGCTATGATTGGACATCTGCTCCCTCGCTTTTGAACATTTCGCAAAACACGGCGCAAGACTGTTGTTGACGAGTTGGCGATTTTTGAAAATTGCGCCAAGCAGAGGGTTAACTCCGGTCGTGCCATGAATACTTATAAGATTTGGATAAAAAGGCTATCAAAATGCGCTTTTCACACTTTTCTTTGCTGTAAATATTTTGAATTTAGTTTCAAATTTTAGTTTTGAAATATTTTGATTTTTTTTTTTTTAATGCTGGGGTTTCAAGAAAATATTTTATTACTTTCAACACAAAGGAAAACCTAATATAGCATATATATAAAAAAATATCTACTTCTCATATAGCATCAAAGTTAATAAAGATTTCAATTTAATTTCTTCATAATTTAAAGAGGAATAGTAGCAAATAGGTAGTAGATTTCTGTTAAAAAGGAAAAGAAACACTTAATTCTACTTAATAACAGTTATCTTAATTCCACTGTCAGATATCTATACTTATAAATAAAGCTCAGTGTGTGTGTGTGTGTGTGTGTGTTGGCGCTCTACAGGCCAGGTCATTTGACCTACAGCTACCAAATTTGGTACATGTCTACCTTAGAGGTCGGAAATGTGCACCTGGGGTCCCTTTTTTGAATTTTTAATTAGAATTTTAATTATTAATCAAAAACTAACTTTCCCGCCAAAAAATCTTCCATTTTCCCCATCGCCAAATGAGTAAGGCTTCAGTTTTTTTTCCCCCCTAACAATAATGAGGCTAGGGTTAACATTTTTCGGCCCATTATTTCAAATGATTCTGTTTATTTTCTTAATGTTTTATGCATTTAAAATTAAACATTGTTAATTAATCCATCTTTCAGATTCATTCTGAAGTACTTTTGAATTAAAATAACACAGAATAAAGGAAATTAAAAATTTCTAATCTGCATAGCGTTACTCCAACTGGCGTAGAAAAATTCAAGCATTTGCGTTACCGTAACTGGCGTTGAAAATTCACGCATGCGTATTGTGTTCTGATTGTTGACATGACAACCACTATCAACGGATGATTTAAATTATTTTTAGGTTAGTTGCATGCTTTTGTAATTAAATTGTAATTATGTTAGGTATATATTTTTTGTATATGCTTATAATTTTAAGTACTTTTTTTAAACCTGTTTTCGGCCGATTATTTTAAACTATTCATTTTATTTTCTTAGTGTTTGATGCATTTAAAATTAAACATTGTTAATTAATCGATCTGTTCATGATGAATCTGAGAAAATTTTGTTGACAAATTCTTGAGATATTACATAAATTAAGAAAGATATTCTTTAGTGCCCATAAAGTTTAAACGCTCAGTGACTCTGTTATCAGTAATCATATTATAAAAAATGCTTTGTTTCAGTAAAAAATATTATTATATTAATTGCAGATTAATTCTTTCCACTTTAATTTAAAGCACAGATTCTACGAGAGCTAACAGAAAATTAGAGAGATACATATTACGTTATGACTGAAGGCCTTTGTAATATTATGAGTGAATTATATGACTATCAAAATTTGAAGTTTTAAAATATTTTGATGAAGAATCTATTAAAGTTGGAATTGCGTAAAATATTTAATTATTAAAATTTTAACGAACATTAAGATTGGCTAACCGGCTGGTCGCCAAAGGCGGCTTGTATTAAATAAAGATTCTCCTTTATAGAGGTATCTACTCCACTAAATCGTTTCCTGTAACTTTCTGTTTACAACTATAAAAAATGCTTTATGACATCCACAAAATAAATAGTGCAATAATCATACTTTGAAGAATAGAAGAACAGGGTTGTAGTTTTAATAGAAAGAAGTTTTATAAAAAAATAAAAAGAAACATGTAGGAAAATTTTAAAAGATGAAATTGCAATATCGGAGCGGTTGATTTACTTTAGTTTTTGAGGATACCAAGAATAAGATATATTTTAAAGAAAAATCTGCAAAAAAAGCCGTAAAAAATACATCATATAGATATTTGTATATAGATATCATTGTTTTTTTAATATCGCCTTCAAACTTTCATTATTTTAAATTCATTCATTAATTCGTTTAATTTAAATTCATGGAATTCATTTAATTTAAATTTGTTAAAACGTGCTTTTTTAAAATATAATATTTACTTTGTTGCCACCCTTATATAGTATTGTATGTAAATCCTTGAGTGAAAAATAGAAACATATGTTAATAAAGTGTAATGCACCTTTTATTGTAAAATAAACATGCTGATTGTAATTATTTTATTACAAATTATTAAATTTTATGGGAGTTTTATAAAAGTAGTTTCAATGACAGATTTAAATTTAATAAAATTAACTAATTTTAGGTGTGACAATTATATATATCTTTAACAAAATTCTTTATCTTTTATAGCAAAATAAATTTGTGGTTTTTGTCATAAATAAGATGCAACATAATTGTAGAATTTCAATACATGCAATTTCAAAGTATTTTTAAAAAATAAGATTTTGCTTCTTGTGCAAGAACATTTACCCTTTCATTCGTAGAATGTCTTTAAAATGAATCGGTGTCTCGAGCTAGAAGTATCTAAAACTTTAAAAGGAATGAGGAAATTGAGTTTTTGTTACTTTTCATTTTGGGCTTTTGTATAAAGTTCAAAAACGAGAAGTTTAAAAGTTGTCCAAGTGTATTTTAGTTTTTTTTCCCTTTTATTGGTTAGAGATCTTTGCTACACTTTACTTCGTTTTTATATGAAAGAAACTTAAGCTTGTCTTTTTAAATTAGATTTCCTTCTTCTCGATGTTATGACACACACAGTAGAATGCATTTTGGGAATGTTGTGAAATTAGATGATCAGACATTTAGAGTTGAAATCCAACCTTCTTTTATTCTATAATATTCGGATATACAGTTTAAGTAACGATTACAATTTAGTTGTAAAGTGTGTTGTTTTTGTTAAATGTGGGCTCACTATTAACACAAAATGCCCAACAACATTTTAAGGTCTCTTCATGATATTTTCATTCATTCCGAATATCGAACAATATCGTGGATATATCGTACAATATCTTGTGATAGCAAGGCTTCAAGTACAAATTGTAAATTTTGAATTTAATCTTAATTAATTTAGACCCGGCTACAAAAAATTATGTATTCCAATCATAAACTTCGTTTATTTTAAAAATCAAAATTCTACGCTTAATTTAAGGAGTTAAAATGAAATTAAGGAGGAGTTGAATGAAAGTTTAAAAATTCAGTGGTTTATAAAGACATTACAATGATATCTATATCAGATATTGAAGATATTGTATTATATAGATATTGTAGATATCAGATATTGTATGCAATATTCACATTATCTTTTATTCCGTTTATTATATCTGAGTAATAAGCGATAGAAAATATCGATTCAATTATCCTTTCCCCGCATTTCCATTCAGATATAGATTGGGACAGTTTCTCGTCCATAAGAGATTTTAGTAGGGATGACGAATATTTTAAGAGCGGTTATTACGTAACCAATAACAAAAAAGTCACAAATACAAGTGATCAATACTTTTCAAAGAGGGGTGTGATTCAAATCCTTGATACGATCTTACTGATGATATTTCGATTACAGGTTTTGGATCACGATAGAAAGTAACAATCGATACAATATCACTGAAATTTGCCGGAGCGGTGACTTCACTGGAAATTAACTATCGATACGATCTGTCCAATGGAAGCTCTCGAAAGAAATCTGTGATTGGATTGAAAAGTGAACGGACCGGCTATTGGAATTATCGTATCGTATCATTGAATTGCATATCACTGAAATTTATCGGAGCGGTGATTTCACCGGAAAGTGCGAGGCTTCACTGGAAAGTGCGAAGTCACCGTTCCACTTTACGGGAATGACCGATATTCGTATTTGATGATGCACTATTCTATACAGATCATTTTTAATTGCTCGTGACATGATTGACTTTGATTACATGTATTCTGTTTACTGCTGGCGCCATCTATTGGTAGAATATAGGAGTAAAGTAAACATTTTAAAGAAATGACATATATTTTTAACTCACCTTTTCCAGAAAATGGTTCACTCTAATAAATAAATTAAATAAATAGTTTTGAGAAAGAAAAAAATTAAGAAGTAAGCTGAAACAGATAAATTAATTCAATCACACGTTACTTAAATTAGTAAATTAAGTATTAATTACAATTAATAAATTTTATATTTAATATTAAGTAATAATTTTTAATTAATAATATGATTGAAATACAGATATTTGGAACGCATATTTAAAAATAACAATAGCAATATTATTTGTTATTCAAAAAATCGTGGATTATGCATCTCTAGATTTTAGTGTGATCTTCATGTGGAATTCTGAGATTGAAAACAAATATTTTCTCGCTGGGCACCAGTGATCACACCTGAAATTTCGAGACAGAAATAAGACCTTTTCTTACTGGGCGGCGGTGATCACACTTAGCAGTTCGAGACTGAAACCAAACATTTTTTTTACAGGCCTGCAGTGATCACACCTGAAATTTCGAAACTAAAATTAAACATTTTATTACTAGGCTGCAGTTATCACCCCAGAAATCTCACAATTTCCTTTGCATTGTTTAAATATGAATAATAGTGAATTGAAATTTAATTTTATTACTTTTAATTAGCAGTAGTAATTAGAGAACAAGTAAACTAAGTTAAATTTAAAAATATATCCCCTTTGTGTTTTATATATGTTGTGCAATTTGAATGGTTGATTGCTACAATATTTATTAAGATTTTACCAGCAGAATTTGTTCAGTAGCATCGAATCATATACAGACAGGCTATTCAGAATCATATGATCATTCAAACGAAGAATCAATACATTATCTGCGCATACGCCTTAGGATGTGCTGAGAATGGAGTTGCCTATACATTAGCTGCCCATCCTTGTTTTCGATATTGTTCCCTGGTGTGTTATTAAGCTTTATTATATGACATCATGAGATACTGAGTATCTGGCATACCGCTCATAACATTTCAGATAGGAAAAGTATATAAAATGAAACGCCTTCTGATCATCTCGTGCATGTAATGCTCACACGAAACTGAATTCTATCACAATGAGTGAAAAAATTTATCAGCCCAAATTAAAATAAAATTAAGATATGTAAAAAATTAAGCACAATTTTACTTGAAATCAGATAAAATTTAACAAATTATGCTAAAGGAGATAAAATAAAAACTCTCTACGAAGTCATAAAAGTTTCTAAAATTTAGCTTTAAATATAAATTAGAAGCCAAATTAAGTTAAATTAAATAATTAATGATGCGTCATCCAAGAAAACATTAAATTATCAAAAATCAAAATGAAGGATTAAAACAGAAGTCTAAAATCTAACAATTACACAATTCTAAAAAAATAATTGGTTGAATGGAGCCAAGTAAAAACAACTCAAAGTTTATAACTGTTTAGGTTTTAAACCAAATGCCGATTTAAATATTATTTAAGGTGCTTCGAAGGTAGCTGAGAAAATTGTAAAAACTAAGTTTCATCTAAAATGTTTTATAAAAATAAGGATTATTTAAAATAGTAATAACTCAATTTTAACCTGTATATATATATATATATATATATATAGTAATATTTTCAGTATATTTTGCAAACAATTTCATATATATAATATCATGTAACATGAAGAATTTATTCCCAACAACCAATAGTTTTATTTCATGAAAAAAATTACAATATTTCAAAATTCATGTTAAAAATTTTATATTAAAAAGTAAATTAAAATGTTTATTTGAATCAATCAAATACAAATTTTATTTAATTTTCAAAATTCAACCACATCGAATATTGCGCAAAGTTTTGGAAAAAACACAGAAAATAAGCATCTAATTCGATCGTTACTTTTCATTCATATTGCAAATGGAAGAACCAAAGATCTTAAAAAGGTTTTAGATAAAATAGATTTCTGAAAAGATTGAAGCGAAAAACAGATTCCATGGTAAAATGTTTTAGAACTCTCTTTTCTTTGGATTACTGAACAATAAGACCTCTTGATTCTAATTGGATACTGAGTTTTCAGTTGTCATTTAATAATATTTGAAAAGATTTTATGTAAAAATAGAAGGAATATCTCTGAAAAAGTATTTGAAAAGCTTTTGACTAAATTGTATTATTATCAAAATTGTTTGAAATAAAATAAAAGCTATTTTATTTCAGTAAACTCAATATGATAGTAAAAAATAAGTAGACATTTAAAAGCACCAAATTTTTTTATTAAAACTCCTTCTAGAACATTATATTCTAAACATTTGCTGGGTTGATTTTTTTTTCCTTTGATATAATGATTATATCTTATTCTTAAGAGATTTACTTCAGGGGATATTTTTTGTTAATATCAATGAGATTTTATAGAAATAAATGCAAAAAAATGTAGCAAAGATTAATGGCGATTAAAGGCAACGGCGATGCTTTCACCGTTCAATCGTTATGAAGTGTTTGCCAAGTATACGCGGGATCCACGTTATGATACTACTCTTTCGCTTCCTGGCTTTAAAGAGTGACAAAAATGAACTAACATTTTATCCCCATACGGTGCTGGGCCATATATAAATCTATCGTCTTCTGCCACTATTCTACCGAATACAATGCAGAAATAATTAATTCCCAATAGCTCAAAGAATAACTCATGGAAATGGCAGTAGAGAGAGAGTCCCAATTTTATTGCTTAGGAATGGTAAATTGTTTTCGTTATATATGACATTTTCACTCCCCTAATCCATGCTCTTTAAAATAAATATAAAAAGTTCTTTGATTTTAGTATTTTTCTTTTCCACATTAACTTTAGAGAATGTCAAAAATCAACTAACATTTTATCCCCATGACTGCCTGTAAGTATATACCTCTATTGTCTTCTGTCACTATGTTACAGAGTGTAATGCAGAAAGGATAAATCCCCAATTACTCTAAGAATAACTCAACGAAATGGCAGAGAAGAAAGTCACGATTTCGTGGCTTAAGGAGTGTAAATTGTTCCAGGCAGATATGATTTTTTTTACTCCACTAGTCCCTGTTCTTCTCAATAAATGTAAATAGTTATCTATTCTTAGTTTTATTCTTTTTCACAATAACTTCTTTAGAATGTCAAAAATGAACTAAAATTTTATCCCCATGACTGCCTGGAAATATATACCTCTATTGTCTTCTGTCACTATGTTACAGAGTGCAATGCAGGAAAGGATGAATCTTCCAATAACTCTAAGAATAATTCAAAGAAATGGCAGCAGAGAAGTCCCAATTTCAATACCTTAGAAATGGTATATGGAAGATATGATTTTTCGCTCCCTCAGTTCATGTTTTTCTCACCAAATGTAAATAGCTCTTTGTTCTTAGTATTATTCTTTTACTCCTTAACTTTAGATAGTGTCAAAATGAAATAACACTCCATGACTCTAGAGGTTTGCATACCCCTTTGATTCCAATTGCTGCGTTTCATAGTGCAATGGTCAATAAAAAGGAAAATTCAATTAAACTGCAATAAAGGGCATCGTATTACACTATTTCAGAGGCGTAGAGATTGTAAGTGGCATCTGAGAGAAGATAAGAATTCTTCGACTTCACTTTTCATCTGTTACATAGCAAGTATAATCAATAGAAGAAATATTAGAGCATAGTATTATTATTATGTTTTCCTCGTCATATTCGTCTTAAAAACAGCGTACAATCTTAGCAGTACTTACATATTGTCTCCATACTTTCATTCTGATATTGGCACTAGAGGAATTTACTATACCACTAAACATTTCTAACTTTCCTATACCATTAAGCACTCCGAACTTTAATATGCCACTAAGCATTTCAATGAATTGTGTAGCTTATAGCTCTTAGAATAATAATGCTATGCTCTAATAGAAATATGAAAATAACTTGGACTGGATTATGAAAATAATGTTTCTTTGAATCATTATTTTGCAAAGTATTTTACAACTAAATGTCAATATTTTTAAATTCTCGAAATAAAAAATTTCGGTATTTCACTTGGATACTGTATTGTCTAAAACAATAGATTTAAAGTTAATAGAAAAATTTGTAAAATTGCAGTCACCAGTTTTATTCAATGATTAATTTATTTAAAACGTAAGCCAAACGTTTCTTTGTAGAAATTCTATAATATCAGTTGTTGATGATTAATTGCATGGTATGAAAAAAGCACGGAAAACAATCCATTAGTGTTCAGAAAAAGAATAAAGTTAAAAGTATTTTAATAGCATCATTACTGGCAGTTTGTTCATATTTTTACATTTAATGGCTCCAGTTTGTTTTCCTTTTTATAAGAGTGGAACAATGCAGCTGCCACCGACGTATGTTTTGTTTAATAAAATTTTTTCATTCAAATAGCTATTTAAAATATGATACATTTTAGCTTAGGGTGAACTGTTTTATAATTTAAGCAGCGTAAGTGCAGGACTATTGATATATAAATTATCTTTGGAACAATTTAAAAACAGAAAGAAATGTTTCATTAGTTCAAACGTCAACACACTGCTATTTATAGAGTTATAATTTTCAAATGAACATATGCGAAATCATTTATTGATACACAAGTTAGTCAAGGTCCACAACTTGTTGGGCAATTTTATGCAATATTGTTTCACTCAATATTTTACAATATTGTACAAAATTATGGATAGTATTAATATCATAAAATATTTTACAATATATGTGTGCTACTATAACAATGCAAGCCAAGTTATTAGAAAAAGAAATTGAAAACAAATTATTCAGAATAAATTTATTTTCCTCAATAAAACCGTCACCAACTGAACCTCCGTTATTCATCTTCTAAAAACCAAAAATTTAACAAATGTTTTCAATATACTTGTATACATTTTGACAGTATATAATTTTAAAACTTTTACCCTGATTTTAAAGAATTATTTTCATAAAATAAAAAAATAAAAGACTTTATAATAAGAAAAGTAACAGAAATTCGCTTTTAAATATCGTTGATGAAATTTTATTTTATTATCGTTATTACCTCTCATCTTCAAATTTATAACAAATATAATTATTAATGTGCGTTGAATATAATCAGCCATTTCCAAACATTTTATTCTCAACTCTTTACAATTTTTGTAACTCGTTGTTAGAATGAAAAAAAAGTAAATATTGTATCCTTTTAAAGCTAATTAAATATTAAATAACCTATAGTCAAGAAATGGAGACGCAAGTATGAAAATATTCTGAACAACGATAATCCTTGTCATAAGTTAATTGCAATCTTAATTAAATTTCCGTTATATTCAAATTATGCTTAATTAAGTAGTGTCTTTGAAACTTTATTTAATTTTAGAGAATGGATGAAGCCATGCCATTATGCTCCTTTGAAGATTAAATGAGACTTGTCTTAGTTAATCTTGAAAGGAGACAATCTTTCAATGTCAGCTCACTGCAACAAACTCTTTGTTCTACCATTAACTCAAGGGTCACTTGAAACTAAATAAATGAAGAGGACGATATAATAATTTATATAAATTATATCAAATTTGGTTAAAATGAAAGTAAACTTCATTTAAGATTATTAAGATTTTATTATCTTTTACATTTTTAACACTTTAATTTAGAGTAATTAGTTCTTGCATTAAATTAGCTTTAATGCTATGGAAAAAATTTGAAATATAACAATTATAATTAGTTTTCGTTTACTTTTATTTATTGAAGGTCTTTACTTTTATTTAATTTCTTAAAATCATATCAAATTATAGATATTACAATTTAATTCCGTGCAATCCAAATACTTAAAAAAGTAATTGTCTTGATCAAGCAGATTAAAATAAAATAAATAACATTATTTTTTTTATCTAATTTCTAATTTGCGAAGTACAATTATTCCATATTATTTATATTGTCTAATTAATTTTGCTTTATTTTTAATTATTAAAGGTTTTTACTCCTATCTCATTTCTTTAAAACTTCCAAAATTGTACAGATAATTTAAGCCATTTCTTAAAATCCTCCAAACTTATGTACATAATGTCAGTTGAATTCCAAGCAGAATGAATACTTAAAAGGTAATTTTCAATACGTTAGCTAAGAATTTCGCATAAAAAAAAAGGGGGAGGGTTTGAGATATAAGTGTTACTTGACATTTTATGAGATTTCAAAGAATCAAGAAAGAAATATGCTTTTAGCTTTTAAGATATGACTGGAAATGGAAGTCCTTGATTTCAGTTTTAATGCACACTTTAGTCAATTTTTAAAAAAGAGAAATGGCTTATAATAGAGAGTGAGTTCCGACTAAATTAAATTCCTCGTGACATTTTATTACTCCTGAGGTTTCAGTGACTTCTTCACCTTTTATAAAAACCGAAACTTCGGTTACTTTACTTTTGCTGAATACTCATTTCAAATACTCAAATTTTACTGAACACTCATTTTCAAACACACGCACATCTTAGAAACTTATGATACTAGAATTTCACTGCATTTTCACTTCTTAAATGTTAGTTATAAAAAACTTTTCGGTTAAGTAAGTGGATGGGATGAAATACAGTTTCCGCCGGTTTGCTTTCGTTCAAAGAATTTAATATTTTATGGATAAGATATGATCTTTATAAGCTAAGAGAGAAGTGAAAATGATTGAAGGAAGACTGAATTCAGTTTTTCCACTTTTATAGTTATTATTTAAGATTTAAATAGAATATGGATAAAAACTAAAAAAAAAAAAAAACGCATATTTCATTTACATATAACTTAGAGATTTTACAATACAATATTATGTGCAAATATTTTGTTATAATCGAATTTTGTGATCTTGCATATAAAGGAATTTGGATGTTAAAATCATAATTTGCAAACTAGTGAAAAATACATTTTCTCAGAAAGAATTGAAATGAAATTGGATTTATTTTGACATTTTATTAGAACTTAGAAATAATTTTTACAAAATATTATCAACTGCATATATAATTTGGAATTGATAATATGCAGCTTTCGCCAATTTTTTTGAAATTTTAATTAGTTAAAATAATGCGACAATTTGGGGGATTTTAAGTAATATCATACAAAAATACACTGCACAAAAATAATTTTTAAATACTATTAAAATTCAAACAAGTATATTTTTAATATTATGTAAAATCATTTTTTCAATTTTCAATTAAAATTTAAAAAAAATATTTTAAACTTATTTTAAAACACTATATTTTATTTTTGAACTTAAAAATTAAATCTTACTCCTTGTTGCTACTTATATTTCATACTGGTTTTTTATCATATTATTGATTATTAAGATGTGATACTTCGGCTTATTTTTCTATTTTGAATAGAAATGAACAATGTCCAAAAATGTATAAAGTGCGACCATTTTTAAATATGTAATATAATCAGATATCAAATGATACTGACATAAAATTAAGGAAATGCACAGCACCAATGACATAATAAGTAAGAATTTTAAAATAATATAGATGTATATCTATCAAAATTTATTTAAAAATATTTTACCGAAGAAGCCATTGAGACCAAATGACAAAAAAGATATATTTTATTGATTTTTTTTAACAATCGTTAATCTTAGCAAACCATTTTGTTACAAAAACCACTAGGTGTCACAAAAATGCCGTCATTCATCTTGGATCTCAGATTTGAAAAGAAATGTAACACTTTCTTAAAGCATTAAGCAATATTTCTCTCCCAAATGTTTTGTCATATCATCAAAAATGAGATTTTATACTGTGGAAAAGAATGTAGTTTCTGCCATTATTCTTTTGCCACATTTCCGATTGGTACACGATACATTTAACATTTGAAAGTCGTTATTTCACCCATTTTTTTATATCCTTACTTTACTTACTCCAGATATATCTGGTATTGCAAAATTCACAACCTATAAATTCTTTCTTTTATGTCAAAGAGTTTAGTTTTATGTCCATCCTTTTTGTGCAATAGAAAATGTTTTTTAATGCCATTCGTTTGTGAATCGTTGGTCTTTACTACCTCAGATATATAGAGAAATTACTGCTATCATTACCATGTTCGAACTTTGAATTTTGATCAATCTCCTAGTTCCTTTAGTCCAGCAAAGAAATGTTTTGAATTATATCTATCAGACAATTTGGGCAAATGTTTGATCAATCTGACTTCTTTTAGTCCAGAAAATAAATATTTTGAATTAGATCTATATGATTATCTGAACAAATCTGGCTTTCTTTAGTCCAGAAGAGAAGTATTTTTAATATATATATATATATATATATATGTGACTATCTGAACAAATATTTAATGAATCTGGCTTTCTTTAGTCCAGAAAAGAAGTATTTTTAATATCTTTTCTATGTGACTATCTGAACAAATATTTAATGAATCTGGCTTTCTTTAGTCCAGAAAATAAGTATTTTGAATGTGACTATGTATCTATGTGATTATCTACTTCTGTACTTCTGAACTCGATAACTTTAAGTCGAACTGAGCCAGATTTTAAACTTAAAT
Source organism: Argiope bruennichi (assembly GCF_947563725.1). NCBI lineage: Eukaryota > Metazoa > Arthropoda > Arachnida > Araneae > Araneidae > Argiope > Argiope bruennichi. The sequence goes on along the minus strand of NC_079156.1, from coordinate 95,742,142 downwards.
TGCTAATTTTTATCAAATTTTAGACAATATCTATTTAACGAATGCATCTATATATGTTTACCCATATGTGTGCATTTGAATATGGTAACTTAGAATATATCCAGAGCCTAATGGATAACTTTAAAAATATAAATGCATCACCAGATACATTTATGATTTTAAACAAAACTAAACAAACTTTTAACAAACGACTACATCTGTCTATCAATCTACTTTTTCGCAACTCCTAACAACAGTGCAATGATTAAGATATATGATGATTTTATGTAGTCTGGTAACTTAATAATAAATTTTCTGTCAAGCAGAGTAGAATTTGGCTTAAGTATATAAAAAAAGATATCCCGATTACACACACACACACACACACACATACACACACACACACACACACACACACACACACACACACACACACACACACACTATTGTCACAAACATGTAATTTTGCTTCCCAGCGCGAACAGTCTCCACATAAGAAAGACTATTTTACAATCATCTGTATTGGATGCTGTCGAATGCCGAGCCAGTGATCCCAAAGCTTGGTTAAAACTTTATGCTATGAACCAAGAAAAGAGCTATAGTTTACACATATATGGAAGAACCAATAATGTTACATAAGAATGACTTAAGGACTTTGATGTACTTTCGAGTCCTTTCTCTTCTGATATACGACTAGAGGATGCATACACTTATACAGTAACTGCCGCTTAATATACTCGTTTTGGGACTTAGGAATTTTGACAACATTAACTGGTTGAAGATAACAAATAATTTGATTATAATCAATTGTATTTTAATTACATCAAAGGAAAGAGGATAAAAGCACTTCAAGTTTTCATGTGCTTGAATCATTTTGGGATTATTTTTGGAAGGGTTTAAAAAAATTCTAACAATAGTAAGAAGTGTAATGCGAAATTTCACCGAAATGGTCGAAGGAAGGTTTAATATCTTTTTACTTCTAAGAATAGTTTTACTTCAAAAAGAATAAAAAGAATGGTATATCGCATCGAATAATGATTTTTTTTGTAAATTTAAGGAGTAGGAGATATATAAACACAATATTTTTATTTATATTTCAAATTAAGTACAATTACCTTTCTATATATTCTCGTTACTTTTATAAAGGAAAAAAAAAACACCACGACTTATCAAGCAATGAAGATGAATTGGAAGTTATTGTTTTGAATAGGGAGACATTCATAGGGATTCTGAAAAAAAAAAACTTTGTCCAAACTAATTATGAAATTATTTTTAATTACCAAGCTGGTCCAGAATTTTCTAAGAACTGAACAATTTTTTATTTGCAAGAGTTTTGTAATAAATTCAAAAACAGCGTGTAAAAAAGAATTCGCTTAGATGAACATTGCAAATTTTAGACAAAATATTACGAAATTACAAACTAAAATATCTTATATTACAGATCTCTCTAAAAATATAAATGCAATGACAAAGTTCAGATTAATATCTTTTTTAGATCAAATGGTTGTTCTTTGTTTCGCAAAATATATCTCAATTCGGTATTTACTCTTTTAGAAGAACAAGTGAATTTAGTAAAAAGAGATAATATAAGTAATTAAAAACTTGTTCACATGTATTTAATATTTTCAGTCACTTTATTACTTTCGATAGTAATATTGGAAAACGTGCTTTAATATATTGACAATAGATGGCGACAAGTTTATTTTGAGATTATTATTTCTAATTCTCTTGAGCTCTTTTATCAAAAAGCCAGCTTTTATTAAAAAGCCGCTGATGGATTAAAAACACAAAAAATTACTTAATAATGATCAGAGTGGAGCGGTTTTTGTCCCGTGAATGTCACTAATTGATTAATAAAAATGTAATTACTAAGGCGATTTTTCACTTAAACTTTTTTCTTCGAATTTTATCTTGCATTGTTTACAATTAATTTTACACAATACTGAATGCAATTTTAAGGCATTTTTCAAGAAAATTCGTCGTTACATTCCAAAATGTTAACATAGAATAATACTATAGATTTTTTAAAAACTTGCTATAAATAAAAATTCATAACTGAATGATTATAATAAAATTAATATTGAAATTTGCAAAATTGGGATTAAATTATTGGCATATATGCAAGTAACTGATTATTTCGGAAGAAATTTGTATATTTAAGGAAAACTTTCGAAATTAAAATATTCTTATGCCATATGCGATGTTCTAATTTTTACGAGCTCAGATACATTTTACTGCCCTTTTTTTAATTTTATGCAATTTCAACTAAAACGTATTTAATTAAAAGAAATTGTGCCCTTTAACTTTAAATTCCAATTGCCTTATTTAGTTATAAAATTATATTAATGATGATACAATTATTTATTAATCGATGAATAGAAAAATTAACTTTTTTCGCTTTTTCTTTATTCTGTTCCCAAGCAGACAATACGTTTCTTATATATATTTTATCAAATATATACAAAAAAATAATAAGTTTAAAAACATAATTAATTACAAAAAGTTTTGATTCATTTTTGAAATCCAATTTTGACTTTCTCGGATACCAAGTATACAAAGACTAAAGAAAGAAAGTATACAAGTGTTACGAAATTGTCTGGGTTCGTTTGGATAGTGGGAGTTATATGGTGTGGAGAACGCTCAATCAGCAGTAGAAAATAAAACAACGACGTTTATTTACACGAAAACACACAGGACAGCACAAAGACGAAGACTATATACAGCACAAAAGACGATTATCTTCAGCCGATATGTGCAGCATACAACAGCCTCTACTGCAGACAGTAGCGCACAGCTTAGTTCAGCACTAGCTTCACTCCGTCGCCACTAGCTTATCCCTGGAAGGCCAGTTCTTTACCGTCGATCCCGACTACTCTTCGACTCCACTGGTCCATCGCTACCCGGCAGCTGCGGGCCACTCCTTTTATTGGTCTCAGGAGGTGGGGCTAGAAACCTCTCAACCAATCAGGAACGTTCGAGGCGTAACTCGGTTCCTACAGGACGGATAGGGACAATTCTCGATGTTTCGGGTATAATCTATTTTGGCGCCAAAGTCACCAAATTCGTCGCCAAGTCGCTAAGTTTGTCGCCAAGCTCTGGGATCTTCTATGGAACCCACTATGCTGAGAAGCCGCATCAAGGATTCGTAACACAAGTATACAATACTCGAAATTTTGACAAATCTCTGATTTTCAGACGTTTCAAAGGAGGTCTTTCGCAGCTTTTGTTCGCCACAGATATTGTTCACATATTTAAATCGTTTTATCAATCGTAATAAATTTGATATTTTCACATATTTTATTGTCTTTAAAGAAAGGGTGCTTTTTTGTGAAAAGTAAAATTTAGAATTTTTATCTTCCTTAAGAATGAAAGAATCAACCCATAATATAAAATGGGCTTTTAAACACAATTTTATATTGCTAGTGTCATTGAAATCTTCTTAGAAAAATATACTTTCGTTCCTTGAAAAGCATTAAATCTTTTCTTATTTCATCATGTTAAAACTTGTATCATTTCTTAACTATGCAACATTGTAGCATAAGATGAAAAAAAAAAAAATTCTGCTTCTGATTAATAAACTGATACTTCCGAGATCAAGTCAATTTGAGTAACATCCTTGACACCGAAACATATTTCTAAAAGATTTTATTTTTTTCGCTATTGAGCCTATTCATCAAGCGTTCGAAATTGTTTCGCTTGGTTGAAATCTCCGGGTTTCTAAAGAATACAATAGCATATTTTCTCAAGATAATTAATATTAATTATTATTCTTTTTTTTTATGTTTAGTTAATTCTGCTCTTATTATGAACAATATTGGACTTACTTAAAGTGAGTTACGTTAATTTCTATGATCTCCGGTTAAAGTAGAAAATAAAGAAGGCAATGTAAAAATAACTTTAATTACATATTCCATACAAGTTAATTAATTTCACTTCGGGGCAGTGCTTAGGGCTTATTGGTAAGTTTCTGATTAGAATTTATAGAAATATTAATGAAAGTTTGTTTAGCTTTATATTGAACAAAGCAGGTAATTTGTGATTTTTTTTTAGATAAATTTGTTACATTCTTTGAACTTTTCGCCTCATGTGTCTAATAATAATAATAATAGTGTTACGAAATACCCCACTTCTGACACCAAATGTTACGAATTTTTCAGGGGTTCGTTTGGATAGTGGGAGTTATATAGTGTGAAGAACGCACAAGCAGCAGTAGAAAATAAAACAACGACGTTTATTTACACGAAGACACACAGGACAGCACAAAGACGATTATCTTCAGCCGAGACGTGCAGCATACACAGCAACAGCATACAACAAGACTCTCTACTGCAGACAGTAGCGCACAGTTTAGTTCAGCACTAGCTTGACTCCGTCGCTGCTCTTCCAATCTCTGGAAGGCCAGTTCTTTAGCGTCGATTCCGACTACGACGGCCCTTGCACTCCACTGGTTCACGACTATTCAATTCTGTCGCTTCCGACTACTCTTCGACTACTCAATTCACCACCACTCCCCAGCAGCTGCAGCTTCTTTTATAGGTCTTATTAGGCGGGGTTAGAAGCCTCTCAACACATCAGGAACGTTCGAGGCGTATCTCCGTTCCTACTGGACGGTTCGGGAAAATTCTCGATGTTTCGGGTATAATCTATTTTGGCACCAAAGTTGCCAAATTCGGCGCCAATTCGCCAAGCTCTGGGACCTACTATGGAACCAACTATGCTGGGAAGCCGCATCGCAGATTCGTAACAATAGTGTTACGAATTTCTTTCCTTCACCATCGCCGGATTCTTTTGATAGTGGTAGTGATATGATGTGAGAACACACAATTAGTTGACCTCAGTAGAAATAAAACGACGACGTTTATTTACACGAAGATACGAGTACACAAAGACGACAGATACAGAGACGAGAAATATTTACAGCCGAGACGAACACAGGACAGCACACAGCGACACATTACAGACGACAATAGTCCATGAATAGTAATCGTCCACATCACACGAAGCGGTCAGACTGAATCCAGCAGGAGAGGGGTTCCTCGGAGTTTCGCACTACGGTCTCTCCAACGGCTAAACTTCTCACTGTCTTCTCTCACTTTAGCTGCCGACTCATTACTTCTCACAACTAGCTACACACAATATACGACGTCTCCTCTACAGTAGACAACAGGATGCGCCACACAGTAATTCAGTACTCGCTCCACACAACGCTGGTAATTCACCGTTGCTTCGCTATTCTTTGGAAGGCTCGTTATTTGTCAGCGACTCCGACTACTCGACACTTACTGGCAGCTTGAGACTACTGTCCATTTATAGTTCCTGGGAGGCGGGGTTGGAAGCTTCTAGACAATTCAGGCGTATCTCGGTTCATACTGCACGGATCGACAAACTTCTCGAAATTTCGAGATTTATCCATTTTGTTTCCAAACTCGTCGCCAAATCCCCAAATGGATGCCAAGTTTGTTACCAAGCTCTGGGATTACTGGTGCGGCATCCGACAGCATCCAATACAGATAACTGTAAAACGGTGTTTTTTATGATGAACTATTCGCGCTAGAAAGCAAAAAATGTGTGTGTGTGTGGCTCTACAAGTTTTACCACTTACCACTGACCTAAAATTTCCAACTTTGTGCAAATATTCTTTGTAATGTGGTAATTCAAAGCGATTTTTACAAATATTTATTTTCTTAATAACTCTTTCAAACAATGGGGTTTATTTCTTTAACCACTTATATTAAAGTATTTCATATATGATGATTCAGTTTTAAGCAATTTAAAAAAGAAAGTGTATTTTTGATGCTTAAAAATGTACTTTCTGCTTTAAGTAGCTAGAAAACTGAATACAATGTATCAAATCCATATATATATATATATATATATATATAATATGCAAAAATCCGGTCGATGAATATGCAATGAAGTGTTAAACAAACACATTAACGAATAGAGGCGTTCTTTTTCTGTAAGAGAGCACGAAACACAAGTAACGAAGCATAGATGAAGCGTGCACAAGAACAGACCTTACAATAAACATAATGAAAAGTAGCAAATTACTTTCAAACAATCGCGACAGCACAAAGCGGTCACAGAGAAATCTCTGGACATTAAAAATTCAAAGAGAGGCTCAGTTCTACACTGTCGATTTCAATTCTACTATTAATTATGAAAACCTCCCTTAAGTTCGCCTCTACTCTTATACCTCTCGTGACAGTTCATCGAATGTTCTAGAATAAAAATTAAACTCGAGACCTATTAGAGCTATTTCCAAGATTCTCGAATATTCGGTATTTTTAATTTTTTCGCCAAATTCTTAGCCAAATGATCGCCAAACCAGAGATATCTGAGACATCACCCATTCTTTATCTATAAGAATATCTGAAAAACTCCTTCCCTTATCATTTAACACAGGAAATAAATAGTATAGACATATAACATTATATATATATATATATATATATATATATATATATATATATATATATATATATATATATATATATATATTTAATTTCTCGAACTTATTCTTCATTTAACTTCTGAGTTGGGAGGTTTCTTATATCCCCATATTGCCAGTTCACATACTAAAAATATTTTATAAGCAATTGTAATATGTTATTTTAAACATTTGGAAAATCTGAATATTTTCTCCATATTCTCTTTTCCTATTTTCTCTCTTACTATTCTGACTATGTCAAAGCTTAGTCATCGTTCTTACAAAGATCTTTTTAAAGACATTTTAAAAAGTGAAGAAAATTAATTAATTAACTAATGAACCATTCACGAAGAAGAAGAAGAAGATACAAGTTGCATATTCTAATTTTACCGTTTCTATTCCCCTTCCTTCAAAACATTTCATATAGAACATAATATATAAAAATTACAATATATTCTGTGAAATTTCAAATACATTTCTGAATATATGAAAAATTGCAGAATAGCACCTACATTCTATCTTCTAAATAACGAACTGCAATAAAAGTGAACTCATTGGCATGCAATATCGGTATCGAATTTTATTAGAGGTATTCACTGGTTATCTGAGCTCTCCCACAATAAAATAACCTGAGTTTCCATGACGAAATCGCTTGCGGCCATAAACGAGTCCACGGAAATCTTATAAGAGGCTGTTCACTTTAATATATGTTCAGGGGAGAATGTAACGATGCAGACAGTTTTCACTTACAATGGAAATTCTGCGTCTGATTTCAGTGGGATTTTGTTCTAGAAGATAGTGATATTTTCTACAATGTCGTGCTAGTTAGTTGCATTGTTATTTATTCAATACTTATTGAAATTTATTAGTTAAATTTTGTATTTTATAAAATTAAGAATTATTAAAAAAATATATATTGAAAAAATGGAAAATAATTCTTAAAATTAGAATATTTGTACTTTTAAAATTAATTTAGTTTAGATTTTGTATGAAATATATTATTTTCATATTTATTGAATTGAATATTTATTAAATATTTATTAGTTATTATATTTTATAAAATTAAGAAATATTTCAAAATTAAATCTTAAGAAATTGAAATCAGTTCTTAAAATAAAAAAAAAGTTGTGCTTTTAAAATTGATTTATTTGAAGTTTTGATTTTAAAATTGATGAAGTTTAAAATTGATTTATTGAACTAAAATCGAGAAAAAAATTTATAGGCTCAGTTACCAATGAAATAATAAAGATGAAAACAAGCGGGATTGTGCAAACTTAATGTTCATTATATATTTCACATTTGGGGTGAGTTTTAACTTTGACTTAAAAGCATATTCCAATGGGGAGGGGGCTCAAGAATGAGGATGAAAAACTTCCTTGCTTGGTGGTTGGCTCTCGCCACCCTCGTGGTTACAGAAATGGTGGGGGTAGGCTACCTCCTATGAATGATGGGATGTCCTTCTTACCGGAAGGGTTGTACCATGCCCGGTGATGGCTCTTAGGCCTCAACCATAGTGTCCGCTGGTATAGCTATCGCGGCGGTTCGATCAATCAGATTTATCCCATGGTCTTGGGGAGGGTCGGTGTATCCCGTTAAGGTTGACTTCAAAGCAAAATGATGACAGATGAGTATGTATTTTCGATTACTTTCGAAGGATCACTTGACAGCAAAATTCGATAATGGCTTCAGTACTTAATACTTAAAACGTTTAGAAAATTTTATTATTTAGATTATTATATTTTTGAATTAATTGTGTAATCATGTTCAATAACGTAAGGATAGATCAACAGGCAGTCATCGCTTTAACTGATTTAGTATGCAATTTCACATAGATTTAAAATTTGAATGAAAGCATAATATACTGAAATTCATATCATTACTTCCTTTGTTTTTGAGTTATTTTATTTACAGGAGTATTTATAAACTAAAGAAAGTAGCAACCCTTTGATGGATTTATTTTAAAATGGGATTCAGTCCTATAGTTTAGATGATAAAACAATGTGAAATATTCCAACTATCCAGTTCATTGTATTTCTGAAATACAATACTCACAAACAGGGATGAACAAATTTATATTTGATAGACTTGATCTAAAATCAAAAACGTATCTATATTCTTATTGTAAAGACAATGTGGAATATTTGTTTTATCATATAGGGATAATGAAGAAATTCAATTATTAAATTTCAGTTATTTAATTTCAATAATTTAATTATTTTAAAATAATTAAAAATGATTGTCCAAGATATTCAGTTTGCAATTATACACTCTTTCTGAAAATATTTTCATGTTTCAAATTCAGTTAAAAAATTTTAAGTAAATAAGTTTTGAGTAAACTATTGACTCATTATTGAATCAGTTGATCGAAAGCAATAAAGACAAAAAGCTTATTTTCAATACAATCTCTTTTAGATTTTATGTTCTAATCATTCTTATTTGAATTAAGTGACAGATATAGGGAAAAGTTTTGCGTAAAAAATAGATGTCCATTTTGTCTTAAAACCATGGTATACTTCTTTAAAGAATTCACCTCAACAATACTATCTATTAAAGTAGAATAGTAACAATAACAACTAATCTTTTAAGTATTTAAAAAAAAAAGAACTTTTAACAAGAGCTTGACTGAATGAGACATTGCTTTTGTTCCTGAAAAAGTTTTTCTTGTTTTTCTAGCTTCTCCTTTAATTTAATTCAATTTATTTTATTCTATGTTCTTTATTATTCTTTGATTGAGCCAAGAATTGTTCAACTTTCATTCTTTGAAATTCTTTTTATTCGAGAAGATTAGAAGGATCATGACAATAGCTTGGAATCAAAACAACATGATCATTAACTTTTTTATGCAGAAAAGGCGTATGTATTTTTTTAACGAATGTTTTTTTCATCTGTTGAAAAAGAATTTTTTATCGTATTATTTCTTTTTATTCTAGTATTTTTTTGTTAAAATAAGTTTAGACCTTTTAAGATGCCTCATTTAAATTTATATTACAATGCTTCCTTTAAGGGGAAATTGAAAGTTCTTAATTGAAACTCTTTAAACGTTGATTATTTTAAATCTTAAATTCGCAGTTGCTTTACAGAATGAATTATCTGATGGCATAATCTCTATGAAAAACTGACAAACCTATAATAGAAGCATTATTAATAGATTTGAATTTCGGACTATTTTGTTAACATAGTATGAGTGCCCTTGAATTAGATATCATGAAAAATGTTTCAGATTTAATATTATAAATTGCATGAATTTTCGAAAAAATCCTTGTATTTAATTCAAGAATATTTAAATAGATTCGTATTGTATTTGATTCAAGAATATTTAAATAGATTCGTATTGTATTTGATTCAAGAATATTTAAATAGATTCATATTGTATTTGATTCAAGAATATTTAAATAGATTCGTATTGTATTTGATTCAAGAATATTTAAATAGATTCGTATTGTATTTAATTCAAATCTATTTAAATAGATTCGTATTGTATTTAATTAAAGAGTATTTACATAGATTGGTATTGTATTTAATTCAACAGTATTTAAATAGATTAGTATTGTATTTAATTCAAGAGTATTTACATAGAATAGTATTGTATTTAATTTAAGAGTATTTAAATAGATTAAACATTTTCAAAAATATTGTTTAATGCTTTGTTTTGAAGCAAAATGTTTATTAGCTGGAATGACGGATTCTTATTCACATTCTACTTTGTTATTTGGATCTAAACAGACATTTTTATAATAAAATGTAGAATGATTATCAATCTATACTTGTTCTGTAATACTGATTGATACTTGTGGTATGTTAGTTCTAAAAGACATAAGAGAAAATGTTCTATATTCCTTTAAATATTAAAAATATATGTAGTACAAATTGATATAAAAAATACATTGCTGATGGAATCATCAACATCAAATATTGCATAAGAGATTAATTGAAATTAACGCAATCAATATTCTTGCCAAAACAGATGAACAATAAAAGTGGCTAGTGCTGAATTATCACTTTGTAAATGTACATGTCTTCACATTCATGATCTTATAGTGAAATAATGAATATACGTACTAATAGAGATAAATAATTATTTACTTTAAAATATAGATTGGATAATGTTTTTTATGATGTTGTCAAATAAATTCGCATTTAACTGAATTTGACACAATTAAATGAACATGAAAGCTGTAATTAAGATTAGAAATATTCCGAATTTTCTTTCGATAGTATAGCGGAGTGCAAGATTCGTTTTAAGCTGATAATTTAGCGAATTTTTAGTTGAAAGATAATTTGTTTTCCTTCTATTTTTGGTTCCATCGAAAAACCAATAAGTTAGAAGAATTTTATAAATCGCATTTAAAGAATCTTGTTACAAAGATATTATTTGAAAAAAATTATATTTAACATACAGCTACTTGATACTCAACAATTTGAATGTGTTATTGTTTTAGAAATGACTGAAATTGAAATACTAAGATTGATTCAGTTCCTCAGATTTTTCTTTACCACCAAGTATAATGTATACATTTTTCTCTTATTTAGGAAAAAACTTCTCATTCAAAGAGAGCAAAAAATTGAAATTCTGCCTAATAATCATTGATATTGAAAGGACAGACGATAATACTGGAAGTATTTGGTATGTTTTATTGATTTTTTCTTATTACTGTTAATATTACATCGTTGTTTACTTTTTCCTACATTGTACCACATTGTAGTTTATTAATTACTACATTCTAATTTACATAATTGTTTCACAATTCCTACATTGTTGTTTATTAATTTACATAATTGTTTTACAATTGCTACATTGTTGTTTATTAGTTTGCATAATTGTTTATTAATTTACATAATTGTTTTACAATTGCTACATTGTTGTTTATTAGTTTGCATAATTGTTTATTAATTTACATAATTGTTTATTAATTTACATAATTGTTTTACAATTGCTACATTGTTGTTTATTAGTTTGCATAATTGTTTATTAATTTACATAATTGTTTTACAATTGCTACATTGTTGTTTATTAGTTTGCATAATTGTTTATTAATTTACATAATTGTTTATTAATTTACATAATTGTTTACAATTACTATAATTGTTTATTTTTTATTGTTTGTTTTTAATTATAAGTTTTATTACATATTTTGTATTTTTGTTGATATAATTTATTTGTTTTATAGGTTGTTTTTTTTGTGATAAAGAACCAGTAAATTCGAAATTCTAAATAATAAATTACTCACCCTGAATATAAAAATTCGATTTTATTTAGTTGGAAAATTTCTAACAACAAGCGATTTCTTACAAAAATGATTATTAATATAATATTATATTAATAATCATTAATATACTGATTCCTTTAATATTTATAATAGTTCATTTGTTTTACTCATTAAATTAAATCATTATATAAATTTGATTCCATATTTTGCGTTGCAAATTTTAAAAAAATCAAGGGATTAACTTTTTGAAAAATAAATAATTTAAATAATTGCTGGGATGTGATGCCTAGTAAAATTTATGAATTATCAAATTTACAAAAAATGATAATGTAGTATAAAACAATAAAAGACGCGTCTGCATATAAATAATCTTTTCGTATGTTTCCTTCTGTATATACTAAATGCAAATATATTATCTCTGCTATAAATAAAATAAATATTAGATCTATATACATGTGAGATATTGGGTCATAAATAACAGAAAGAAGATTTTCAGTCAGTATATAGAAAACAAACGATTTTGTACCCTGGATTATCGACATTCGATATAATTATTTGCATTATTTGAAAGCATAAGAAAAAAATTATAATGGATGTATCAGTTCATTTGCTGATTTAAAGTTCAATAATTTTCCATTGTTAATGTCACTGAGTATTTGATATAATCATTTGTGTTATTTGAAAGTATAATGGATAGAAAAGCAATGGCTATATCAATTAATTTGCTATCTAAACCTCAATAATTTTCCATTGTTTGTGTCATTGAGTTTAAAGATTACCAGCATGATGGCAGCAAATAATATTTTTGAAAACAATATATATTCAAAGACGTCATTTATTCAGTAGAATTTGATATCTTCCGTGTTATTTTACAATCCAATAAATATAAAATGATATCTGTCAATTAATATTAGGATAATGTTCTTAATATATTTTCCTTCTATTCGAATTTTCCTTGAAATGAATTGGGAAAGTTAGAAATCGATATGTCGAAAAAGGGAACAAATTCATCGAAGTCCTACAAATAAAAAAAAACAATCTGAAATTCTTTATGAAGCTGGATTTGAAAAATGGCAAGATAATTATATGTTTGCTTACAAGTTTTTGTTTCTCCTCTTGCCTTAATTTCATGATAAAAGAATCCAAGAATTAAAGCGAAATAAATTTTAAATTGGAAATCGATAATTTTATATTTGTTCCATCGTTAAATGATATATATATATATATATATATATATAAAATTGAGAATCATGAAATGCCCTCATTATCTGTTTATAACTCAGAATATTCCTCTCAATAATAGTTCTTGTTGCAGATTTACTTTAATTAAAACTGCAAAAAACATTTGAAAACATTTTAATGCACTTATTCAATTAAAAATTAAATATTTCAGATATTTTATTTTGAGTTTTCTAATTTCAAAATATCATCAATACAAATAAACTAAAAATAATATAATGTGTGTGTTTTTTTTCTTTTTCTGATTTACAAAATTAGATGTATCTATAGTCAGAAATCACTAAAAATTTCGATTTTTACGAAAAAAGTTTCGATTTTTTTTAAAAAAAATCGAATTTCTAATTCGTATTTATAACAAAATTAAATATAACCTTTTAAAAACAAATGATCTATATGAGTCTTTTAAATCCCTGCGTGCTCTTTAGAAATGGAAAACCAGTGAATTCTAATTAAATTCATACTTTTTACAAAGCAGATAACATATTGTTCGAAAGCTTTATTCTATTCAACACTTCATAATCGTTTATACGGTATTCAAGCTTAAAAAATATTATTTTATTAAAAAAAAAGAAACTGCAATTTTCTTCTCTTCTATCATTACATCTTCAAATTTAATGATAAGCTATTCCAAGTCAACGATCACAAATTTAAATTTATGATAATATAATTTACTCCAACGATCAAAATTTTAAATTTTAAAATAAGCCAATCTGTTTCATTCATTGTAGTTTGAAAATTTAATTAGTGATGTTAAATTTCAGATGGAACTACTAGCTAAATTGCTTCATCATCAAGGCGGCTCATTTACCACATTGGCTCTACATTTCTATATTTTATTTTAGTTACTTCAGATATCTACCTTCCTATTGGTTTTTTTATAGGATATGATAGTATATCACTTTAACAAGAGGTGGTTTTTAAATTTTTTTTGCTGTAAATAACGTTACAAACATCTATATTTATATAATATTACAGCAAAGGAAAATTATCAGAATAATAATCATTTGTCTAATAAGATCAAAATTTATGAAAACATAGTTTAAATTCATAATTTACATGTCATTTGTTTAGTCAAAATTTAGATGCATTAACATGTTAGAAAGTCTTGATAAATAATTTTTACTTTATTTTTCTTTTTCCACAATAAATTTTCTCTATTATAAATGTTATAGAAATATTCCATTTTCAGCAGTATGATATATTTTCAGACACAGAGGTTTCAATGTAATTATTGAAACGTTTATATAATATTATATCACTTTTCAACAATACTGGATTCGAATCACTTTAACTTGTTATTTCAGAATCTAATAGTTGCCTTTAAGATTGCCCTTCAGAAATATCTATTAACCCTTAATTTGAGACATGCGGTCTGTGAGACCGCTAGTGATGGATTTTCTGTCACCCCTATTCTATTTTTAGCTCAATTGAATGGATTGACCCTGTAGCTTCCTGTTTTATGACCTTGAATACACGTGCGCCTTTTCAACCGATTTCAGCAGATGTTTTTAAAAATAATTCAGTTATTTCTTCGAGCGCAGTCTCTAAGACCGCATCTCCCTGTTAGTGTCCCAGTGATAAACAAGGCTTAGCAGATGGCGCTAAAACTTGGGCCCCTAAATATCATCCAGTTTAATGATCCTATTATGAAGCAATGCACCAGACACTTTAAAATGAAGAATAAAGTGGTTTTAGTGATAAGGATAATTGTACAGAAGAGTTTTTCGATGAAAGTTCACATTTAACTGATTTTGATATGTATGTTCAAACATAATTAATTTTTCTAGTGATACTTTATTTTGAAAAATTCATAAAATATATTAATATACCAAGAAATATATATATATATAATTTATAGGTTGATTTTTATACTAGTTCTTAACCTGTACATTTAAAATGCCCTAGAAAACCGTGCTATGAAAGTCACACAAGCCGATAAAAAAAGGGCCAATTTTACTCATTGTCATTTTTTTTTATTTTTCATATAATTGTTGAATTTTACATTATATTGTCTTCTATATACCTTCATATACTGTAAAAATAAATATGATTTAAAAAGTAATATGCTTTTTCAAGAATATTATTTATTGTAACATGTAATTTGAGAAGAAAATGTATGTTCCAACGCATTTACTTTTTTCAATGATAATGTATATTTTAGAAAATTTCTAAAACATATCTATATATCAAGAAAAATATCTGCAAAATAGATTGGAAGTTTTTCATGCTAATGCATTCATTAGAAATTTTAATTTGAGTGTAAATGAAATGCGGTCTCGTAGATCGCACCTCCCCAGTTAAGTCCTAAAATTTCACCTCCGCAGTTAAGGGTTAATTATGATTTTCAGAATTTTAAAATTCCCATTATTTAATTGTATATAAATTTCTTCATGCAAAAATAATATATCAAGGTAAAAATTCTGATTATTTTCCTGAAGAGAAACGCATTTTTGACTAATAGTTAGATAATATACATTTAATTAAAACTATTGAAAGAAAATAGAAGAACAATAACATCATTTTCATATTTAAACTCACTACTTTTCAATGTTTTTAATGTAAAAAGAAAGTATATCTTTAGAAATAATAACAATATAGGATTAAAATTTGCGTGATGGATTGCGGAATAATTAAAATATAAAATCTAAAAAAATAGAATTAAAACTTTGCTTACATATTTTATGGTATTATTTTACTAATAAACATATTTTTAAGGGGCACGTACACACTAGAAGATTTTTTTTAAATTTTAATTTTAAAAATCCAGTTTTTTCACAGCAAGTCATTAATATATGTTTAAACTCATTTCAGTGACATAAACACCATATTACACTAATTATTAATTAAATAATTAATATTTAATGAGCTAATTAGCATATTTTTTTAAAAATATGATATTTTAAATTCTAATTTGTACAGAAACACAATTCTAATTGGAAATTATGCCTAATATTAGTCTTCATGTTGTCTGCCTCAATAAAGTTATAAAAATATATAGTTCTTTTCAACAATTTTTTTTCATCAACGATGAATAGAAAAGCGAGATTTTTTCTGCAATTTTAACTTTTAAATAGCTATTAAAAATTTATTTCTATAAATATAACTTTCATTGAGTCACAAAACTTCCACTGTTTTATACAGATTATTTTGATATATAAATAATTGTATTTGGTTAATTTCTTGTTGAGTTATGATTGTTTGAATGAAGCAACATAATAGAAAAATATCATTCTTCATAAAATGAGTTCAAAAAACACCGAAACTAGAGTTTTTAGTGAAAGTACCTCAAAAAAAATTATAACTCGAGAAATATTCCGAATATTGACATCTTAGTACGTTTGAAAGTTAAAGGATCAGAGAATATTTTCAAGCAATAAAAAATATTCGATATGTTAAACGATTTTTCGAAGCTTCAAGTGTGTACGTACACCTTAAGGATACTTTCCCTTGCTTCTAAAAATACAATAAAAGATTAAATAGAAAAATCTATGCTAAATAACAAAGATAAAAATACAGGAAGGGCTAAATTCTGATTATAAAATGCATAATAATAACCACAAAGAATTACATATTTGCAAATCTGTACTACTAAAATAAAAATTAAAAAAAAACTGATTTTTTTAAAAAAAAATTTTAACTTCCTACTTTTCCATAATGTATTTATGTTTTATCCACGTGCAGATAGCACAAATTTATTTTATCTACAAAATGACAAAAATAAATTGAAATAAAATACCTAATGTTTATCCCAATACACAAGATAAGTTTAAGAATTGTACCAACATTCTATCTTTTGCATAGGTAACTTTAATAAAATTTTACTCATTGGTACGCAGTAGAGCTTTCGAATTCTATTTGCAGAATTCTATAGTAGTCTTGGTTCTTCCATAATAAAACACGAAGAATTTCTGGGACGAAATTGCTTGAAGCCATAAACGAGTCAACAGAATTCGTGTAAGAAGTTGTTCACTTGAATATATGTGCAGTAAAGAATGTTGCGAGACAGTTTTCACTTCGAATTGAAAGCAGGCATCCAATTTCAAGCGATATTGTTCCTGAGGACATAGATATTATCGATTCTTCTATTGTTCTTTACTAATTTTTGATAATATAATAAAGAATTGAAGATTATAAAATACTATTAAGAAACTTTTGTATTATATATTTCTGATGTATTCTTGTTAAAATCTATTAATTTCATACCACTATAATAATTAAAATAATTATACATCGGAAGTAATTTTATTATAGGTTCAAATTTAATTGTCCACTGGAATAATTTTAATCTTATTTCTTCTAGAATATCTATCCATTATAAGAGATCAGAGACTATAATTTTAATTAAAAAAAGTTTAGCATTTTATAATCGAATTAACTTGAAGTTTTTGCATGCAAGTAGAAGGGGAGATAATGTTTATAAGTCTATGGTTCTGTGGTAACGGGGTGACTGACTATAATTAAAAGAAAGGTAAATGGGGGGGGGAAGCGAGAATCTCCATGTCTAAAAGAGCTTTGTACTATACCTAACCTTTTTCCTAAGGAAGATTTTTCACTGATATTTTTCCAACATTCATTAAATAAAACTACCGAGTGTGAAGCTAGGTCAACTCTTATTTATCCAGTTAGTTTACATTTTTTAAAAATCAATTTTCTAAAAAGATCATATGCATGGTATAACTGTCTATGGTGCGTAATTCAATGAGAATAAATCTATGGCGCGTAATTGTCTTCATGCGTAATTCAGTGCATTGAATTAGTTTGTTGATTCTGTTTCTAAAATATAACTTCCTCCATATTCAAGTAACTATAAAATTTTATTTTAGTTAGGAAGCATTATATTTTTTTCAAAGAAATTGGTTTAAGTATTCAGCTAATCATCAGTATGTCATAAAAATCTTTATACATTTTGAAATGCATCAGTGTTTTTTAAGCAATAACTACTACGAATTCATATTTTCTAAATTTATTAATATATAAAAAAATGGAAATTCGTCTGTTTGTTTGTATGTTTGAATTTTATAGAATTTCACAAGCCTTGGCGGATGTTAAGAACATTTAGGATACATATTCCTTAGCACCTAAAAAGATTCAATGCGATATTAAAAAAAAAAAAAAATCCATGACGTTGTATAGGAGATGAAATGGGAATTGAACGACTTTACATTTTTCAGCCATAAATTTTAAAAAAATCATTGCTTAAAATATTTTTAATTTTAAAATAAAAGCTCTTTTTTTAATGACCGAAATTGCATTCCTAAGTTACTATTTTTCTAATTTTAATTGACTCATTTTAAATTAATGAAAAAGCCACTTATTAACCATGTATTTTTGACTCATTTAAAAACCAAGCCTACTTCACCGTTTAATTACATCGATTATTAGCACACTTTTAAAAGTCTTTTTTTTTTTTTTTTCTTAAATTCTTGTTAGTATTTCCAATGCTCGCTTTGCATTTAACTACTTGAGAAGTGCTTACTTGCAGTTTTTTATTTTAAAGGTTATAGAAAAAAAGTTTGATCAATTGTAACCTAACATTCAAATAAAATCAAGAACAAATGATTTCGTTTTGCACCATTATTTGAAATTATTTATTTTTACTACTCCCTACCATTTTTTTTTTTCAAATATTCATAATTTTTATTCTAAATGTATCTGAAATGTACTACACAAAGCTTTGCGTGTTCTTGAAAATATATCTAATATTTAATTTTAATATAATATCATTGTTAATATATACAAATTAAATTCAATATATTTAGCAGTAATTAATTTCATATTTTTTGTATACAAAATACTAAATCACTGAATGCTTATTGTAAGCACAGTTTTATCATATAGATAATTCTGAACTTGAAAAATCAATTTAAGTGTTTTTTCTTAAATGGGAAAAAAAATTTTTAATAAAATTTTAGGGAATAAATATCTAATATGGTGAAAAGGCTATTTAATTTGTTTTATGTACTTTATTTGTCCTCTTATATAAATTTCTAAACAACATCTGGACTGTTAAAGGTAGAATTTTCAAATTGACACAGTAAGAAAATGGATAAAAAAAATAAATTGAAAGTCAATTTTTGGCTATTTTTTGAATACTATGTTCATTAAAAGTGCGATTGATATAGTTTCACCGCTTTTATTTACAAAATTTGTACACGTAGCATTTAAGATTATCTTAAATATTACATAAATATAATTATTCATTTTTCAAACGATTTAAAGCAGATAAACAGCATCGTATCATCTTCTTATCTTTCAACAACATAGCTGCTTTCAGACATAATTAACGAGATAAAGTTCTTTAAGTAAAAAGAAGAATACTCCTTATTTAGAAATAATTAAAAGGTACTTAGAAGATATTTATTTCTCCATTCCTGAAAGTACTTTCGTGTTTTAAATAAAGATATAGATCTATTGATTGAAATAAATAATGATTCAAAAGGTTAACTTCCAATGTAATCTTCTTTCGATACATTTTTCTTGTCGCTTTTAATCGAGGTGAGTGGGTGAAATAGTAAATAACTTTTCATAGAAAATCGTACTATTATCTTCCTATTATGAGAGATATATTTAGACAACCTAACTCAGAAATGCAAATAATTTTACTTTGTTTTCTTGTGGAAGAAGAGCAAGCGCATCTGAATAGCAACTAATCTGTTGCCAAAAAAGCTTTTGAAAAACGAAAAATAAATTTGAATACTAAGAACTTATTCCTTTCTACGCTTTTCTGATTCTCCATCAAATTCAATTTAATTCCATTTCTTTATTTTTCTTTAATTGAAATTCGAATCATTCAACTTTAATTTTCTAAGATTCTTTATATTTAAGAAGATAAGAAGGATTAGGACGATAGTTTGGAAGGAAAATAAGTTGATAAGATTTTTATGCTTTGAAAATTGCAATTTGTATAACAAATCACTTTCTTCATTTGATAAGATGTTATTTTTTTAGCATGTTTATTCTTTATTCTGAAACTTTTCGTTTGATTTCTATGAATTTAAGAAGACTTGTTTAAATACAGTAAGGAATAATTCCTTTTGAAATGAAAACAAAAATAAAATATTTATTAGTTTTCGCTATTAAAAAATTTTAGAGTTTCTTTGTTTAATTATCAGCAAGGCCAAACTATATAAAATTAAATATTTGTTTTACAGTTTAATCAATCAATTAAATTTTATTGTTTCGGAAATTATATGATATATATCATTCTATAATTCCATGCATCTTTATAAAGCAAATAAGATATGAAATATTAAGCTGAATCTTTTTTTTTTCATTATTATATAGAGAAAGGATAATTTTTGTTTTTTTCGTTAGTTCATCAAAATAGAAATTTATATTTTAAATTTGATATACCCATTTACAAATTTAATACTTTCATTTTTGCCTAGCTTTCGATCTGAGCATATAAAAGTTTTCAGGATATTATGAAATATTCGAAATTCCTTTCCAGTTTTATCAAGACACATAAGTGACCTTTAAATAAAATTGTATTAAAACCCAATAATTTCTTTTCACAACTACTTTCATTTAATTAAAAAAGCTAAACATATTTTGCAACTGTTTTAATTCCTTTTAGTGGTTTTATTGTAAAAAAGTGTTCTTTAGTTCCATTATTTGGCACGGCCTCTTAGCACAAAACGAATTTTAAAGGCTTTAAAACATGTTATTATTTTGAAAACATCCTTGATGCAGTTATTAAACAAGAATTTTGAGAGATTTTTTTTTGTTTATCATCAAACTAATTTTTTTTTCCTTTTTCCAATCACTTATTTCTTTGTACAGATAATACAAATACTCATTTGATCTGAAACAACATTTAATTCTGTATAAATGTTATAATATTAAAGAATTTTAATGATCTATAAGGTGAAGAACATTTCACTAATTTCATATTTAGAAAAAAAAATGCAGTTTGATATAGTGGAATTTCGAAATATGTTTTAAGTTATTCATACATTTTAAAAGTCATAGAAAATTTCTAAAGAAGTAGCAATTTTCCAATTATTATACTGATGAATTGATTTTTTTCAAAAACATTATTTGCTTTTTTATGAAGAAAACAGCACCTTTAATAAAATTTAATTTCATATTTTGCTATAAAACTTTATAAGCAAAATAACGCTACACTATAATTTTAGATAAACTTATTTATATATGAACAGCAACGGGAATAAGAAATCTATTTTATAAAAAAAATTAAGGGAAAATCATTATTTTGAAACAAAAGCGATTAACATTTACTTATAAATAAAAAGTATTCCTTATTTGTCCTTCTATGTTTATTGCAGGCAGATATTCTTTCTGCTATTGATGAAATAAACATGACATCAATATACTCACAAGGAATTGAGTCATAAATAATAATAATTTTTTTAAAAATAAATGTTAGAAGCAAACGATTTTATTATTCGAAATGTTGACATTCAGTATGACTATTTGTGTCGTTTAAAAGCATGGCGAAATCTCTTTTTTCGCATCAAATTGAAAAATTCCAAACAATAAATATACGAAACAATTTCCACAACAACAACAAAAAAAAAAGACTGTAATCACAAGAGAGTATGTAATTTTTCAAATAATTTTTTTCTAGGTTATTTACTTTTTCACATCATCTGACATGAGGTAATATAAAACGTTTTCAATCAGTAAGTAATACAACGGTTTTCTGGAATTTATTTTCTTTACAATCTGAACTTCCTGTACTGAAAATTGATTTGAAGATGTTGAATTTAGGAATCAATATGATGTTGGTACGCTAGAAAAGGAAATAAATCCATCAAAATCCTAAAGATAAAAATCCAATTTTAAATCCGTTATAAAACTTTATTTGAAATATTATATGAGTTATTTTTCTCACATGGTTTTTCTCTTCTCATATTTTGTCATAAGTTCTGCTTCAAGGGAATCAAAAAATTTTATCTCAATTTTGAGTCTCAAAACAGAGAAATAATCGATTTTTTAAAATCATTTTAACTTTCTTTTTTTTCTTTTTTTTTAAATGGCTATAGATTTTTTTAGCAAATTGCATTTAATTAATTTTTGTTCGGAGTTATAGATTTAATTATAGATTGATTTAAATATTTTACTAATCAACAACCACATACTATTGATCCATAATAGTCATATATTTATTACAATCCATAAATAGTATGAATAGAAATATTATTAAATAAACCAGTTAAATGCCTTGTTTGAAAATAGGAGATAAATTTAGAATCGCTTGCCTTTAAAGATATAAATTTTGTATATAATTTGTACCGATGTTCAAATTGTTAGCTCTACAAAAATGGTATTAATTTACCTTATTCAAACAATATTAAAATTTAATTTAATTATTTCAAGCTGAAATTTAAGTGAAATCACAGGCCAAGCGAGGGCTTTTTATGCGTCATTTTTTTAAAAATCATATATTGCTGATAGAATTTGACATTCAACTGCTCTCCCAAGATAATAATAGCATTAATTTAAGGTGTTCGTACACACTAGCTACTTTTTTTTTAAATTTTAACTTTAAAAATCCTGTTTTTTCACAGTTGGTCATTAATATACGTTTAAACTCATTTTAGTGATAAAAAAACTATATTACACTAATTATTAATTAATTAAATAATATTTAATGAGATAATTAGCCTATTTTTTTAAATATGATATCTTAAATTCTAATTTGTAGACACACAATTCCAGTTAGAAATTATGCCTAATATTAGTCATCATGTTGTCTGCCTCAATTAAGTTATAAAAATATATAGCTTTTTTTACCATTTTTTTCATCAACGATGAATAGAAAAAACGAGTATTTTCTGTAGTTTTAACTTTTAAATAGCTATTTAAAATTTATTTCTATAAATATAACTTTGATTGAGACACAAAATATCCACTGTTTCATACAGATTATTTTGATATATAAATAATCATATTTGGTTTATTTCTTCTTGAGTTATGATTGTTTAAATGAAGCAACATATGGGGAAAATATCATTCTTCATAAAATGAGTTTAAAAAAAAACGGAAACTAGAGTTTTTAGTGAAAGTACCTCAAGAAAAATAATTTAACTCGAGAAATATTCCGAATATTGACAACATCTTGGTATCGTTTGAATGATAAAGGATCAGAGAAAATTTTGAAGCAATAAAAAATAATCGTTATTTTGAACGATTTCCGAAGTTTCCAGTGTGTATATACTACTTAACAAGATCAGCCCAACAAATGAAAGTAATACATGAATTTTTGTTTCCTCAGTTAGCAATAATTTTTCTGATTGCTTAGCTATGTATAACGGGGTGAAATTGGTTAGCGAATAAAATTAGAAAACTTGGTCCACTATTCAGGCTGGAATATATTATTTAGGTGCGTAAAGGAAGTATTTAAAAGGCCTGAAGAAATACAAATTTTCAAAAGTGGCATAACAAGAAGGGATTCGGGACTTTTTAGTATATTTTCTAGCAGAGAGTGCACAGTGAAGTATAGTTTTTGAGATTTCTCTCAAAAATGGGGAGGAAGGAGAATAGGAGATCATTGATGAAATATCTGAAGGTCACCAGAGGTCATATTAAATTTATTGGTCCCTAATTATATAATATTATGAATTTGTGATATAAATTCACAATGTAGTAAGTTTTTTTGGTGAAGAACGATGCTGTTAATGCTAGCTTTGGTGATGCTGAATCAGTGATTCTGGCCTTCACGAAAAATGGCTTCACTTATAAGTGTGGTGCCAAAATTTAAGATTTCAAAAAGTCAAAAAAAAATTGATGATAGCTCTCTTAGGATATAATACGACGGTCTTTCTATTTGCCCTGTCACGGAAACTGTAAAAACGTTGGAGACAGAGCTGAAGTTAGTCTTGTGGAGATACAGCATTTAAGTTGAGCTGAAGTGAATAGTTTGTGCTACTGTTGTGGTTGGTTATTACTTATTTGTTGCATGTACGCTACTGCTTATTGTAAGTGCGGTTTAATATATGCTTTGCATGTGTATAGCAGCAGAACTTGCACTTCCATGTAGAATAAAGCATCGTTATACAATTTTGACAATAAACCTGGAGAATTCTGCCCATTTGACAATGCTGGCAAATTATTAAAACAAGTAAATTTTCGAAAATACTTAACAAAATTAATCTTATTAATGAAGCTCTCTGACAGTTTCCTTTTATAATATCTAAGATAAAAGATGTCAGAGGCACTTGGAAATTGGAGAAATATCATAGGGTTCAAGAGTTTTAATAGGAGATAAAAAGTGATGTAATCACTTGAGAAAGGCCGAAACTTTGCCAATTATTTTAAATATGTTGATAGTTTGTGTCCGATGCGAATACACTTAGATTTGAAAAACCTAAGATATGTACTAATTTAAAATACATTTTGAAGTCATTAAAAAAAAACAAAGAAACACTTTTTAACAAAAGAAATAAAAACGGAGTTAAAAGCAAATTTATTTATTTGGAAACTAAAGCTAAGTCATCAATTAAATTTAACTGTTTAGCTTTATTTTTCAAATGCATTATTACATTATCATATTTAGTTTCCTAAACTCCAGCAGCAAAAAAATTAATTATTACTAGATATTAATAGTTGTAATAAATAATGATAATCAAGTTATTGATTAATAATAAACGTATTTTTATAAAATTATTTTATCGCTAATAGTTATTAAAATTTATATTATCTATTGTTAATGCATCTGGTTAAATATCCATATCCTATTATTTATTACAAAAGATACATTATCCAATCCCAGAAAATAACAATAAACAAAATATAGCATCAGAATCCAAATACATTGGACAAATTCAAAAAGAATATTTCGATACTGTCTTCTAAATAAAGAACTGTAATAAAAGTGGACTGTATTAATAGCCCTTCCGAGTTTATTAGCGGTATTCCATAGTTATCTGAACCTTTCCATAATAAAATAAGAAACCCGAAATTGAAAGCCGAAATCGCCTGAGGCTATAAATGGTTCTGCGAGAATCTTATGAGAGATTCTTGACTTTAGTAAATGTGCAATGAAATAACTTACGAGAGATAGTTTCACTTCTAATGGCAATAATGTCTCTGATTTAGAGAATTTTGTTCTTGTAGGCAATGGTGTTTTCTGGGGTATTTTACTGATTTGTAGTAATTAATAGAACGTTTACTAGTTAATAGAACGTTTACTTTATAATTAAATTAAAAAATCTCCTTTCTTTTATTATATTTCGAATATTTTTGTGAAGTTCAATTGATGACTTCAAAATCAGAAAAGAAGCAATCCTATATATTGTTGGTGATGATAGCAAATAGAGGAAAGTTAAAGAAGCATTAATAAACAAAAGAGTTTTTTAATAACATAAATATTCAAATATTTAAATAAGTTATAATGTATAGAAATAGTTCATTCAATCATACATTTTGACATGGTGAGTAAAGTTAATAGTGATTTCAAATTTCTGTACAGACCTGAATAACATTAATGATGGCTTCAAATTTCTACACAGGCCGAAAGCTAGTTTATGGAAAACTAAAATTCAGTTTTTTATGATAGCTCTAATTTCTCACAGTCTTATAGTCGAACCAATTCTTTAAATTAAGATTCAAGAAAAAGGTGGCATTTGCTGTTAATCAAAGAGACATAAATACACATCGGAAGCTATTGAATCTGATTTAATTTTAATATGTAAGAGTTAAATTGCTTATAATGAAGGACTCTCAAGAGGTTTCATGCTGCATTTAGAGGAATAAGTCATATCTCTGATTCTCCGACCCTCCCGAAGGCACACGGATAAAGAAAACTGAATGACCGGACCGCCGCAACAGCAACACTGATGG
This sequence comes from Argiope bruennichi, assembly GCF_947563725.1. Taxonomy (NCBI): domain Eukaryota; kingdom Metazoa; phylum Arthropoda; class Arachnida; order Araneae; family Araneidae; genus Argiope; species Argiope bruennichi. The sequence continues at coordinate 95,716,480 of NC_079156.1, read as the reverse complement.
GAACTGTGCTTGAATCCTAAGAGCCATCACCAGCCACGGTACAACCCTTTTCGAAGGAAATAAGTCCTGTCATCGATGGGAGGAGCCAGATCCCCTACCATTTTGTGTACCCTTCTAGGGTGGCGAGATCCAACCATTGTACCGGAAGCATCTCTTCCTCTTTTCGAGGTGCCCCCCGGGGGTCTTTAGAAAATACTCCGAGGTTGATTTAAACTAACTATTATTGCATGGAAACGTCAAAAAATATTTTAATTATTTTTTTGAAATTGAAAACGATTTATAGCCATTGTAAATCGTTTGAAGGAAATTGATGCGGTGACAATAGATGGATCGATTCATATAGTTTTATCGCTATCGTCATTTTTCCTATCATGTAAAAACCTGGAAGGGTACTAGTGCTCAAATTATTTTGTGACCGGCTGTACATTGTATCTATCGAATTCTAGCTGATGGAACAGTCAATAGTTAACAAAAATGCACTGTAATGTCTAACATATAATATACATGTATATTTAGGGTTAGTCACACTCGTATAATAAATTCAAAAAAAAATTGCAATGACTAATGGGAAAAGGCTATTTGCCTATTAGCTATAAGCTTAGTATAAAAAGTCAGTTAAATTGTATGTATATTGTAACTTCCAAATTCATTTAAATGAAGCTTACACAATACTCGTAAGAAAAGAAAATAATTGTCTGAAAAAAAAGCATCTTTCGCATATAGCTTGATTCATTTATTTCAATCGATAATGGATATCGATGATGTACTTACTATATACACACAGAAATGCTCATTATACACATTTAGAAATGGTACGTTCATTGTGACTTCAAATGATGATGAAGTTAATGATGGAGTCTATGAAGTATATTGATTATGTATATATTGTACGCTTTATAAACTGCTACACTCATTGTGATTTTAATTCCTAATGAAAATTTATTATCGGAGATCATGAACTCAGAAATAGATTTAACCTTCTACAATGTATGCTATTCAAATTTAATGAATATCGATACATTAAGTGGAATGAACATATTCTTAGCAGCATTTTAAAACAAATATTAGTTGACTTATATGTTCATGCATTATAATTATCCAAGGATTTATTCTAAAAAATAGATAAAAATAAAAAAAATTTATATTAGGATTTGTTTAAACAAATCAAAGATACAAACTCAAAATTTTAACACAAATTATTTTTGAACTCAAGATTTGAAAATGTTATTTTTAAATGTCCCATCGGAAAGCTTTTTTTCTAAATTTCTTATTTTTTTTAACAACTTTTATCAGTAAAATTAGGGAAAATAATAATATCTTCTAATAATTAAGTAGAATATGCCACAGGATGTGATTTCGCGCAAGATAGGCCAGACTGTTAGATCGAGACTTAAAAGATTTGGCACCTTGAAAATGAAACTAACGGACACTTTAGAAAATTACAAAGAAACTTGTTTAATTGAAAATTATGCGAGATTTTGGTATTTTTCCGAGATGTTATCCAAAAATAATAATAAAAAAAACTTCATTTTAAATACCTTCAACATCAACATTTTAATATCATTTTAAATTCAAAAATCTATCCTTTCAATGCTGCTAAGTTAAGTGTCATGATTTTTTTTTTATATATTTTCAAAATTGATAAAAATATCTTTTTACATGATTTCTAGCAATAATTTTCAAAATTAGCATAAACTTCAAACCATTTTTACTATTTCTTGAAATTATTAATCACTCAAATTTTGCTCCATTGTTGAAAATTAAGAGGAAAAGACTCTGCTTATTAATTATGTAGTTTACATGGGAAATAAGAAAGCCAAGATTAGCTTATTAATAAAATTACTGGAAATAATTAATAATTTATTTACTACAGTGTATCTAAAGTTACAATGGAGTTAACAGAAAAATACACAGTTTTATTTTACAAAAAACTGTGAAGTTATTAGACGTAATTAATAATGAGTAATATAAATAGTTAAATATGATATTTAACCTATCATATTTATTTGCATACTAAATATAATATTTTTAGGTTATTAATATGACACGGCTTTAATGCCGCTGGTAATTTGAAGCTTACAAATACTTTAATGAGGAAACGCGGATCATCAAATTATGCATAACAAATTCAGTTTAACCAATATTCCCGGTGAGTCATCTAGTCACCAATGGTCAATAAATAGAAAATTACGATTATTAATATATACCTCAAATTTCCAATTTACTAGTTTAATTCATCCTGCATTTGGCTTTCTTTCTAGACATAAGAAATATAGAAAATATAGTTTTTCCAAATATAGTTTTAAAAAAAATTAAAAGAAGTGAAGAAAAAGAAAACTTATTTTGTTAAATCGCAGACATCCATTTTCATGGATTTGTTTATATCTGTATTTTATCTCTTTAAATAACGATATTGATTTATTGATAAAAAAATAGCAAGGTTTTCAATAAAATAATTTCCGATATAAATTCATTTTAATTTTTTCTTATCATATGTTTACTTTTATCAGTTTTAATTCAAATGCGTGATGTAAACAATAAATGTGTTTTATATATGAAGTCGATGTATTTTCTCCCTTAAAACAAAAAAAAAATCTATTTAAACTATCAGCTTCAACAATGCATATAATAATTTGATGTTTTGTTGGGGAAAAGAAGTGAAAAACATTCCGAATAACAAAGAGTCTGATGCCAAAAATCTTTCGCAAAATAGAAGAAAATAAATAAAAAAATAAAGAGTATTCGACAAAAAGTTGACTGAATGAGATATTGGTTTTGTTCCTGAAAGAAGTTTTTAGCTTTGTTCTTCTGATTCCCTATCTAATTTAATTTATTTTATTCCATGTTATTATTATTGTTTTCTTGAGCTTACAAATATCCAGCTTTAATTCTTTTTTATTAAAGTAGATTAAAATATTGGCTTTAGTTCAACAACAAAACACTCTAAAATAATCTCGAATGTTTTCTTTTCTTTTTTTTCTTTTTTTTTTATAGAAAGAGTAGATTAAATTGCTTTCTCCATATGCTGATAATGTTTTTTCTTATCATGCGTGTCATTTTCCATAAAAATCATAACGATGGATGATAGCTGAAATTTAAGAAAACTCATAAATAACTCATTAATTTAATTGTAAAATGAGATATCGTCTTTAAAGCAAAATTGTATTCTGTATTGCACTTTAAGAAATACTTTAGTTGTTCAACATTTCTTTGTTTAACAACATAAGTAAAACATATTGACATTTCTTTGTTTAACAATCAATAAGATTAACTTATTGATATTTTACTTCGATTAAATTATTAAAAGAATCATATCTACAATCATAACGCTTTGTTTTATTTCATCATGCAGTGCAAGAGAATTTTATTACCTAGATGAAGATAATGATAATACTTATTTGATTTAGTAGAGATTTCATAACAATTAATGATTATATTTAAAAAAATATATTTTGAATAAATTAGAGATTAACAATATGTATTTTCTATAATTCTTTCTTCAGTCATTTGCAACTTTATTTTAAAATAATTAATTCTTATTATTATACATAAATTACAAAAAAATTAGGTTACGCTTAGAGGAAAGTCTCTGCGTAATCACTCATAAAACTCTTATTGCAATTTTAAACGGGAAAAATAATTAAAAAATAATATATTTATTCTGATACGAATAATGGATCAAATGACAAAACTTGCATTTAAAATCTTAATTATAATAAAGAAAAACGAATAAGATTGATCCATTTTCAATTCATTTCAAAATTACATCTGTCTTTCTTTTAAACTCTCATGGGAAAATTAAGTTTAACTCTTTTCAGTAATCAATGCTGCCATTACAAGGGTGATAATATTTTGACTTCTAATCATTTTATGACCGTATAATTCTGTAGGCCGTATACAGAATGATAAGAAGGCGAAAATTCACTATTTCGAAATAGTGCAATTCATTTTTATTAATAAGTTTGCAAGTTGAGGTATTCTATGCAACATTTCTGCATTTTCAAGTCATCCCCTCCCCCAAGTTTCACTAATAATGAGATTCAGAGCTCCCATTACAAGGGTGATAATTTATTGACTTCTAATCATTCTATAGACCGTCTACAGAATGATAAAAAGGTGAAAATTCACTCTTTCGGAATAGTACAATTCATTTTCATTAACACGTTTGCAAGTTGAGGTATTCTATGCAACATTTCTGCATTTTCAAGTCATCCCCTCCCCCAAGTTTCACTAATAATGAGATTCAGAGCTCCCATTACAAGGGTGATAATTTATTGACTTCTAATCATTCTATAGACCGTCTACAGAATGATAAAAAGGTGAAAATTCACTCTTTCGGAATAGTACAATTCATTTTCATTAACACGTTTGCAAGTTGAGGTATTCTATGCAACATTTCTGCATTTTCAAGTCATCCCCTCCCCCAAGTTTCACTAATAATGAGATTCAGAGCTCCCATTACAAGGGTGATAATTTATTGACTTCTAATCATTCTATAGACCGTCTACAGAATGATAAAAAGGTGAAAATTCACTCTTTCGGAATAGTACAATTCATTTTCATTAACACGTTTGCAAGTTGAGGTATTCTATGCAACATTTCTGCATTTTCAAGTCATCCCCTCCCCCAAGTTTCACTAATAATGAGATTCAGAGCTCCCATTACAAGGGTGATAATTTATTGACTTCTAATCATTCTATAGACCGTCTACAGAATGATAAAAAGGTGAAAATTCACTCTTTCGGAATAGTACAATTCATTTTCATTAACACGTTTGCAAGTTGAGGTATTCTATGCAACATTTCTGCATTTTCAAGTCATCCCCTCCCCCAAGTTTCACTAATAATGAGATTCAGAGCTCCCATTACAAGGGTGATAATTTATTGACTTCTAATCATTCTATAGACCGTCTACAGAATGATAAAAAGGTGAAAATTCACTCTTTCGGAATAGTACAATTCATTTTCATTAACACGTTTGCAAGTTGAGGTATTCTATGCAACATTTCTGCATTTTCAAGTCATCCCCTCCCCCAAGTTTCACTAATAATGAGATTCAGAGCTCCCATTACAAGGGTGATAATTTATTGACTTCTAATCATTCTATAGACCGTCTACAGAATGATAAAAAGGTGAAAATTCACTCTTTCGGAATAGTACAATTCATTTTCATTAACACGTTTGCAAATTGAGGTATTCTGTTACACACCATATGCAACTTTTTTGTTTTTCCATGTCATTCCCTCAAGTTTCACTAATAATTCTAGTATTCCCTCATTTTCAAAACACCCGGGGGGGATACCTCGAAATGAGAATGAGATTCTTCCGGCATGGAGGTTGGATCTCGCCACCCTCGAGGGTACACAAATAGATGGGGGATCTGACTCCTTCCATCGATGACGGGACGTACTTCCTTCGGGGAAGGTTGTACCGCGGCCGGTGATGGCCCTTAGGACTCAACCACAGTTCCCGCCAGTGTTGCTGTTGCAGCGGACCGGTAATTCAGCCTTATGGTTTAAATCCGTGTGCCTTCGTGACGGGTAGGAGTGTTAGATGGTTGACTATCAATGTGACACTCTTGCATGACTAAATAATTTTAAATATAAAATTTTTCATTTAAAAGGCTAATTAATAGTTCAATATATTTCAAAACATTGAACATTATTTTAATACGATAATGTTTTATTAATGGTGATGTTTTTTTCTTTATGTAAATTGCGTGAATGTAAATGAGTGAATTTTTAATTAGTAGACAATTATAACTCCAAAAATGAATTTTTAGGTCTCAAGAATTTTTTAAAGTGAAAAGATTTATTAAAATTTCGTGATCGAAATGCTTGACCATTACGATTCTTTTTCCTTATACCCAAAACATTAAAAGTTATTAAAGCAAATTTTCATATGTAAAAATGAAAGAAAATTAGATTAAAAAAAATTATTCGAACTGTCTCAGTCATTTTCACATCTGCCTTGCTCCAGTTTTATCCAAATTTAAATTTAAGATAACCTACTTTAAAATTTTATTTCATGATATTAAAACTGATTTAGAGTTTCTTAACTTATTTAAGGATAAGATAGCTGACTTATCAGAATACAATAAATCAGCAACCTTTGTTCGATTCTTATCATAGAAAAACGTATGATTGTCTTTTAATGGTAGATCCATAGACGATAGCGTATGTAAAATAGCGAGGTATATGATATTTATGATAAATGCTGAAAGTGAACATTGTTATGAATTCAAGTGGGATATTTTTGTAGATGTTTTATAATCGATTATTTTATCTTATCAATCAAGGTAACTTTAAAAAGAGATCTTGAAGATTTCGTGATGCTGTGTGGTTACACAGCAAAAAAACTATCGGACGATTTGAAACTTTGTAACATATACAACAAACAAATCCGTAAGAATGCATTTTTCTGTAGCAAAATAATATCGGATGATATGAAAGGTTGTAACATATACAACGAACAGATCCGTAATAATGCATGTTTCTGTAGCAAAAAAATACTGGGTGATTTGAAAATTTGTAACGTATACAACAAACAGATCCGTAGGAATGTAGTTTTCTGTAGCAAAAGTTTTCTGTAGTCGGAGAATCAGATGGTTGACTTCCCTCATTTTCATAAATGTCTTCATATCGAGGATAAAATAATATGATAGCAAACTCATGCTATAGGATTGTCAAGTATACAAAAGATAACTTTTACTGTACAAAGTTTGCAATCATAGTAAAGAAAATGCACTGAATATCAGATCTATTATAATAATTTTATAATTTAAACGAAATAACGATTTGATGTTTCATCAATCGGAAAATAAAAGCAATAGAAAGAATGAATGCAATTTATTTCCATTACCATACATCATCTACTCGGAAATGGGGATAAAAGACATAACATTCTCTTAAAAAGAGAGCAATAAAAATCTAAGAATCACTGTATAAAATCCAAAGTTATATATCGAACTGCTAACGAAAATAGTATTTTTATTACAAGGAATTGCCGTTTTATTTCACTCAGTCGACTTCGAAGTCGTTATAAATACCACAACGGATATATTTTACATTCAATTTCAGAGACTGGTCTCACAACGCTCTCTGGAGAGAAATATTTTTTCACTAGAATTTGCACTATAATAGACTTGATAGAAAAATCGTGTGTTCTAACTTGGGCATTACTAGAATTAAACGCGCTTAACCTATAAATTTCGAATGTAGTAAAAACCACCTACTCTCTGCCAATAAGAGAAAAGAAGAGAGATTGCTCTTCTTTTCAAATAATTGGAGAAGACAAGATCTGTGGTTTCCTTCGACTGCACATGGATTAAGTAGTGTTGTTTTCCTCTTTAGCAATCAATGTGACTTCCCGCTAGGAATCAAACTGAGGAGTAAAGTAGCTAGACAAGTGATTTGAGCAAAAGTTGATTAATTCATCAGGAAACTGGAACTAAGCTTTGAACTTTTACTGTTATACCAGCTCGCATCAAGAGTTTAAATTAAGCTGGAAGAACATTAGAATTATTTGTGAGGTAAATATTAGAAGGCTCATATGTTATAAAAAGTTATATCAAATTTTATGGAGAATTTAAACGATAAAACGTTTTAAGTTGACGAAAAAAATTGCAAGTTACAATAGTAGAAGTTTTAATTAAAAAAATAACGTTAATTTAAATAAACTAATATTAAAACTAATTTTCAGTTAGCAAAAACTAAAAGATGTACATTATCCTCTTTGTAATGATTCATATATTCACTCCTTAATATTAATTACTGAATCGGGTCATTTAGTGAAAAAAGTTCAATAAACAGGGTGGCTTAAATTAAACAGAAAGTTTATTGTGTTTCGAGTCATACCGTTGTCGCATTAACTCTTGTATAAATATTTTTTTCCTGATCAGAATATTATATCCATATTTTCCAGAAAATACTATTTCAGTATCAGATTTAAAAAATTTATCTATCTTGGCCAGTAGAAGAAGAATGGCACTGCTGTGCAAATAAGATATTTATTTTTATAAAAGTATTTTAAACAACTTTTTTAAAAGAGAAAATATGAAAGAGTTACTCACACTTGCACTGTTGTTTTCATATGCAATAATTGTTGCTAGTTCAATAATTGAGGTCATTATTTCTTTACTTATCTGCATTAATATGTATTTGGATTTCCAAGCGAGGTATACTGCAAAATCCCATTTCTTCAAAGCGAGAAGTTATTCTTTGAATATGTATTCATAAGACATCTGCGGAATCTGACAAAATGCATTGACCTTAACAGAAGCGTTATTATTTCACAGATAAAAAAATTGTCTCTCAATACGTTGATGTCAAAGCAGTTGTTTAATAAAACAAAAATATTTCATTTACTAATATATATGCAAAAGAATATAAAATGTTTAAAATTTCAATAAATTACAAAACCCATAACGCCATCAGTCAAAACACAAATTTTTGGTTAAATCTCTGATGTTCCCCTTGAGTTTGTAACAGAAGCAACGGAAGTAATTCTTCTAGTAACTCTATTGCTGGTTTGTTTATCAATTTTCTGCCTCGTTCAATTGTATATATGCACTTTGGCGATTTGCCATTACTTGCGTTCTTACAATGTGATGAAACGCATTAAAGAAAATTAAAATGTTTGCATTTTTTTCTTCTGAAATGAAACTGCATTCTGAAGAAAGTTTATGCCAACTTGTCGTAACTCAGCTTGTATTTTTATACGATGTATCTAAACATTTCAATTTAATTTTGGATTAACCTTTATAATTTTATCGACCTACTTATAATAGAAAGAGAGAAACTCAATATTTGTTATGTATGATAAGCTATATCAGAATCAAAACGCAAAGTTCAGAAAGAATTTTGATAAGCATTTCATCAAAAAATTATTCATTAATGGTTAAAATATGTTATTATTATTTCAATAAAAGATAAATTGAATAAACTGTCGTTTTGCACTCAATAACTTGAAAATATTATTACAAATTGTTAAAAAATAAGTTAAGGAGCATCTATTTATTTTTTCAGTGCATCCTTGATTTTCTTCGATTTATATTTCTCTCCAAAAGACAGATTTTATATTCAATCTTTATAATTAAGAGAAATGTGTAATTCCAAAAAAATATTGCGCTATTAATGGAACAAATATAGATATATTCTCTGGATATATCTATATTTTTAAATTTAAAAAGGAAATATTTCGCAGATTATAAATCAAAATCCGATTTAAATTCATTAGATATTTTTTAAGGACTATCAATTTTTTATAGAACAGATAATTTACTAAACATGCCACGGACCAGTAAATAGCATATTACAGGGTGAGGCAGAAAAACCCGAACAAACAATTTTTTATATAAATTGATTAAAAATAAAGAAATTAACAAAATATAACAAATAATAATAAGAGTAGATTTTTACTATTAAATAAATTTAATTTGTTTCAAAGTTGCCGCCTTTTGCTGTTATGCAGAGGTGGAAACGCTTAATGGAATTTTCAGCAATGGGCCGCAAGTCTTCTGCCTTTTATCTATCAAATTCTCGTCGAAGCCTTTGCTTTAGAGAGTCTAAACTATTACTTCGTTTAATGCAAGCCCTAAACTCCAAAATGGATCATACACTATAATCATGAAATTGAGATTCGGTGAGTATTGTGCCCACCGAAAAAAGATGATATCAGGTCCGGAAAATGCACCTCGCACCACTCTTCTGCCTTTTTAGCCTTGTGAGCTGGTGCGGAGTTGTTGAAACTCCCACTTTACATTGCCGAAGTGCGTTTTGACACATGGAAATAAAACAGCTTCTAAAATATTCTGTTGGTATACTTTTTGATTTATTTTAACAACCTTATTCACAAAAACCGGAGATGTTTTGACGTTTAAGTAAATTCCGCCCCAGACCATGGCTAACTTTGGATTTTTGTGATGTTCAGCAATTATTGAAGTGCTTGGAGCGTCTACAGATTAGATCCTATAGTTCTAGGATTTATGAGCTTTTGGATGATAAAGAGCTTCTCATTGCTGAAAAAGAATCTCTCTCAGCTCTGACTTGCTGCTCGTTTCAAGTTTTCGGTGTCTTTGGAGCTGCACGAGTTTGCTTTCTTCAATGAGAAGCTGCAGTTTTTGGAACGTGTAAAGCTTTAGGTCAAGCCCTGTTTTTCCCATTCGTTGCCCTGATCGGACCTTTATTCCCAGTTCATAAGCGATATTTTTCGTAGAAACTCCAGAATTTCAATGAATACACTTTTTGATAACCTTACGGCTATTTAAAACATCCACTATACATTTTTGTTCACTTCCTGGAGTTTGACCATCATTGCCAAGTTCTTTGAAACGATAGATTGCATCAGACACTGTTTTCCGAGGCATATTAAGCAAATGAATGACTTCATAATGTCATTTTCCTTGTTTAAACAACTTTAAAATAGCATATATTTTGCTTGTCATTGTAAAAAAGCCAAAAAAACAATATATAAACTTAAAGATACATTATAAAATATGTTTTAATTGAAATGGTAGACAAAAAGAAATGAATAATTAAAAAGAAATTAATTATTTTCTACTCTATGATATAATAGGTTTGTCCGAGTGTTTCTGCCGCACCCTGTATTTTACTAATAGAAATCATATCTTAATGTAAATAGTGTTTTAAAATTTTATTATCTGATGTATTAAGAAAATGATATTTTTACAGATTTGAAATTAATTAGCTTGGAATAATATAAAGAAAATTAAATATATTGTTTTATAGAAAAAATTTCATTTAACAGCAAGCACAATATAATAGATAGGCAACTCTAGAACATTTTGCTTGTAATTAAATATCCTTTCGCCTATTTTTTTACGTTTAATAAAGACCAAGACGTTATTTTTGTTATCGATAAAATAAACATGAACACCATAACTTTTGAGCAATAAAGTCATAAAATGTAAAAATATAGAGAAATATTTTTAGACGAAATCGAAGAAGCAAACAATTTCTATTCCTAGCAATGCAAATATATTTCATACGATTATTTACGGCATTTCAAAGCATGACAAATGGAAGAGACATGCTCACATCAAATCGTATGTTGACCGTAAACTTCCTTTGTTTGTCATTAAAGATCCCAAGCATAAATGCACGAAATGGATGTTATTCTCTAAAAAAAATCGTTTGGAGACACAACAGAGTGCATAATTCTTCTAGAGAAAAAAATCGTTTTCATTTTTAGACTGTTTTCCATTCCGCATCAAACGACATAAAAGTCCAAGGAATACAAAATGATTTCAGTCAGTAAATAATGTGAAGTGACCTGGATATGTTAGCTTTCAATTCGTTCTTTCTTTACTACGAAATGATTTGACAAAAGAGAATTTACGAATCAATATGATGTTGGTATGTTGAGAAGGAAAATAAACCCATCAAAATCCTAAGGATAAAAATCCATTCTAGAATCCGTTATAAAACTGGATTGAAAACATAGCGGGATAGTTACATTTTTTTCTAATGTGCATTTACTTTTCTACCAGGTGTATGTTTTGGAGGAAAGAAAATGAAGAATTTTATCCATATAAAAACCAAGCCAGAAATCGATAATTGTTTATTTGCTTTATATTCTCTAATCTTTCAGCAATGATAAACGCTACCACTGATTTCTAGGAACTATATTTAGGTTTCAACCAACTTATCATCGAAAATTAATGTTAGATGGAAGGCCTTTCCATTTATTTCAATGAAAGTAAAATTTGATGAGTTTTGGTATATGTTCTGAATATTTCCGATTAAAATTATAGACATTTGAGAAATATTTTGGAAGGATTTATCTTTTTCGAAAGACTAAATTTATTCTATATAAATTTGAAAGCTTTATTTCTCTTCTTATGGAATAATAATACAAATTTTAATATAAAACTACGACAATTTTATATTATTAATTAATAACAACTTTTGATATAAAATTACGACAATTTTGTACTTTAAAAAAATTATTTGCAACTTATGAAAGCGTATGGAAAATTATAATCATATTAAGTTTCGGAACAAAACGTTGTGGAAGTTGCAGTTATAGAATTTTAATTTAAGTTTAAATTAAAATTAATAGAATGATTAAATTATTCGTCTTAAAGTGCTTTAAATACGTTTTATAATTTTTACTATTATTTTTACGCATAGGTAATAATTATTTAACAATGAAACAACTAATAATTAAATTTTATAATATATCAGTGTTTTTAAAATTTTGCTTGCAGCATCATTTCTATTAAGAATTTTGACATGCTGTGTAAGGAGATAGAAGTTTCCATACATTTAACACATATTCTGTTTTGCTTTATACTTAAACCTCACTTTTCCTAAACGAAAATGCTATGAACTTTTTATTCAACTTCATTACAAATGGATATAACATTTTTCTCAATTGCTGATTATGGTTTGCCGTTTTGAAATGAAGAAAATGCAACTTTATTTTTAGCAAGATGGCACAAATATAAAATGGAAACATGTTGCCGTTGCATGGAAACATAAATTGTGCATTTAATTAATCACGGAATAATTTTCTTAGGGCAAGATACTAATTAATGTTCTCTTTCTCAAAGCTATTTAATTACATTTTTAATTACTTGAATATAAGGCAACATTCAAGATTTAAATCGTCGCAAAATACAAGTTGCCTTAAATGGTCGCAAAATAATTTTGTAATGACATTTTTCTAAAAATTAATCATAGACGATAAACAATGTCAATCAACGAACTTTCCAATTAAGATTTAACATCGTTTTAGAGAAAAATGTAGCAACCCCTCTTTTTTTCCTCCCATAATTTAATAGTTCTTGAGCAATAAAATCGGCCTTGGAGATACAAAATTTTATTACCTCAATCATTTGTTTAACAAAGGGATGAAAATTCTTCTCGACGAGGGTGGTGCTTCATGGATAGTAGATAATGATTTCTGGTGATGTAAAATATGTATGGTACATCATGGATTATGAAATGGAATGGAATGAAGTTTCGTGGTGAAGTGGATAGCAAATGGATGCTTTATGGATTACAGATGAATCTTTCTAATATTATGTTTATATCTGTAGTTCTTCATGGATAGTAGAAGAGCCTTCGTCGTGTTATGTATACGTGTTTGTTACTTCATTGATTGTAGAAGATACTTCGTGGTGAAATGGGTACGTGGGTTGTGCTTTATGGATAATATATGATTTTCGTGGTGACGTGGGTAAGTGGATGAATTTTAACTCCAATCAGATTATAAGATTTATTTTTACTTTTTTGAAGGCGAAATATGGAAAAAGAAACTACTATAATAGTCAAAAATTTGAACCTAAGATTTTGATGAATCATCACATTTTAATTCTCCCTTCATCTGGAAAACTAAAGATTTTGAGTTATGTCTGTTTTTCGCCAAAAAGATTAATTCATAAATCGAAACAAGAAGGATAGGTGAGATTTTTTATTCTTTTTTATAGAGGAAATATTGTGGGAAATTCATTAAAATGAATTTTTCCAGTCCATTTTTTTAATAAAATATATGATATTTTCTCCAGTTTATTGCATAATGCACCACGTTAGATAGGCGATAAAATCCATAATTATAATTTTGCATGTTAGATAGGAAGTAAAGTTAGTGAAGATTCATAACGGAGTTAATTGCCTATCAATCTATTTGGATATAAATAGATAAAAAATGCAATAAACTGAAGAGATAAATTCAAGTGTAACGTTTAGGGTTTTGAGTGTTATTTCAAGTGTTAACACAAGATTACCCTAATTTATGTTACAAACTTTAATGGTTGTTGCAGAACACGATAGCAATAATTTGTTGCAAGGAATGTATGGCCGCCAATGAAAAAGTGAAGTGCGAACATAGAAAATAAGAGATGAAAGGAAAGAAGAAAGGTTCATTGATAAGGTCATTGACAATTGTAATGTTTACAATAAGTATTCGAAATTTCGCCTACCAACAGTGACACATATTTCATAGCATTGGTGAAACGATCTGCGTAAGCATTAAAAAATACCAGGTGTTTCATGTACATATGCAGCAGTTTCTAACATTCTAGCAACGAGAACCTCGTTTGAGTCAGATAGAAATGCATAAACAAAACTCGTTGGAAATGCCTATAAAAATAATCGAAGCTGGCTAGATCGGGAGATCGTGATGGCCAAAGTACTTTTTGACCACGCTCAATTCGTCGCGCCACAAAAATATTTATTATCTTTCCTTTCTATAAACTGCATTTCTTTTCCTTTTTATCTTGTATCTTTGCATTCGAACCTCACCACACACTTTCGACCATATTTTCCTATGCAATAAATTATTATAACTTGAATCCATCCTTGAAGTTTGTACCATAAATTAGGGATGATCCTGTGTATTACCTTTATCCTAAAATTAGGAATCTGAATCGAATTTTGGAGCCAAACCTACATAATATATCTTACAAATAATGCTAATTAACTCCTAAGTTATAATTCACAAAAGCAAAGAATTAATAAAATTAAAATTGATAGATATTTTTTATATCTAATTATATGTATATCAAATTTTGAAAGAAATTGGTCAGTTGGAAGAAATATAAATGCTCACTTGGCTTCCTTCATTCCCCATAGTTTTATTACGCTCAGCGCTAGATATTCCAAACTTTATAACATCCAATAATGTCAAAAGTAGAGCGCTTGTACCGAAACACTGTGATTCAAGCTGCTGTCGTGTCTTTCTCATAATGAACTTAATGAAAATAAAATATAAAAAAACATATTTCCTCTTTCTTAGGGTTTAGTTTCAGGTGTGGAACCCTCAAAATAGCAGGGTCTATTTTAGTATTATCAAATTGCTCTTGCTGAAAGCGTTCATGGACACAAAACCATTAGCTTAAAATTGCAGCATTTCTCTTATTCTTAAATGTCCTTAAGGAAACAGCTTGTCCCTGAGGTGATTTTTCTTTGTTCCCATTACTTGCTTTTGTCTTAGAACTTTGTTATATAGTTAATAGCTCATTTAATATGCTGGTCATTATTACCTTTTCATGAATGTACATCTATATGTGTTTTGGCTACCTCATTAGTTCATAAAGATAATGTAAAATATTATTGGTATTTACTTTAAATTGGATTTTTTCGTGTTTTGTCACAACGCAAAGAATTTTCCATTTACAATTATTAAGAAGTATGTAAAGTGAATCAGAAATTAATAATATATGCCTAAAATTTTCATTATTTATGAGATTTAAGTCATAATCTATTAATAATTTCAATTGTAAAAATTACTCATTTGTATTGCCGGCTGATGAACAAATGTCACGGAATTATGTTATTATACTAAATTAATAATGTTATTTAGTTTAATTTAATTATTTATAATAATTATTAAATTATAATAACTAATTAATTAAATGTTATTGTACTCTAAAAATTAATTGATGTTAATGTGAAGAGTTAAATGTTATTATACTATATTTAGGAAGATTGCAAATCTCAAATACTTAATCCATAATTTAATTCATAACTAAATTAAATTAATCTATCCAACCAAATGAATCAATTAACTCAGAGATGCTCAACGACAATTCGCGATTCTCAATTCAAATTTCATATTCTAAGAGAACAAAGATACCATCAAACTAAGCCACAGTTATCTAGAAAAACATTAAAAGAAACATGACTGTCAAAAATAAGCAGCCGCTATATTCGCCAACATTGTAGCTGCATAGAACACTTTAAATTTTTTGTTTTACAAGACGTCCATTGAGGCAGGACTTAACTTTTAATAAGAATACTAATGTCACTGTAAATCTTTGAGGTGATTCGCCAATATATGAACCGGCTCTATAAAGCGCACATAAAGGAAAATGATCAGAATTATCAATTGTTATGAAAATGAAAATATGCATTAGACAAAGAATTCATTCTCGTTATTTGCATATTGCTTTTGCTTCTTTGTGAATAGCCTAGCTAACAAAAAAAGCGCCTTCATACAGTGTTGCTTATTTCTGGTTAATTCTTTTGCGTTCTGCTGACCTTACAGTTTACAGTTACTGACCCTACTTTTTTGAATCAATCTGTGGGCCGTGGTGGCGTGGCGGTAAGGTCTCGGCTTGTGAGTCGTAGGATTTCAAGTTCGTGGCTCCATTTCACCCAAGAACCGCCGTGTTAGGGGAGGCTGTTGCTCGATAAATCCGTCATTGCCAAACGCCCTCCAGTTGGTGTGGTGTGGTGTGGAGAGGGGGGTGACAGCTCAGGTGTAGTCCTCATCATCTGACCGCGGTTCAAAATTAGGAGGTCCATCCCAAAATAGCCCTAGTGTTGCCTTAAACGGGACGTTAATATAACTAAACTAAACCAAACTTGAATCAATCTTTGAGCCAAATTGTGAAGGTTTGGTGGTCAAACGTTTCGTCTTTCTCTTAAGTGAAACTAAGTCATGGTGAAAACTCTTGAGTTGAAATGCTGTTATTAAGATCCATTGATTGTGTTAAGATATTGCTTTCTAGTTTTAAGAAAAATGAATAACAATAATATAGAACAAAAGCTTACTTCTTTGTCAGAAAAGAAGTAGATTACTGTGTTACAAAATATTTAAAATTTCTCTGTAAAGTACATTTCAACAGAATAATATTTCAAAATATGAAATCTAAACTTTATTTATTTTTATCATAGGCCTTTTTGCGTGATAAAATGTAAACATTTATAATATAATGAGAAATTCTTGTGAGACATTTATATTTCAGTGATTTAAAATTTGAGACTTTTATTAAATATACACCAAAGTAAACAATGCAATGCATAATTTCTCAAGATTATTTTGCAATATCTACTTGATTTTCATACACATTTACAGTGTATCACCATTTGCATGTAACTGTAACACCAACATATTTAAGAAGGAGATAATGAAAGGCCTCTAATGATTTAAATGTAACACTACCACATTTATAAAGTATTTTCTACAAAGTTGGGTCTGAAACCGTGCCAATTCGAATCTGAAACTCTGTAAACAGCTATTATGCTCAGAAAACATTTAATTACTAGTAAGCTTTAGTAAATAATAAGAAACTAATAATAAATTTAATTTTAGTGAATACGTAGGAAAGTTTTTGAAAAGAAAAGTCAATTTACTACTTTTTCATTTGAATTTATTTAATAAAAACTGGTAATTGTTATATTTATTGATTAATATACGAAGCTAACTATAACTAATCACATTGAAGCTCAGTAATTTAGCATATAAAATTTCGCAAATTCCACAAAACAAAAAATATGCATATTAATTTGATCCTTTTTATTGTTTTTCTAGCAAGGCAATATTTTAAAATCATAACGAAATAGATTTATATTTAAATTTGCATTTATCTAAAATACAATTATGTCAAGAGGTTCTATTATTAGAATATAATTTGAATGTCTAACTCTTTCTTATCATTGAAATCCTTAATGACTCGAAATATGTATCCAACCACATTATCTAAAATACAATTATGTCAAGAGATTATATTATTAGAATATAATTTCAATGTCTAACTCTTTCTTATCATTGAAATTTTTAATGACTTGAAATATGTATCCTACCACATTATCTAAAATACAATTATGTCAAGAGATTATATTATTAGAATATAATTTCAATGTCTAACTCTTTCTTATCATTGGAATCTTTAATGACTTGAAATATGTATCTTACCACATTATCTAAAATACAATTATGTCAAGAGATTATATTATTAGAATATAATTTCAATGTCTAACTCTTTCTTATCATTGAAATCCTTAATGACTTGAAATATGTATCCTTGTTATCCGAACATAAATTACCATCCACTCAAAATCATCACAATAGGACTGAAAGTATTGTTTAATAATAACATTCTTTAAGATGATGTAATTACTCGCCATAGATTGTCGAACATAGTTAAGCTACTTAAAGATGATGACCAAATATTTTTTTTAATAAAACTTTTGTATTTCCATTTTTAAAATTACTTTCAATTCAGCTTGTGAAGATTAAAATTCCATGTGAATAATGTTTACAATGCTGCCTCAAGTTCATAAGAACCCTTATTCCCGACAAGAAATCCATAATTATCATCTACGAAGCGTCCAATTCCTAAAGATAATTATACATAAATATTTATTTTAATTAGTCATTGCTTTAATTAAAGACATATCAGATGAAAAAGAAAGGGCACTATGACACGTCCCAATTTGTACACGGTGTTTAGACACAACTAATTAATGAAAGTAGAGCTCTAGGGATTGCAAGAATCTATACGCATCAATAACTCCAGATGTTCTTTTAGGACTGTTTTAATTAAATTCGGAGATCTCGGTGGCCCCTTCGCTTTCGGGGACCTGCCTCGAATTATTTTTATCCGATTTGTTTCAAGTGGAAACGTTGATTTCTTGCATTGAGTTTAAGATTATGTGATTGAATAAAGCAAGTTAATATATTTAATAACGAATTCTGATTGCTTCTGAGATTGGAAATACTTTTCTCCAAGATTGGAATGAAATTTCTTTAAAATTCATGATTATTCTTCTTAAGAATTTAATCAGGCTGTCTTTATTTGTTGAGGATTATTGATAAAATTGTCCAGAGATATTTTATTCGACGAAAATTTGAAATGAAAATCAAATATTTGTGGAGTTTGTGTGCGTCAGTAAGATTAATTATTTCTACATATTATAGATGATTTAAAATTCAATATGTGTTGTTGAAATAAAAACATATTTGTTTTCGTTTCCACATGTTATTAAATTGCTAGATCTGAATATTTTCTTTAATTTTATATCTAATGACTTGGGTGTGAAAAAATCAATTATTGCTCTCATTCTGTTTAGAGCTACAGCACATTTTAATTTTAATTTTACTGGCAAAATTGTACCGAATCTCAGTGTTGTAACATTTAAAGTATATGTAATATTTAAAACGAAATACTTGTGCTTCGATAAAAGCATATCTCCAGTAATAATAAAAGAGAATGGATATATATGTGTGTGTATATGTGTTGGCTCTTAACAGGCTGGACTATTTGACATAGAAGTATAAAATTTGGCAAAGCTATATTTTGGAAGGAGGTAATACACACTTCGAAAAAAGTTTGTTTCAAAATTTGAAGTGTAATTTTAATTAATTTGAATCAAACAATATTTTAGGGATTTTTTTCCTGTGAAAAAAATTCGTATTGCTCACAATATCATGGTTCACCCTCACATATTTTTGAAAGGAATGGCGTTAAGAAAGTGTCTCTCGAATCACTTTTTGTTTCTGAAAAAATCCAAAGTTTTTGGAACAATATGAGAAGCGAGGTGTCGCAATTCTAAATGATCTTTCAAAATTCTGACAGAAATCAAATGGCATAAGAACTGTTCAATATTGTCTCTTATAAAGACACGTCTATTACCATGTAGCAATTTTCTCATCTTATCGATAACTTGATAATAATCAGTCTACCAAATTGAGGATAATCTACAACAGATTCCATTACTTAATTTTTTTATAACAATTAAATACCATTGTTATTTAAAATGCTGTAACCACTAAAATAATTTTGCTGCAATTAAAGCGAATTTGTGGTATAAGTTTTATCGCGAAAGCAAAATTCATTGCTTATCTATGCTTAGTGACGTTCATCATTTCTGAAAATCAACAGCGTGAAAATATGTTTCTCATTTAACAGAAATTTATTTATAGACCATAAAATGAAAGGAATTCCATACTTTGTCAGAAATGTAAAGAAGTTTTTAAAATATTTAATAAAAGTTTGTAAACGATAACTGCTATAGATGTATTTTAAACTAAGCAATCTGGATAGTTTTTAATCATAGCCATACAATTGCTAAAACCTGTTTCTCTATTTTTTTTTTAATTTTATAAGCAGCCATAATAACCATTACTTAAGCAACATGTTGTTGCATATCTTAGCGTAGCTTTTCAGAAAAGAATATTTCGGTCAAGCCTGTTAATTTAAATATTAAAATTACTTCTTTATCTACTTAATATTTTTCATTCAATCAGTATTTCAGTTATACGTATATTTATGTATTCTTCTGTGATTTTTCGAATGACCTCCTATATTCCTACGTCTTTTTGCTAAATTAATAACTTTAAGTATTGTAATATTAAGTAATAATTTAAGTAACTTTAAGCATTTTTGGTTTTATAAAAAAAACTGAAAAACACAAAAATATTGAAGAGATTTCAGAAAATCTGATTAAGAAATCTTTGCATTACATAGAATCTGATTAAGACAATTTGTATTATTCTTAGAATTCTAAAATTTGCTCTATATAACGTCTATATCTTGATTTATTATGTCAGTGCTTCATAATTTTTGAATTATTTTAAAAAAAATTATTTTAATTTTAATGAAATTAACCCTTAACTGGGGAGGTCCGGTCTACGAGACCGCATTTCATTTACACTTAAATTAAATATTCTAATGAATGTATTAGTATGAAAAACTGCCAATATATTTTGCAGATATTTTTCTTGATATATAGATATGTTTTAGAAATTTTTCAAAATATATTATCTTTGAAAAAAGTAAATGCGTTGGAACGTACATTTTCTTCTCCAATTACATGTTACAATAAATAATATTTTTGAAAAAGCATATTACTTTTTACTTTTTAAATCATCTTATTTTTACAGTATATGAAGGTATATAGAAGACAATACAATGTAAAATTCAACAATTATATGAAAAAAAAATGACAATAGGTAAAATTGACCCTTTTTTTTTATCGGATTGTGTGACTGTCATAGCAAGGCTTTCTAGGGCATTTTAAGCATATATGTTAAGAAATAGTATAAAAATAAATCTATAAATGATGTATATATATCTCTTGGTATATTAATATAATTTATAAATTTTTCAAAATACCTTATCATTAAAAAAATTAATTATGTTTGAACATACATATCAAAATCAGTTGAATGCGAACTTTCATCGAAAAACTCTTCTTTACAATTATCCTTATCACTAAAATCACTTTCTATTTCATTTAAAAATGTCTGGAGCACTGATTCATAATAGGATCAATAAACTGGATGATATTTCGGGGTGCAAGTTTTAGCGCCATCTGCTAAGCCTTGTTTATCACTGGGACACTAACAGGGAGTGTGGTCTTAGAGACCGCGCTCGAAGAAATAAATGATTTTTTTTAAAAAGCATCTGCTGAAATCGGTTGAAAAAGTGCACATGTATTGAAAGTCACAAAACAGGAAGCTACAGGGTCAATCCCTTCAATTGAGCTAAAAATAGAATAGGGGTGACATAAACTCCATCGCTAGCGGTCTCACAGACCGCAAGTCCCCAGTTAAGGGTTAATAGATACTTCTGAAGGGCAATAAAAGATTGAAATGTAATATCAACAATTTATTTCCTTATTAAAATCGATAATCTTTGAAAATGTCCACTAAGTTTAAAAATCATAATTATAATTAAATACTTACGAGTATAAATAATAATTCAGCGCCTATTTTGCGCTATTAATTTGCTCTGTGCCACTAATAGAGAGAAAAGAACATGTTTTTTATTGATTGTAATATTACATTCATAGTCTATTCGAATTCAAAAGAAGAAAAAAAAAACTACTTTCTAAACTGTAAAGTTATCTTATTCGAAGAAGTCGAGAACTTCGGTAAAAAATAATCCACATGTGAGAATATTTTTTTTTTCTTTTATCCTGGGGGAGATCCTTGTTCTTTTATTTCTGGTTCGCTATGTCTCAGTTATTTCTTCCTATTATTTCCTTTCTGCAGGCAAAAAATGAAATACTGAGATAGGAGCAACTCTGGTTTTTATGGTGGATACTTTAATTTCAAGCTATCTGTTACTTAAAATGCATGATAATTCTTGCTATTATGTTTTGTCAGTTTGCAACTTCAGTTTTGAAAAAGAGATGAAACGCTCTTAAATTATAAATTCAAAAATGTTAGTGATAAGACATCAGAAAACACTATCACTAGATATTGCACAGAATTTTGATATAGCATTTTTAGGCATATATTTTGAATCTATATTAGTTGTTCTCAGATAATTTTAAATAAAGTTTTGCAGTTTTGAACTGCACTATTTGGTTTACAATTTGGGACACGAAATTAAATCTAATTATTCTAATGAAATCTATTTTTATATAATGGAATAATCCTTTGCGCTTACCTTGAAATATTTGCATCTTTAAATCTAATTGATTTACTGTCTTTATTTTTTACTGTGAATTCTTTAAAAACCATTCAATTTACGCACCAATAAAATTTTTAATAATAAGCAACAAAATAATGCTCTAACAAGTCTGAAATTAACTTGGATAAATCATATTACTGATAATTCTATAGATGACTAATTCCTTATATATACTGGAAGTTTTTAAAACTTTTAGTAAGTTTTCAGTGTCGTTTAATCAATATTTAAAAGTAAAGGACATGCTCGTTCTGATAGTCTTTATTCTGAATTGTAAGTATGCTTCGTGACTTCCACGATAAAATTATTGTTTGTAAAATTCTTCGAGATATTAATGTCTAATTATCTTCTATCACTTTTATGAGTACATCACTTGTGATGAGTTTGAAGTTAGAAACCTCATTTTTCAACATACCATCAGTGAAAATTGTATGTAAAAGTGTATATGCAATATTTATGTAAAATTGTGCTATAAAAGTGTGTTAATTGTGTAAAAGTGTGCTGTAAAAGTGTATATGCAATATTTATATATGTCTTCATTTTCCCCCATGGAATGCAGTGGTGCATTTCATAGTATGGCTTGTAGTATTTTCTTTAAGAAGTTTCCTTGATGTATCAATTTCTTGTTGAAATTACTTTTTGAAAATCATAGATATAAAGAAATGAAATTCCTTCTCTAAATATTGGACGTAAAATTTCTTTCGGTCTTGCAATGAGTTGATTCTAACATCTTCTCATACTTCTTATTTTTAATTTCCTATGAATGAGTATTATTGAATACCTTTTCAGTCCTGATTCTGTCTAGGGAAAACACCGAGATACGCATTGCAATCTTCAGATGAAACAGATGATAAAAGAGTACATCTATAAAAGCGTTTCTGCCTTTCATCGTCCGTTTAAAATTTGATTGTGATGCTCTATAAAATAGGAGACCCCCCCCCATTTACTGTTATGGTTTGGGAAAATTGGAGGGTGGTGTCAGATCATGCATTTTCTGTGTTATTTGTACATTATTTAAACTTCTGGGATAGTGCCGAAATAGCTCTCGTGTTTCTTCCAAAGATTCTTTAAAGCAATACGAGTATGCACCTAAAACTAAATAGAACTTGCACGCCACATATCAGAAGGATATTTCAACAAAAATTGAATTAATGCCTTTGTGTTCTGTGAGGGCATGAGTGGAAATATTCCTTTTAGAAGAATTTTCCATAGCCAAATGGTAGTTTTCTAAAGATTTAATTAAAAAAATGTATTTTTTAATATTAAAATAAGAAATGGGAGCACTTGTTAAAGTTTGCTTTTTATGGATCTGTTTGACCACTAATTTCTTTGAAAAAGACGATGGTAAATTCTTTGTGGCCCTGAAAGGATTAAAAATATGGGATGCCTTAAACAAAACTTTGTCCCCAGGTCATGATGACTCTTACCAGGAAGCGAAAATGAAATAATTGGATGGAATTATAAAGCACATTTATACAAATAATTGAAGAATCGAATAAACGCTAGCAACAAAAACAAAACATTCATTCTTCATGAATAAGAATATAAATAAATGCGACATTGGTTTGAGAGGGTTTCTTTTGTAAAATAACGCTCAAACTATTTGCTCCGAATAGATCCACTTGAAAAATGTCAGAGAATTCAACAAGAAAATATTTAGCTTTATAAAAAAGTTAGAAAAGAAATAAATGATTTTTACGGAATTTTAACCCTTGTTTCCTATCGCAGTTTGCAGAATTTTTAAAGAGTTTACAGAAAAAGAAAGATTCATCTTTTTCCGTTCTAAACCAAAGATAACTGGCATTACTCATATCAATGATAAAAAGTTTTAGATTTCAGTAGTTGCTTTTTTTTTCTTCGTGTAGGGCCTTTTTTAGTTTGTAGGAATTGGTTTTTTTTTCGGATGATTTATTGCTTACAGTTGTCAGGTTCTTAGAAAGTATATTTTTTATAGCTGTATCATTAAGGATTGGATATAACAATGTTGCAAACTAAATTTAACTGTAAATTTTATTTCCATGAATCAACTTTATAATTTATAAATGATATTTAATTGTCATGAAGTTGTTTTCGAATTTTCTATGCAACTGTTTTTTTATGCCATGTAGGGAAACATTTAAAGGAAATGCAAGTTTACTATAAAGGTAAATTTTAAATTAATTAGAAAAACGAATATTAAGTACATAGAAGTATTATGTAATTGTAATTTTTGATATAAATTATTATAAGAATTGTATAATATAACAAATTAATATAAAATAGTATAGAATTCTTTTATAAAAATATTTATTTTTAATCTTTTACAATGCTTTACTATTAAGTTAAAATATGTTATTATATACGCCTAGACCTCACCAAGGTTACGAAAAATGCATATCGTAAAAGTTAAAGCTCAAGATGGCTAACAAGGTAAATAATATTACCCATAGTGTTTCTAGAAATGTTACCCCATTAGTTTGTTTAATTCCCATATTAGCAAAAAATTAAAACGACACATAAAAGTAAATATAAAATCTTGACTTAAATTTTATAATTTTTTATTTACATAAAGGAAGGTTTGTTTGAATATATATGAAATTGCACTCTGAAGGCCAAATTTTGACCGAAGGCCACCAAATTTGCCACAAAAGCCATTTGGAGGATTAGCGTGTAACAATGACCGATTTTTTTAAAAATATATATTAGATTTTTAATTAATTAAAAATTGAAAAAAAAACATACCTAAAGACATAATTATTTCAGCGATGAGACTAAAATTGCAAGAAAGCTGTATTACAGATTCGGAACTCTGTATATTTAATAATTCCCTTTTTCTGAATATAATTTCATATAAATGTAATTTCTCGGTTATTTTTATTTATTCCAGTAGCATTTCTTATATCCAGTTGTTTCATCAGTAATATTGATTATATTTAATTCAATTTAAATTTCTTCTATGTAATCTAATTCCCACGATTTGTCTAATAATGTCGAATCTCGCGATGTATAATGTAAAACTGGCACATTTTACTAGCACATCATGGGTTCATTAAGAAAGTCACTGGTCAATCTGTTTTAAAATTGGACGTTATATCCTTCATTATTTTTCCATTTAATTGTTTAGATAATTAGCAGATTATTTCTTCTTTAGTTTAATTTCCTTTAATTCCTAAAAAGATTATGTTTTTAAATATTTGATGAAACAATGAAAATAGCTTGAATTTCATTGTTGCAATAAATGTAGAAAATCTTGCAAAAGGTGTTTTTTTTTTTAATAATCTAAATTAAGGAGGTATTGCATGGTAGTTAAAATGATATCATTGAAATTCCAATTTTCAATTAAAACTTTAATTTTAAGATAGCGAAAAATCCAGGTTTTGCAGTAATATCTTAGTAAAAGTTCTGCTATGCAAGTTATGACAGAAAACGTTAACATTCCAATTATTTTTTAATTAAATAATATTATAGTTAAAACTTCTAAAAGGAAAGATAATCGCTTCGAAATTATCGTTCTCATATTCTAAAGCATTGTTATTCTAAACTGCATTAGTCTTTCGCCTAACGAATCGTCAAGTAGAACATTGCATTAAATACTTAACAAACTTCTGTTTATATGAGTATTGATCTATCAGAAAAGAATATTCAAACGTTCGAATAATAATAATAAAAAAATAGATGCTTGAAGAAAACTAATTTTTACAACAAATGACTGATTACAGAACGCATAAAGGGAAGGAAACCAATTAATAAATTTAAACATTAATAAGTAGGTAGTTTATAAAAAATACATTAAAATTCAGAAAATAATAGATTTCGGCTTCATAAAACAATATGATCAATCAATATTTTTATTTCCTTAACTGTATCTCTTTCTGCAATTTAATCGAAACATCGCATTAACTTTTACATCCTTCTAAGATTTTATTAGTCATCAAGTTCAAGTCATGAAAGCAGCAAAACCATGACGAAGAGAAAATATACAACATTCTTAAGGAAACAATGTATTCTTCCATTTTATTTCTCTTGTTGAAGAATTTTATGTTTGGAAAGGATGATAAATTTATGACTTTAGCGAGGAAACCAATTTCAAAAAGTTTTCCTTTAAAAGATGTGGAAATTCTTAGCTCAGATCATAAATTTATCTGTTACATCGAGCATTAAGGAAATAAATACAGTGCTATTTTGTTTTCTGAATAGAAAAATATTTACCATCGCATTTAGAAGTATAAATAGAGCACTTATGGTGGAATTATTGGTTGTGATTAATTCAAGTTAATTACCTAAGTGAATTTAATAAAAGAAATGTAGCATATTAAGGTTAATTAAACAATTAATTCAGAAAATCACTGAATTTTATTAATCTTTTTTATTTACTTAACCATAGGACTCCTTCATATAAGTGAGAAGTTTTTTCGCCGTCCATTTTATAATTATTTATGTTAAATTATTGAAAACCTCCTATTTTTACACTTTTTAAAAAAAATGAATTATTGTATTTGAAGAAGTTTTTGATAAAATGTCTCCTGTAGGTCATAAAAAATGACTTCCAGATATAAGTTCAAGTAGTGATTTCAAATTTTCAAAAGAGTTATTGATTACTAGTTGAATAAATTGGATCAAGTTTGATAGTACAAAATGAATTGTTTTATGCCAATTATTATACAAAAAATAGATTCAAATTTGATGTCAAATATAATACAAATAATAGATACTTGCTTATCATCATATGATTGAAATGATCAAATCCCTTATATCAAGCATAAAATTTAATATGATCCTTATAAACCTATTATGGTTTCATAATTGAGTACTGAAGAATTTGCAGATGTCTATTTTGGGATGATATATAATAAAATAACATAATTCTGACATGTTCTTCAATCTAAGCTCACATGGTACAGGTTAAATAGGACATCGGATTTAAGGTTTATAATTGATTGCATATCTTCGAATATCTTCAAGCCACTGACTAGGCCAGAGTATAAAGGAGTTATCTGTTGGATAGCACGCCTGTTATGCTTATTAGGTGTCTGAAGTTAATTTGTTGTAAATGATTAACAAAATGCGACTTCCATTGTGCAAAACTAAGTATATCAGTGATCCAGTAAAAGATGAATAATGTTTGCAAGGTCAGGATTGAACGAGAGTGATAAAATAAATAAGCACACAATTGAAATAGTCATTCTGAATCAACTTTTGGCACAATCTCAGCAAAGGAGTAATTTGTCCGTTTAAGGCTAAAGTCATAAGAAAACAAAAGAAAATTAGCAATTTTTTTATAATTAAATGCTCAGATTTTTCAAATAAATAAGCTTTCACTTTTAGTTTTATATATCTATGTTACATTAAGACGTTAATTTTCTATCTCTGTGAGAATTATGGTGTTATTTTAAATATTTTCCCAACTTTTTATTCATCATCATCTGGATTAAAACTCTGTATTCAGCGAACCGTGTACCCGTTCTTCTGAGACTGATAAAGTATTTGAAAAAGCCTTTCTAAATGATATAACACACAATATAGCTTACTAAAAGTCAGAATAGTTTTCGAATTATTATAAAAGAAATACTGCTTCATAGGACATTTACCTTCAATCTACTCAAATGTTTACCTTCTAGTGTACAAAACCTTAGAAAACAGATTATGAACACTTCATTTATTGGAACATAGAAGAAACAAGCATGATAGCATAAATAGTAAACTGGATTTTTTTAAGAAGCTCTTTAGAATATTCGATTACACTGTGCTTTATTTTATGTCCGCGATAAAAGTTTAAGTTCTGGATGTGCGATTTTAGAGCGAACTCGCCAAATGCTACTTTGCATTTCGAAGTTCGCCAAATGAGGCATGTTATGTTTATGCATGAAGATTACTTCAATGTTAAGTCCCTGTTACTTGCTGATATTGTGAATACTTGATATGATACTCAAAAATGTCATCATCATTATCGCTTCTCGAAAGTAAATATTCCTGGCACTTAATCGACTGTTGCATTACTTTAGTAAAGAGAATATGAAATAAAGCGATTACTTGTAATGTTAATATTCTTTTTTTTTCTTTCTTTAAGGCTTTTCATTTTTGTCTCGAATAATGCTATAAGTGATTTATCTGAAGAAATTCTAAAAGGTCTATATTGTTGATGCCAGAAATTTTATAATAACAGCGACTGTGGAGATATTTCCGAGTATCTGAATTTCACAGGTAGTAGTGATTTTTACTTTTATTTTAATAAGCTTTGATTTAATAAGATACACGTGTGATATTCTTTAGGGGGCAATAATAAACTTGAAAAAATGAGTAAAATCATTGGATGGATAAGCTAATAAGTAAAATCATACCATAGATATAGATAATCATGAATAACAAATTCTTGATTTGTAATCAATATAATTAACAACATTTTTCAGAGATTAATTTTGGCATCAATATTTCTTCAAAACAACTTACTTACCATGTGTATCAATACATAATTTTGGCTACATTTGATGACCAGATGGAGTAGTCTCACAAAACTTTCTTGCATTCTTTCTAATAAATGTAGTTATGTATATTTATAGAACAATAGTTACAAAAGTATCTATGATGAAATATACATCTATGAGAGTATCTATGAAGTTTGCTGATTATTCGCAGGAATGTAGCTAATACAAAAGTAACAGAAAACTGAATATTTTGGCCCTTTTTTTCAAACCGATTGAATCCAAAATTTCGAAAAAAGCTATAATTGCAGTTTTAAAATTTCATACCAAGTTTCATTCATATAAGTAATTGAGTTATTACTTTTACATGATTGTGAAAATATCACAAAGAGAAATCGGTTGATGGATTCGATTCCAAATTTGATAGAGTTTGCATTTTAGTCGCTTCATCCATGCACCAAATTTTAACTATAATTTTCAGCAATTCATTGTTAAGGTATGATTAATTTCAAACACCAAAATACAAAATGTGTATTTCCATTCTCATTTTTTCCGAGCGAATGACAGGAAAATTTCATACTAAACTAGAACTGTATTCATGAAATCATATGTCAAATTTCAAATATTTAAATTATTGTGTTTTTAATTGATCTTATTCACATGCTTGTATAAAACATATTAGTACAGATAAAGTTACAGATTGACTGACAGTTAACCCCTTTGACGGACTGGATTCCAAATTTGAACGAGTCCTCAATTTAAATACTAAAGCAGTGTACTAATTTTTATCAAACATGATGCTCTTTGTTTCATATCTCTCATGTTAACTCTGAATGAATTTTATTCAAAATTTAATAGAAATCTATAAATTTGGGAGTAACAACCAAATGCTAAATTTTACTCGTCAATTCAAAGCGTTTTAGAGTAATCTTTTCTCCGACAGACATAAATCCAAAAGTTTGTTTTTTGGAATTCGGGAGGTTTGAAATCTGGAAATTTCTCAAAATATTGGTTTCGAACTTTCTGATGATTATAATATTTTCGTACAATCGTACCGATCGTATATGGTAAAAAAAAGGCATAATACTTATAAATCATAAAAAAATAAGAATGAATTTAACGATAATAATTTTTTTTATATAATTACTAATAAATATTTTCAATTCCATTTAGTTCTTATATCACTTATAACCAATTGTAGTAATGTAAACATTATTAACAGTTTGATTAATTTAATTGTTGAGTTTGAAAGACTCCCTCATAAAATTTAAGATTACCTTTTTCTATGATCAGATAATTTGCTAGAATATTTCTTGAGTTTTATTTTAAATAAAACTCTTTTGCATTATTGATGCCAATTCTCTCTATATAAAGTATTTTTAAGTATAAATTTGTGATATGCATTAGCAATTTATCGTTACTAAAAAGCCCCAAAAAAGCCAAGGAAACTATGACGGGCGCCCGGGACGCCTACTTATCACGGCAAAATACCCTTCCCGTTTCATTAAGTGTGATTGATTGAATACTCAAGGCGCGCTCTTTGGTCATTAGAGACGGGCTCCATGTTGGGTTTTGGGGACTCAAATCTGAGAATTCTCATAATGTGTCTAAGTATACATTTGTTTAATAGCCATCTTTTAAGAAATGACCTCTTTATTATATCAGCCCTTTGAAGAAACATGCTGTTATTGAAGTTTTTGATAGAAGTAAGACACTTTCATATCTTTGAAAACTGAAATTCGAACTTACCAATATTCTGAGGTACATGAACTTGAATGATATTTGGAATATGAGAGTTAAACTCTTGATATTGTAATAACCTTATGTCTGTATATTATTTATGGTATAAATGAATTTTTTAATGTAATCAAGTCTCATGTTATTGCAGTATCACTATAAACATAATCCTCCGAGTAATCTATTTTATAATTTATTGATTCTTTTAGTGACACTATAACTTCACATATTTTTCATATAATCTGAGCAGATAACAAACATTTTTTTTTTGTTTTAGCTTTCAATAATGGAAGACAATAAATAAATATTTAAATGACAAAATATAAAAAAATTATAAAGATGGTAAAAAAACAAATTCAAAATAATTGAGGAAAAGGTTTATGGCGACTAAAAAAAGATATCAATAAGAGGTCAATTTTTTGAATTTTTAAAATAGTGTAAAAATCCCTTATATACAATTATATCTTTGGAATTGTTTTACATTATAAATTTAACTTGATAAAGCTCCTATTTTTCATTGTATTTTTATTCAAAGCTCTTATTTCTCATTGCATTCTAAATATTTTAAAAACTGCTCCGATCTGTTTAGAAAATGTGTGCCAAATATGACAAATCAAGATTAAAATTCTTACCAAGCTGAAAACTAACATATACAAGTGATGATATCGCTTAATTTAACTTAAATCCTAATTAATTTCCTAATGTTTATTTTAAATTAGTTACAAATTAAACATTGTCTTAAATTAGATTTTATAGGTTACTTCATTCTAAAATTTTCTCTTGTTTCCTGATCCAAATACCACTTTTTATTTAATTATTTTTTAAAGACGTTCTAAAAAAATACTGATTATTGCAATCACTCACACTCAGGGATAAAAATTCTTAACACCCATGCATTCCTTTCAGATGTACCTAAGATTCCCTTTACAAAATTCATACGTGTAAAAAAATCCTTTTCAGAATTCCTTAATAAAATAACCGAAGGGACAAACTTCTGTCATTCTTGTGTTTGGGTGCGAACAGAAGAAATCTACTTCTGCCCCAATGCACAAATTATCACCCTCACGTGGTCAACATATTAAAATTTATTCCAAAAGTATCATCTTCGTTGTTACGCATCTACCAAAAAATTTGCTACGTACATAAAATTATATTAACCTTTGTTAATTCTAGGGATTGACAAATGAAATCATTAAAAAATCTAAACATTGATATTTATAAGATACAAACTAATCTTGCTTTGGCATTAATTTTGATATAAGAGATTTTTTTACAGTGTTTTAAATTTGAATTGAGAGAATTTATTCCCACTTTTTAAAATCCGAATTTTGTAAACATTTTTTTCTTTACTGACAGAATGTAATAAATAAAATGTAATTGTGTGCAGCTATGAAATAGGGAATCGCATACCATTTAACGAATTTCGTGTCTGCTGTTAAAAACTAATCATAAATATATGTATTTTTTTGTGCAAAACTGGTTTATCTGCAATCCGTTGCACACACACACAAACTTATAATGCACTGTGGGCAATTTTTTAATTATGTATTCGGTCGTGTTTGGTACTCAGAATACTACAATCGTTTTTTTTTTTAGATCATTTCTGCTTTTCTAAAAATTCGAGCTAGATGAAAAGATTTCTGGCATAAAAAAATCAATCCCACGATTCAGTTTTGATTGATAAAACTGAATGATCGAACAAATTCCCAAACCATGGAAATAAAAATATCTTAGTAAGCCTGAAAAAAAAAGGATCAGACAGATATCACACGATCAACAGATTTAAGTCTTCCATAAACAACACAAAATCAGACTCAAAGGGAAAAAAATAAGGCCAACTATTCACCTTTCTACCAGAAGAATACTAATACTAAAGAAACAGAGAATAGAATAGAATGCACAAGAAAGAACCATTTCGCGGGACTGAAAAAGAAATTTTCACGAAAACAAATGGAATTTTCTTTTTAACAATTTGATTCCCTAGACGCCTAGTAGGAAAAGCAGGGAAAACAGAGGTTTATATATAAACAGCGCCATATTTCAAGAGAAGTGGTAGTTGTCGGCTGAATTCCTTTAGAGTATTAGCCCTTTCAAGGATCAGGTGCTTGATTTGACAAGTGAAAGAAGCCTCTTATCTTAGGTTACTGTCAGTGGATTTCCAAAGTTATGGCTTCCTTATTTTTCAACAACAAAGGATCGAGCTTTTCATTTTTGAAACTCTTAAAGCACAGCTTGACAGTTAATTATGTTAAGCAATCTGAAATCTATGTTTAATTGTTTAAATAAAACATTCATACATAACTGTCAGATTTTAAAATAATTCAATTTCAAACATTGTTATAAAATTTAATAATCGCTACTAACAATAGACGTGTGTGTGTGTGTGTGTGTGTGTGTGTGTGTGTGTGTGTGTGTGTGTGCGTGTGCATGTGCGTGCGTGTGTGTGTGTGTGTGTGTGTGTGTGTGTGTGCGTGTGCGACCTAATTTGGAACATATATCCTTTGATATGATTTTGTGCAGTTCTAAGAATTGTAAATAGAATTTTAATTAATAAATAGAAATTTAATTAATAGAATTTAAATAGAAAGAATTTAATTAGAAATTCTATTTAATTTTATGTAAATAGAAATTTAATTAATAGAATTTCATTTAATTGATATAATAGTTATTGTAATTTTTTTTCTGATAAACTTGTCAAAATATGTTTGACAAAAATAACAATCATGTACCATGTTGCCTAACCTAATCAAAGCAATTCAACATGCCGGGTATAACAGATTTAATTCAAAATGAGAATAAACTCTGAATTATATATTATATATATTTGGCACAATAAAGAGCAAAGTCATGTAATGTGAAACTGTTCATAAAAAAATTTAGTTCAGCATAAAATTTTGCATATGATTACTACGTGAAAGAAAAGCAACTTATACAGGCGTTAATAATGAATTCTATGATTGAATGGATTACTCCAAACATAAATTCAGTGATTCATTGTCAAATAACTCAACATACAGCGATCAGTCGTTAATATATAAAATCTGCCGTTAATAATATAAAAATAAAGAAATGACTTATAAAAATAAGATTAGCCAGCAAATATTATCCAGGAAAAGGCCCCAATTACCAATTATAGTGCATTTAAATTATTTATGTAAGTATTTGTTGAGCCACGAATGAAAAAGGCAAAGGATTTTAAATGAACAATATGTGATTAGTACCGAAGCCAATACATTACCTTCGAGGCATGCTTGCTTCATGATATATTTAACTTGTTAAATTTTGAAACTGTACTAATTCTTAAATCAAGAAATATATCTCGTTTAAAATTCTAATCGAGAAACTCCAAACAAAAGTACGCATCTACAATTGCACTCAACATCAGAAATAAATCTATTCATTTAAACCATAACAGCTTCGAATTTTACATAATGCATCTATTTTAGATGCAATTTCTTGAAGACTTCATGCAATATTCAATTCATAAAAATAAAAGTTTAAACGATAAATTATTTTTCATCCCTATTTAAATCTAATTAAATAACTAAATTCTTGTTCACAAATATTCAGAAGCATAAAAAAAATGCGATGACAGTTCCATTAAATTAATTAAATATCTAAAACTTTAGTAATTAAAAACTGTCTTTCTATTGCTCAGATTTGAATGATTTTCCTTTTCTTGGCCTAAAAACAGAAAGGTCCAGGCTTCTCCAGTTTCTTAAGTAAACGGAGACTGTTTAGTAAAGTGAATTTAAAATAGCTGAAAGTTGTAAATGAGAGATATTTAAATTAAATTTTATCCTACTGTTATTGAAAAATGTTTCCTTAACTTGAAAATTGTTTAGAGGTTTATTATTACTTAAGAATTAGTTAAAAATTTGATTACTTAAAACTTTTTAATTATCAATGGAGAGAAAAATTCACAATATTTAAGACTACATGCTGTCTAATGAAATTTCTCCTAAAATGCCTACTTATTTATTTAAGAACATTTTGAATCATTCGTTGAAAAATATTTTGCTTATTTTTCCATTTTTACTGTTTCTACAGCTCAACTTCAAAATCACTTTATTTTATAAAAATCGTTTTTAATGTGGATTTCAATCGGATAAAAAAATTATGATATCTCTTTTAGTTTTATATATTTTATATTGCATGCACTTTTACAAAAATTGCTTCTGAAATTGCCGCATTATGTAAAATTTGAAGCTGTTATGGTTATTTTCTAAAATAAAATGAATAGAAAAAATTTTAATGTTCTTAACAGATTAATCCGAACAATAGTATTATAAATTATCAACCAAGTTTTTTTTCCATAATCAAGCAGAATTTTATTAATATTGCATTAGGACTCTTAACTGTAATTAAAGATAACTTTGGTTTAGTCCATTTTCTCTTCTAGTATATAATATTAATTTCAAATAATTTTTAGAATTATTTTAATTATAAATATAACCAATTAACTGGATTTCAGATGTGTCCCCGATTCTTCGGAAAATAAATTAGTGTGAAAGAACTATTATTACGAATTATTATTAAGACTATTATTGCTAACCTTATTACGAAACGTGGCAAAGTGGAGAAAAATATTGGAACGGAAAATTGAAAAGTCAATAGTTATCAATATTTCAGAGACATAATTCATTCCACTACTATTTCAACTTAACTGACTGACTCTAATCATTTCTACACCTTTGTTTTCATTGAACAAACAGCGGGACTCCGGGATTTGAATATCCAGGATTTTTTATTTTTGTTACAGAAGTCACAGAACGGTCTCCATGTTTGTAGCTCTGGCCGAAAGTCATTGACCCATCATCCATTCAACATCCGTTAAAGCTATTTGTAAAATTTTCACTAGGAGATTTATTATGCATGGAGATAATATTATAAATTCAAAACAATATGATAAAATTAGAAAAGATACTAAGACACTGAATGTGTCTAAGTAAAAAGGCTGGAGATGTCTTTTTATAAATGTAAAATTATTCTTTTTATAAAATGTTATAAAATGGCGTTTAATCCTTGACTCTTACAAGACTTGGAAGAAGTCTGGAAAAATAGTAAATTATATCTGAATTTAAAAGAAAGTTTCAACCAAATTAATAATCACTACCCCTTTCCTTGGAATTTTGACTTATGTTTGGTGTGCTTTTAAAACGGCATATCTTGCTAGAGGAAGAAAGAATATTTACTTAAATTAATTGTAGAAGAAGACATTTCTGTAAGTAATAAATTCAAACAATAGAATTGAAAGATTAAAAGTGCGTTCTCTATTGAGATATATACGATGTGATTACTTAAGACCATAATTTACAATAAAATAAAAGGAGGGATAGAAAGTCTAGTTGTTGAGAAGAAAAAAAAAACACTTTAATATTTATATACAGGGTGTTTATAAAGTCCCGGACCCATTTTGATGTTTAATAACTCATAAAATAATAAATATAGATTTAAATTAATAACATAAATGGTTAAATAGACTCAAAAAGTTTCATGACCCTTGTCAATGAACTTCCACGTGTGCCCACTTCGTCGCACGGAGAATATCAAGTCGATAGTCAATTTCACGCCAGGTAGCGACAAGCATGTCGGCATCCACAGAGCCATTTGCGCACATTATGGCGATTAACAATGCCAGAAACATGAAAGGATGCTTCATCGGAGAACATTATGCTCTTCAGAAAATCAGCAGCATCTTCTATCCTCCTTAACATATCTGTTGCAAAGGCCATCCTCCTAGGCCTATCGTTCGGTTCCAAAACTTAAACAATTTGAACTTTGTATGCATGCAGTATTAATTTTTTTCTTAATAACCATGTACACCGTCGAAATTGGCATATCCAATTCTGTTGCCGCTGATCTCACAGATATTCTAGAATTGTGTAAAAATGTCTCTTTGACACGCTCAACATCAAAATCACTTGTGCAAGGACGTCTGGAACGTTTCTTATCTTCGATACTTCCAATTTCTAGAAAATTCTTTTTCCACCGCAAGATGCTGTTTTTGGATGGAGGATCTTTTTGGTAAATTCTTCTGAAATTTCTCTGTGCTTCCACTATCGATTTCATTTCTATGAACCACCATAAAAGCTGTGCTTTCTCTTGTGGTGTATGCATTCTCCTTAATATCCGCTCGAACAAAACATCGCATAAAAAAGTACTACATAGAACAAAGACATCAAAAGTAAACATAATATTGCAATAGTTGCCAAAAACAAAAGAGAGAAAAATGCAATTAATAAGCAGACAATATTTAGAAAAGTACAGATATTTAGACTGGAAAATGAAATTATCTGAAATTAACCACATGTGCAGACGATATTTACAAAAGTAAAAATATTCAAACCTGAAAAGGAAAATATATGAGTTATTCCATCAATAAATGCCATAAGTTTGTTTATATCTTTATTATTTTACGAGTTATTAAACATCAAAATGGGTCCGGGACTTTATAAACACCCTGTATATTTGCAGAAAGTCTACCTTCAGCCATTTTACAAATCATTATCCATCTTTTTACATACTTTGCCACCGAGTACGTTTCAAATATAATATTGAGTCAAAATTTTATTTCCTGCATATTTGTGCTATTCCTCATTCAAATATATCACACATTAATTATGCATTAAAACTGACTCTTTGATGAATTGATAGCTTCCGTGTGTTTATACAATATACTTAAAATGTTTTTTTCTTAGAAAAATCAAACAATTTGTCAAAATTTTCCACATTATATTCTTTAAAAAAATACAAATTGATTAATGATGAAAATTTAATATTAATTCAGTTCAAAAATTATATCATTGAAATGTCATGTTACTACTTCTTGCATAATACTTATGTTACTACTTCTTGCTATTTTTAAAAAGGAATGGTTTGGGCATTTTAATTTTAATGGCAAAAAAAAAGAAAGAAAAAAAT
Source organism: Argiope bruennichi (assembly GCF_947563725.1). NCBI lineage: Eukaryota > Metazoa > Arthropoda > Arachnida > Araneae > Araneidae > Argiope > Argiope bruennichi. The sequence continues at coordinate 95,679,254 of NC_079156.1, read as the reverse complement.
GATTTTTTTTTAAATCGATAATCTTTTAACAATGTATATTAAGATTCGAACTAATCTAAGATTAATTTTAATATATTGAAATAAGCTACATAGAATAAATTCATTAATTCATTAAATCTATCACGCACCATTCATTCTTCATTTGAGAGTAATTTTTTCAACCGAATTAAATCCCAAGATTGTTAAAAATGAATTAATTCGGTTGGAAACTCCGGAAAAGCGTCAGAATTAATTGGGCTATTATGCTGAACAAATTGGAAGCAGGGTAACATAATTCTTCTTTATTAACTTAACCTCTTACATTGATTCTCTTTAAAGGGGCGATAAATAAAAGTTAGTGTGAAATAATTAGAAGATTTTTGAGGCCCTGTGATCTCATTCTACTTTATTAATGCAATTTAAATTTGACTCATTTCAAAGTGGGTTTACTTCAACATTTTTATTTTCATTCAGAACATAAGCGGTTTAAATTAGGTATTATGGGCTTATTTTTAAGATTAAATAAGATTTTTGAGGATTTTGATTATTATTTTTAAGAATGTTTTGAACTAAGTGTTCATACCATAAAATGAGCTTATAATTGCGAGTATTTCATATCAATCTTGTTATATAAACACATTTAAAAGAGCATTTAGTTTTAAAACCTGCAGTAATTTTATCAGTAGTACTAATATCAAATAGTATTAAGAGCATATAGAAAAATGCAGGTGATGTTAATGTTTATTATTTTTAAAGAATTATAATAAATAAAAGATTATTTAAGCAAGCAAAAGAGGATGTATTAAAATGAGAAATAAAACTATTTTATAAAACTGAACAGGCATTGAAAAATCACGGCTGATGTAAAACATTATTATAAACAAGCTGTCTCTTGTGACCAACAGTTCGAAAACTATATTAATCGAAATTACACAATCTAATCATGTTGACTGCTTTTGATGAGCCGAGTCTTATCAGATCAAGAGAAGGCTTCTATTTCTAAGGAAAATCGTATAATAAACGCAGAATATATTGATTTATTAGCAGTGTTTGCAAATTGGCGAAATTGGTCCAATTTTTAACGTTGGGGGTTCTGCTAAATATCATACATGATTTTAATAATTTAGAATGACACGGAACAGGCGGAAACGGATGTCCCATACAGGGCTCGAGAGAAAGAATGAGAGTGAAATGTGATTTAAAGGAGCAGTCTTCGAGTTCTTTTAATATTCTTATTCTTCATAAATTATAGGAAATAATTCAGACTTTCAGTTTTTGTCAAGATTCCAGTAAGCAAGCCATGCAGAGTGTAAAACATCGTACCAAATAAGAAGGTAAATAGCTTGCATAAAGGGATAAGGGCCTCTTTCGCTTTAACTCTTACTGTTTATATTCAATTTCAAGAAGACAGCAGAAAAAAAAGGACGGCGTCAACATATTCGCAGCTTATGTAGCTTTAGAAAAGAATTTGACTACTAAGCATTTTGATTCCTAAGCTTATTAACATTTCATATAACATAGAAATTAAAGTTACAATGCAGTTGGAGTTCGAGTGATTAGAAAAACACTCCCAGCATAAGTAATTGGCAATTATATATAAATGACGTTAAGTTACAGATATGAAAAAAAAAATTAGAAGGCATTAATAAATGGAAATAAGGTATCAAAGTGCAGCCAGTAAGAGCAATTACCAACTATAATTTAGTATTTAAATGTTCATTGGTCATAATTTTGCATCTTAATTCACAGTATTTTGCGTATATGAGGCAACAGATAAGAAAAGAAATCTGAATGAGGAATGATACAGAAAAGAGCAGTATGAGAGTTTGTGCATCTATGAATGTTTTCTGAAAGACGACCTGGCATTTACATGCATACAATTCCATGTATCATATAGTTTTCTGAAATCATAGGTTTTATAAATGTTTCTTATATCTTTTTTAAATAAAAAATAATAATAGTATGTAGAGCAGAAAAGAGCTTTGTAAATCTTAAAAGCCAAATGAAAAATGAATATAAAAATATTGCGTATCTCTAAATGTAGTAACAAATGCTGTTTTTTATTTATTTGAATCTCAAAAAGAATTGATGTAATATCTTTAAAATAAATGGTAAATCGAATATAATAAATATCCTCTTTCAAAGTTCACATTTCTATCGAATATCTCACATAGCAATATATTTTTATTTTCCTAAACATAAAATTCCTTGAAATACAATATAATAAGAGATTGTATGAAAGAGACATTTATTAATTGATTTGCATTTCTTTTGTGCTATGTGTATTCATTTAATTAATAATTTAATTCGATTGTTTCGTAGAAATAATTAAATATAGTTTCTTAAAATTCCAAGGAAATTCAACCGATTAACGAACCATGCGAAGAAAGATTTTCGTTTTTGAAGTTTTTTGAAAGAAATTCTCTTTTCTAGTAGAATTAAACTAATGGAAACAGAAAATTTTAAGTTTCACGGATAGAAAAATAGTCATAATACATTGGAAACGAGAGTAATTGGTTAGATAATAATAGATGAAATTTTTGGTTTTTGGTTTCGTACTGTATCTATTTAATTAATTAACACAAAATGAATATTGCTTGTTTAAAAATTTTTTGTTTGTTTTAAATTGTTTGAATTTGTTTGTTTTAAAATTCTATGACAAACTAATCGATTATAAAAGACATGGGATAATGAATTTAATGATTATATCCAATGATTATATTTAACTCTCAGAAATCACCAAATGACATACGCGGACATTCTTTGTTCATAAATAGAAAATCTTGAATAGAAGAAAGAAAATTTAAAGTTTAACAGCATTTTTGAATTTTTGCCTTTATGCTGCATATATTTAATTAATTTATTGATTTATATTCCTATACAAAAGATGCTGATACGTTTTTAATAAAATTCTATTATATATTGATGGTTAATTAACGAATAGTTTAAATAAAAAATTATGTTTGGATTTAGATCCTCTTATATTTACTAAAGGTATCAATCAATCCAATTTAAAGTTATACATTTAACATTTATTTTTTTAAATAAAAAGTTTTTATAATACTTTAGAAGAAAAGAATAAATAAATAGAATAGATAGCAATAGAATACCTTTATTCGCGCTTTTGCAATTTATTTTCTGTCATTAATGCAAGTGTGCATACAAATCTCTCTCAATGAGACCATAAGAGCTAACTTACCGTGAAAAGCTTCACTCTGAAGTGGATATGCGTATAATTTAGCAATGCAATAATCTCTATAAAGAGCTTGATTATCTTTTTTTTTTCATTTTATATATTATCCTTTTATCTTCCTTTGTCATTTTCCCCCTCTAGAATTCTATTCATTTTTAACAGAAATCCAGGAAAAAGTTATGAGGCGCTTAAAACGGATTTTTTTCTAAGTTTTACTTTTTTTCTTAAATTTATTTTGCAGATTTATTTTATAAATAAAAACTTTAGATAGAATTCTCGATGATTATCATACATATGAAGGAGATAGCAAAAGGAGGATAAATCATATAGCTAATGGCAAAAATTAAATAAGTCAAATTAAAAAAAAATTTAAAAAAGTAATAAATAAATATTTATTACTTTTTTTTTTTTAAGCAAATTGAAATAATTTACTATTTCTATCATTGTAATTTCAGTATATCTTTAGAATGAATGGCGATCATTATTCAGAGAAAAATTCATCTTGAAAAATATCTGTTTTTTTGTTGTTGTTGTTGTTGTTTTTTTTTTTTTTTAATTCAGCATTAATCTTTTCTTTGTAACAAGATGGTTAGCGAATTAATGAATTCTACAATTTTGAATTTATGCATACTCAAGAATTTAATCATCTTGAAAATAAAATAATTTTCCAAAGGTAAAGGAAATAGTCTGTGAATTTACTTTAGCTAAATAATCATCTAATCTAATAGAAATGTTTTTGGGATTATCCTATATTTCGGGCGATTTGTCACTATCTTCTTTGCAATCTAAACTTTAGCGTCTCTCATTATTTACTATCTAATCTGATCAGCGAACCTATTATTTTTCTCGGATCGAGAGAGTTATTACTTCTGTGTTATGTTTTAAAATTATTCTTGTTTTTTTTTTTCTGTGTAAAACATATTTTGTTCTTGTTAATGCCGCAATGTTTTTATGGAGCTCATATGTCACACTAATACGTATTAATAATCAATATATTAATATGATAAGTTTCTAACCCAAAATATTGTGTGGAATACAGGATAATTCTGAAGGATATGCAATGCCACTGGTTTGTTTGTTTTGGTTATTTATCGTGATGACTTTAAATTGAATAGTTTGAAATTTTATCACCATTTGGAAACAGTTTTTGATGAAAACAAATTTCTGATAAAAAGAGCTATGCAAAGTGTTTTATCTTCGAAATAAAAGAATCTTTAGGCTGAAAATGTTATTGGAACTTATTAAGAAATGGAATACTACAACTAAATACAGTAAAATCATTCCTATGACTTTATTGGAGTATTTTTATATTCATCTTGAGGCGACTTGTCAATTAGAAACGAGCTGTGCTATAAATATTTTATAAGATAATACAATTAAAATCCAGATATTAATAAACAGTTTTACATTCGAATGTCATTTTAATGGCAATTATTTTAATTGTAATATTACATTGATCTTGAGGTAATTAGTCAGTTTACAGATGATCTGTGCAATAAATATTTTACAGGATAACACAATTTAAATCCATATATTAATAAAATAATTCCACATTTGATTGATACAGCAATTTAATGGTAATTACCTGAGATTTACTTTATAAAATTATTGATGATACCTGTTTTTCAATGGGTGACATCCATCAATAGAAAGGGAACGTGGATTGGAAGGGATTAGTTTCCATCATGAATGGTATAAAGGAGACCCGAATAAAATAGGTAACAAGAAAGAGGCGGAGAAAAAACAAATCATGAACCTTGATTGGTGGAGGGATAAAAAAAACTTAGCCTTCATGCAATTCGCCGTGAGTTAAAACTTAGCTGTCACCAGATCAATCAAGTTACTGTCGAATCTTTGGTTCTGATCAAGGATTCACTACAGCACAAAACAATTATTTAGATGCTTTCTAAGATTGAAGACCAGCCACAAGTACTACGTTTCCTACTTATTGATTCATTCTCTGTCTTCATTTCCATTATTTATCAACAATTTTCGTTTTTATTGAATTTCCAATAGAGAAAAGTAACCAAAGAAGATTAAAAATGAACAAACAGGGTTTTAAAATTACGTCAAAGGATAGTAAAGACCTGTAGACAGCTTAGACGAGCCACCATTACAGGAAACTCAAAGAATGATACATTTACTTCCCTGAGAATTTTCTTAAATCCCTTCCTGAGGTTAACGTTACATTGGAAAGGTAGTCACAATTGTTGAGAATCTGAGAATTCAACTATCTAAAACATGTTCTTACTAAGCTCTTAACTTAGCTCTTAACATTCAACCAAGCTCTATCAAAAACATGTTTTAGTATTTATTGCTAAACTGTTGTACTGAACTTTTAAAGATTGATACTTGATTCAAACTCAAAAAATGATACATTGAACTCCCTGAAAATTCGCTTAAATCTCTACTTGAAGTTGATGAACAGCACATTAAAAAGGTAATCACAATTGCTTAGAATCAGAGCATTACATCTATATATTTCGAAAACATGCTTTAGTACTTGCTGCAAAATTATTGTAATGGACTTAAAGAATGATTATTCACTTACCACATGAGAGCAATCGCTTGAAAGCCTTCCTGAATTTGATAGACATCGCATTATACAGAATAGGATTGATGGCGCTGTTGATAAATATCATGGTCTTGCAGAACATGAGGAACCATAACTCCATGTAGCGGTGAGTAGCGAATGAGTTGTAGACCACAAGGAAGCGGTATGGGAACCACAATGTGGCGAAAAGAGCAACCACAACGACTAGCATCTTAACAACCTAGAAAGGAAATGGAAAATGTTAATTTATAAGAATTAGGTATCCTAAAAAGGTTAAAAAGGCAGCACACATTTATCACGTTCATTATTTTTAATTTCACGCATTCGAAATGCACATTGATAAGTTATTGTGATCATCAAAAAAAACTTGATTAAAAGATTTTGATAAAATTCCACAGTTTTGACGTCCTTGACCACAAAAAATACTTTATTATTATTATTATTATTACTATCGTTCATTTTATGTGAGAAAAAAATAATTCATGAATGAAGTGAGTTAAAGGGTTGAAATTTGGTTTATTTTTTTCAAATTATAATTGTAGATTTCTGTCACATTTTTGATGAATCTATTCGCATGAAGTCCGTCTGTGTGTCTGTTCGTGAGCACGTGAATACATTTATTGATTAAACTGAATTTCCCCATTAGAACTGTGCGTTGTTCTTTCAGTAAGAAATTTTTGAATATTCATGTGAGTATTATACTATAAAAATATAACCCATTAGGTAAATGAAATTTGGTATAGGGCCTTGTGTCTAAAATGGTAGTTTTGCATGAAATATGTTGAGAAAATGTTTCCAAAATGTTTATTTGTTTCTCCCTTCACATTCAAAATCATCATATAGGGTCACTCATGTATGCAAAATCGGACGGGGGAGAAATACACTCTCACTTAAGTAGTCATCTTTTTTAGTTGGCGATCGAATACAATAAAACATTGCTGTTCCACACTGGTGCATTTATGTTATATAATACTGTACGGTATTAAGTAATAATCTTTATATCATATAAGATTATTTAATAAATATAATAAAATAATATTTAACAATAATGTGCAACAATATTGTACAATATTCTGCTATCTGATGTCTTGTCTAAGGTTCACAATTTCTATAATTAGTAATAGTAAAGGAATTATTTTAAGAAATATCCATGGATTCAGAGAAAATACAGGATTTTTTACATGAAGAGCACAAAAACTACTTTCACACTAGATCTATTTTGATAACTAAACTAAAAATTGCTTACTTAAAAATAACTTTAAATATAATCTATTAAATATTTTAAAAGCTTGGCAAAGTAATAATATTACAAAAATATATTTTTAAACGTCTCTAATTTTTAATGATTTATATCTTATATTAACGTTACGTTTTATAACTACCCAATTAAATGAATATTTAATTTTTTGGGCTTTAAATTAAAACTAATTAAAATTCAGTCTGAAAGTGAAATTACCAAAGTTATCCTCTTTTATACTTCAGACAAAATGCAAATATTTGGCATTTGATTTGAATAGTTATTATACTAGTTATTGAGAAAAATGCAAACTATGAACGGTAAAGAAACAAAAAGACGACTCTGAATTGTTTCCTAAACAAATTCCCTTAATAGTTTGAATAAAAAAACCAAATACGAAAGAACTGTCATATAACAATACCATCATATCATGAATTATGCATAAGAATATGCCAGAAAATTGTCAGACATTTTGCAACTAATAGAAAACAATTTGAGCAGCATTATATTGTTTTAAATGTCTCATTATCTATGTAAAACAGACAAGTTTTATTCTAACTATCCAGTTTTGTTGCATTCTAAAAAAATTTAGAATTTAGAAAATTACATTTTCAGAGGTATATGAGAAGCAATAAAAAAAAGCGAAATTTTTATGTATGCTTTTATTTTGCTTCTTAAAATATTCAAAAGGTTGAAATACTGTAATCAGAATTTTTGTATAGGTATGTATTTTCGATAAAAAATATAATGCGTCATTTTCAGAACTGTGCAAATTATTTGCTATATTTTATTAAGTTTCAAAGTGACACGAGATGTCGAAGCTAGTAATAATTGCCATAATAATTACCATAAGAAAATTCCTGAAGGCTAAATGATAAAAGTAAAAACTTGTTTAATCATAGTTTACATCTACGAAATTTTATTTAAATCATGCATAGTAAAATCTAGAAATATATATATATATATACTAACGGAAATGTCGAAGTCAAAATAATACGATAAGGAAATGCCACCATCAAAAGAAAATCGATTATTTAGAAATTAATACAATATTAAATACCTTATGAATATGATTAAAATTTCAGTCCCTTCATTCTATTAGAGAGAATAGTAGAGTATACAAGCTTTATGTCTTTAAAACGCTTCGTTTCTTTCCTTCAAAGGTTTGAAAGATTTTTTTTTTTTTTTTTTTTGCATTTCCCTACATTATTCAAACTGTAACTGATTGTTATGAGCGAGGATAGTACCTGGGACCTTGTGGTTCGCAGCCGTGTAACAAGATCACAAGACAAAATAATTACTCGTGTTTCGTAGCTGTTATCTGGCTTATAAGCTTTTCACCACAGTACTCTCCCTCCAGTGAGACGAACGATATGGCTGTTGAGTGGTGATGTATTAACTGTTGAGTCTAATGCGCCTGTACCCATTTGAGCATTTGAGTAGCGCCAAGCGTTATGTGTGTGGGTGAGTGGTTGCTGTTTCTGATGCTGTTGCGCCAAGTGAGTCTGACGACTTTGGGTTGCTGGGTTAAGTGAGTCTGATGACTTTGGGTTGCTGGGTCAAGTGAGTCTGATGACTTTGGGTTGCTGGGTCAAGTGAGTCTGATGACTTTGGGTTGCTGGGTCAAGTGAGTCTGATGACTTTGGGTTGCTGGGTCAAGTGAGTCTGATGACTTTGGGTTGCTGTGGATAGATAGTGCCACAACAGCTGTACGAAGGTTGAAGGTTCATCGTCCGAGGTCACCAATGTCGCGGATTGGTAGGAGCGAGGATAGAACCTGGGACCTTGTAGTACGCAGCCGAGTAACAAGACACCAATACAAAAGTAATTACTCATGTTTCGTAGCTGTTATCCGGCTTATAAGCGTTTCACCACAAAATCTTTATTTCTAATTTTCTAATATTTTTTATTCAATTAAAATTGTATCGTAAAATGTTCCTATGTCTTGTTTAAAGAAGCCTAAAATTTACGAGCACATTTTCTTACAAAATGGAATTAATATCACAAAACTTTTACATAGTTTCAACTTTTATTCAATGTATTTGTTTCAGATAATAAAAATGTACGTATGAAACTAACGTACTTTAAAAGTGTAGATTTTCTCAGTTTGACATAAGTAAAAAATTAAAAAGTAGTTATTTGTTTTCTTCATAAAAGTAATTAAAATTATTTTTTTTTATTTATAAAAAATCGACAAAAAAAGCATAATATTTCATCGGCATATATAATTGTTTTAAATATTTTTCTTCTGAATGTTATAGTGATACTAGGATCTAACAAAAATGCAATTTCTACCTACACCACTAGAAATGTTTCCATCTGCAATCAGTTCTGCAAATGCTCTATCAATAGTCTTTAATATTGCATTGCCTTGGGGAAACTAATCTGCCTTTCTAATCACATTGTAAATAATTTACATCGCTGCTTAATTGTGCTGATTGTAATTACTGATTATGATTGAATATAAGAATGTAAATGCAGCAGACCTTATCCTACCATAGCCTGGATGATAAAAGTGAAAATATTTCCCTTTTCTTTACAAAAATACTAGATTTAAAAGCCTAACCGTAACTCATAAGTTGCCAGAATTTTTATATCAGCATTGATAATTGAAGTAATGATACATATATTATTATCCCTTCTATCAATTATTGGTAAAATATTACTACCAAAAGCTATCATCAAATTACACCCAAATGGTTTATGTCAGAAACTCTGCAATAAATTTCAGGATTGAATGGATTAAAAAAATCGATATGCATTTAAGCCACTTTATAAAACTGTGAAAGAAATTTTAAAGTGGATATTTTGACATATAATAGAGGATATCTTTTCGAGTAATCAGAAAGTCATATCGATGGTGTAATTTTACCATTACTCATGGAATTACCAATCTTCTTTTGTTTTATTAATAATCTAGTCAAAATTCGCAAATATGATGACTGTATATATTAACTATGTATATTGATGGTAATATATTGAATAATGAAATGAAAATTAGGATACAACTGATTTAAGTAGAAAAACGGGAATCCTAATAATATATAACTATTAATTCAGCCTATAACCAAAGATAAAAATTCTGGTTTTGCAGATTCTACACTGCCATAAGAGAAATGATTAAATTCAAATAAAAGAGTCGATAAATTAATAATGTTAACATTATAATTACATCTGATAAAAAAACTGGTAGTAGTTTCTAATATCTTTAATCCTTCGAAATAGTTTCTCAGTATTTTGTGCTACTTCTTTTAAGAGAAATGGAATAAGTGGAGTATTTGAATCAGTACCCGTACTGCGAAAATTTTTAATCGTCTCAGAATCGAATCATAGTTAGATACAATAAATCTAGTGAGAGAAAATTCCAACCCCTCGAGTAAAAATTCGCTGTGAAATATTGGTACTTTAATGCTCCACGTATTTCATCTGAAACATCAGTAGGACTAGTTCTGATCCAGTATTATACTATTTCAATATCACTGGAAACACGCTATGTAGAACGCTGATGCATTTTAGGTACTGAAAGCTACTACCTGTATTGTATCAAATGTAACTTTATTGCTGTTACAATTACATTTACAACTCTTGTATATACATTGTTAAAATAGAGTAATCGTAATTGTGCATTGATTGATTGATTTCTTGATAGTTTCTTTTTAAATAATTAATGGATAAGGCATATTTTCTTCAAAGTTTAGACTACAAGCATGTAGAAATTTACTGTTGCTAAATGGTGTTTTTTCATCAGATGTTAACTAGCAGAATATCAAAGGAATAACTAATAATATCTTATATATAAAACATTAAGCTGAAAAGTAACACAAACTAGAGAGATTAAAAATTAGTTATCGGTACAATGAGCATTATCAGTGGTGGAGAGAAAATATTCTGCTGGAAGAAGGCATGACTCATGCCTTATTGACAATTAATACACTTGCATATCATTTAGGGATATAGAATTTTCCTTTACGTGGTAAACTTGAAAAGCCAATTCATCAATTTTTAAATTTTCTTGACAGGCCATTTCTACTAACTCGGTTTAGAACAGACCAGTCTTAATAATTTTATAAAATGTAAAAATTATTCACGAATTCCTTAATCACATTATTTAGTTTTAGCAATAAAATTAATTATCAATCAATTATTGTTATTTCCAAATTTTAATGTAAAAGTACTTAATGCTGAAAAGATGATATGCATCAATTAACATCAAATATTTCTAGCAATTTATCCCAAATATAAGGAAACACTGAATTTTAGAGATTCATTGATTAATAAAATTGATATGCAAATCAAGTTAATTTTATGAAAACTTTAAATAAACCTTTTTCCTTAAATCGATCACAGTTCCAAAAATATGAATTTTAGTGATTCATTGATTAATAAAATTGATATGAAAATTAAGTTAATTTTATTAAAACTTTAAATAAACTTTTTTTCCTAAATCGATCATAATTCCAAAAATATTTTATTATACAATTGCTTGAAAAAAATTCTGGATTTTTAAAGGACTAAAATAAATCTTTAATGCAGCTTTACATGTACAAATGACTGAATAAAACAACAATTAAAATATTTTTGGAAAAAATAAAATAAATATTTGCATAAAATAAATTTCTAAAAATTTATTTTCATACGTCTCCCAAGTATAAGAATATTTTTTATATTAAAAATTTTCTAATATCGAGTCTTTAATTTACAATTTATTTTTCCTCAAATTCATTTACTAGGCAAAGCCACTTATATGGGAACAAAATTTAATAAAATTAATCGAATATCTGATAATTAAAGTTCCAAGAATATTAAAATAGTGTTATGGAATTGAAGAATTAAATTTACAGAATTAAAAAAAAATCTAGCAAATCAGTAGATATGTGAAAATAGATTACAATATTCCATCTTTACAAATATAATTCAAATCAAGAAAAATACAAGTTCATAAGACCGAATTTGGACATTTTGCATACACTCATTCAAAACAAAAACAAGCCACTTATAACTGATTATGAAGAAAAGATTTATAAGGGAAAGATTTTATAAATAATCTTAAATGTGTAATACTTACATAAATAATCACAATATAAAATAAATTCTTTTAGAACTAAAATATCAGTTACAGAATTCAATTTCCACAAGCAACCTAACGATTTACGATATGTGATTATATATATATATATATATATATATATATATATATATATATATATATATATATATATATATATATATATATATATATATATATAAACGTAATATATTTGATATCATTTTTTATATTAAATCTCTAGAATAACAACTCTTTAATAAAACATGTGATGACTGAAAATATTGTTTATAATTATTATAAAATACATTATAATATTATTTCATTTTTTGTGATGATTTATGAAATACAGAATAAGTCATTACATACAATTATATATAATTTATAATTATATGTGACGAATTTACGACAACAATTGATTATAAAGAAATGAGTTGCTCATATTAGTTGAAAAAATAAAGATTATTTATTCTAGTTTTATTTATTCGCAGATATATAAACCAAAATAAAACATAAATGTGTAATTATTTAGGTGTATGAGTTACTTGGAAAAAAAAATAATAATAGATTAAGAAAACGTCATTTTTCCCTTTTAAAAAAATGAAAATGAAAATTTTAAGCCATGTTTGAAGTTTACGCTCGACTTACTTTTAATGAGAAACAGACTGACGAACTCAAAATATTTATTTTTTTATAATTTTTCTTATTGAAATATATCTCTCGTTGCCCAATTTATTTTAATGATGTTCCAAATGAGATTTAGAAAAAAATTGTCGAATCCCATTTTTATACATTTTTTTTTTACCGAATTAGTTCATGCATAAAATTTCAAAAATTATTCTCGTCCGGCATTTTATTTCGCTTGCTTCATTTGCATATATTTAGTACCATTTCACATCACTGGTCTTTTTTAAAAAAATATTGTTTGCTGATTAAAATGACAAAAATTAATTTTTTTTGTCGTAACTAGAAATAGTTTTTTTCCTAAATAAACGTAAGTTATCGTATGTATTTTAATTCCAAACTTGTCCATTTTTGATTATTCATTTTTTGTAGATTTTTTTTAATCATTTTAGGTTTGTCATTAAAGTTTAAGATGGCATTATTTTTTTATGCTATCACTTAGTCCTCTTCTAATATATTATAAAAACGCTACTTTGGGTCTGATACATTTATTACAGAAAATGCTTTTAAAACTGATTATCCTAGATTGAAAACTTTTAAGTTTCGAAAGTTGTATTTTTTATACATATTAATGGAATCTTTTTATTTCAGTAGTGAAATTTAAATAAATTATTGGATTTTCCTGAAACAAATTAGATATGCTATCTGTCCAGGAAAATTTTTAATGGACTTTCAAGTTTATAAAATACTATCCTTGTAAATACATTAATATTTTACATTTTATTATTTGACGTATTTGAAAACAAAAACGCATTTCAATATTTCAAAACACCAATTTAGTCATGGTAATATATATGTGGGGGCTAGCGGCTCAGCCGTTCGTCCAGTTCATTAAATTTTTTTTATGTTAAATTAATTTAATTTGATAAATTATCCGATTAGTAGAGGCCTGTTTTTCGAGCCAGAGTTAACATACCTCTACATATATATACCTCTATATATATATATATATATATATATATATATATATACTTTTGAGATTATTTTTATGTTTACAAAAATTTTAACTCGTAAATATCAAACATATTTTTTCGAAACATTGGACATACTATTTCCGGTTTTGTTGACTTTGATTAACTTAATTTTATATAATTTTTTGATATGTTTGACACAATTCTCACTAAAGGATTTTTTTATTTTATTTTTCAATTAAAAACTTGTTTTTCTCATGCATGCATTTATGCATGTCATATTTAGATGTTCCGATTTATTAATTAAAAAAATCAATAAATATGTAACTCAATCCATAATACATGTATTCCTGGCAGAGCTATCACAGAAATAAATAATGAAAGCTGGAATTTTAGATTATTATAAGATGGAAAATAATTTTAAAACAAATTTATTAGTCGTTTTAAAACACCGCTCGGTTTACTTATACACATAAATGTTATTTATGTTTGATGTTTTATTTTTATTATAAGGGAAATGTTAATTCTGCCGTAACAAAAGTGTTATTTCTATCTTTTTAACTGAGTTCAGAGCTCAGAAAAATTTACTAAACTTCTATGTATAAGACAGCTGCTCGGTTTTGCCCATTTTGATACTAAAGTTTTCAGTTACGAAAACATTTCTAAAATTTTATTTTAAATGTTTAGTTTGATAAAAATATTCGATGATAGAAAATGGTAAATAAAAACATGAACGTGAAACAAGAGTAAAGTTTGGTCTTATATGAAACAGTCTCCTCTCTTTTCTTTCAAGAGAAGAGAATATCAAAAATATCTTGTAACAGCTTTCATTTTACGGTTCGCCAATTTAAACACTTTGAGAATCTTGTTTTCAAAGCTTAGAAAAGAATAAGAAACATTTTAAAGTCAAGTCTGAATTACTCTCATTTGACTTTTCCAAACAAGTATGTAAAATAACTTTTATTTCAATAAAGCTCAGAATTCTCTATATTGAATAAAATATGATAATTGTTTCACATTTTTATATTTTTGGAAAAATATTAATGCTATCATTATTCAGCAGTTTTGAGCGTTCAGATTTCTGAAATCCTTTAATCTTCCAAATTTGTGTTAATATAAACAAATATAATAGATAATAACATTTTAATAAGCAGTAATATATTTCATGCAATAATGGTATCATTATGGATAAATTAAGAGCTCATTGATAGTTTTTATTTGATAAAAAGCTACTGTTGCATATCCTTTCATGATAATATAAATCTTCATTTTTTTTAACCTGCATAATATTTCCTGGTAACATTCCATTCCGTTTTATCCTCTATAGATCATGGTTTAATTCCTCATAGAAAGAATTTATTTTATATTTAAATTAATATATTTTGATAATTGAAATTAAAAAGAAATTCGTAAATTCCATGTAACTATATAAATACAAATAAAATACAATAAATACATATAAATAATAAAATATATAAATACAAAAAATAACATTTCCTGGTAACATTCCATTCCGTTTTATCCTCTATAGATCACGGTTTAATTCCTCATAGAACAAATTTCTGTTATATTTAAATTAATATATTTTGAT
Source organism: Argiope bruennichi (assembly GCF_947563725.1). Lineage (NCBI taxonomy): Eukaryota > Metazoa > Arthropoda > Arachnida > Araneae > Araneidae > Argiope > Argiope bruennichi. Next base: position 95,664,061 of record NC_079156.1, on the reverse strand, counting down.
AATTGAAATTAAAAAGAAATCCGTAAATTCCATGTAAATATATAAATACAAATAAAATACAATAAATACATATAAATAATAAAATATATAAATACAAAACATTTCCTGGTAACATTCCATTCCGTTTTATCCTCTATAGATCATGGTTTAATTCCTCATAGAAAAAATTTCTGTTATATTTAAATTAATATATTTTGATAATTGAAATTAAAAAGAAATCCGTAAATTCCATGTAAATATATAAACACAAATAAAAGTCATATCTATTAAAAATTAGACAAATGATAATATGAATAATAGATAAAAGAATTATCCATTTCATTTAATATTATGCTTGCATGATCGAAATGGAATAGCACGCATAATTAAAAAAATAACATTAAAATTTTATCCAATCATTCTCAAGTAATCTTATATCATATAATTATATCTTATTTCATCATCAGTTTTTGAGATAATTTATTCGGATTCAATTTCATATAACCAGTAGCAAAATATCACTTCAGCATCCAGTATTTCTTTTCAGATTCTTTTGAAGCAAATCATACATTACATTACAGAAAAATATTAAATATGATTTAATTATAATATAATAATAATTTGCTAATTGATAATGATTAGCATAATTTAAGTTCCAACAGAGATGTTTTTATAAAATTGACTTAAATAATTATCTGTTTTCTTTTGCTTATAGAAAAATTTACATTGTCGAAATTACATACAGTATTTTGAAAACCATATTACGACAATCAAAAGTAGATACATTTCTAAACACTTTTGCATTCGTATTGTTTTATTTTATGAATGAAATAACTTACTATTATATATAGAAGAGGTTATAAACTAAATATTTCATTCATTATTTTGTAATCCTAATGAGTTAAAAATTTTGTTTTAAAAACTGGTCTCAATTTTTAAAGTACGATTTTTAAATTTTATTCAATAAAAAAAATGTATTTTCAAGGTGAATCTTTTTTGTATAAATCTTTTGACTTGTACATTGAATTGCAAATCATTGAAATTAAAATATATTAAATAAACCCAAGTTGCCATTGGTTTAAAATACAAAAATAATTTTGACAATTAGTAATATTCCAGATGCTTCTTTTAAAAAAAAAGTTAAAATAATAAGAATGGTTCAAAATAAAGTTGACTGCTTAGTTAAAAGATCAAGTATCAAGCAAGGAAGTGTAAATAAAACACTTTTTAAAATCACAAAAATTATGGTTGGGGGAAAAAAATACCAAAATATTATTCTTTTTTTTATTTTATTAAACAAGAAAATACGAATTAAAAGATGTCACTTGAATTTCTTTTACATGAAATTCAGTAAAATATAATTATATTTCTGTTTCTGTGTATACATCATTTATGTCTTTATTTCGATTATTAAATCCGTTAAATTTAGAAATTTTTCATTTCATTATTTTATTCATATAACTACAAGACTTCTTAACTTTATATCACCTGTGCAAAATTTGCATTTTAATCGGAAAGATTATGATTAATTTCCAACTAATATAACAACATATTTGTGGAAACATAATCCAGAAGCACACTCATATTACGCCAACCACTCGCCTTCAAATGTACTCTTACCGGTTTTTATCACTTCAGCCGTCCATCTAACAAATCCAATTCTCTCTGTTTCCACAGTGTACTCAGAAACAAGGTTTCGCTAAGGACAATGCGAAGATACGTGAAATCTCGAGAGATATTTGAGATGTGATGGGTTTGTAGTCTGGGGTGTTTCTGGATTCGTTTTTCTGATGTTTTATTTATTTATTTATTTTAGCACCATATTCTGGTGGCTTTTTTTTGTGCAGGCTATATAGTTGTTAAAAAGATTTGTATCTTTCAACATAATTTATGTATTTATACACACACACAAATTTATATAAGTTCTACATAATTTACACTTTTGATTTTCTAGTAAAGAATATTTTCTTGCCACCTTTGCCCTGTTTGGAATCTTAAAGTATTTTCTTTATATCTGCTTTATATTTTAGTCAATAGACTGTATTGTAAATATTAATCAATTTTTGTTTGATATTGCTGCACTGTATACTATACATTCCGTTTTTTGAAAATTGAAATTTTAATTTTATGTTAACCTCCTTCACTGCTTCCCCTATGTAAATTTTAATTTATATTTCTTGACACCGAAGTAAATTTGTTCAATATTAATTTAGTTTTAATTTTAATTAAACAAATTGTAATGCATATAATTAACTACCGTCAGTAATTTAGTCAGGATTGTAATACTTTCAGTAAATTAATTTCAAGGTCCTAAACTCTTTCGGGTAGACGGGTCGTCATAGTGTAGCCCAAGATGATTAGAATAATCAAAACCTAAGATTGTATATATATATATATATATATATATATATATATATATATATATATATATATATATAGCTCATTTCTTCTGAGTTGAAACTTTAACTGTAATTTCCAGAATATTCAAAAATTTTATTATGAGCATTGTTTAATACCGTGACATATTTTTACATCGGAAAATAAGTTGCATTTCCATATTTTAATTATCAAAAATTAAAAAAGTCATGAAATTCTAGTAGCAACAATAACAACAATTTGAGTTTCACTTCAGTAATGAAATAAATTGTTCTAAAATGCTATAAAGATAATTTTAAGAAGTTAATTAAAATTGACAAAAATTATATGTCCAAAAAATTGTTTTATTAGATTGTGTATATCCGAAATATTTGGATGGTAAAAATTCCTCTTTGTACTGTAATATGTTCGAGAATTATGATGAGAAATCATTAAAATTTCAATTAATTTTTTATTGTTTCTAATTAAAAAGTTTTTCAAATTATCAGGCGTGCATATTTCGGTCATCCAAATTGACCTAGAACTGTAAAAAACATTTGATCATTTTACGGGGAACAATTACATATGTATATCGCCAACATTCAAAATCTTTATTACTATTATTAGAGATAACATTAACAAATATTATCTCTTTTTTCTCTGACAAATTAATTTGAAGTATTGAATAAAATCATACACTTTTTTTAAAGTATTGTTATTTTGTTATGGTTTTCGTGAAGAAATTCATGAAATATCATTTTTAAAAATAAGTTCGTTAGTGTAACAGTGAATAGCCAAACAAGTGAACTGATATATAATATAAAATAATATAATATAATTATTTGAAATAAAAGTTTATCAAATGCAATATATAAAATTTGTTACTTGAAGTTAAAAGTACAAAATAAAATATCTATTTGACATAGTTAGTATTCACTATTTGACATAGTTCAAATAGATATTTTGTAACAACAATTTCTGAAGTGATTTGTTGGTATATTTTATAGCATGAAAATTAAAAATCCTAATGTTTTAGTACGATAAATCTCAATATATAGTACTGAAACATTGATAAGATATTAGATATTATAAGATTTTAAAATATGTTCTTATCTGTAAAGTTATACCAATTCTCTTGCATGAAATTTTTCCAATAGCACTTAACATTGAAGCATTTCCTTGCGTCAGCTAACAAAAGTAAAGCAAACTATTGGATTATTGTATTTATCTCCGATTTTAATCTGTAGACCTTTCATAAAAGGCATAGTACTGAAACATTGATAAGATATTAGATATTATAAGATTTTAAAATATGTTCTTATCTGTAAAGTTATACCAATTCTCTTGCATGAAATTTTTCCAATAGCACTTAACATTGAAGCATTTCCTTGCGTCAGCTAACAAAAGTAAAGCAAACTATTGGATTATTGTATTTATCTCAGATTTTAATCTGTAGACCTTTCATAAAAGGCATAGTACTGAAACATTGATAAGATATTAGATATTATAAGATTTTAAAATATGTTCTTATCTGTAAAGTTATACCAATTCTCTTGCATGAAATTTTTCCAATAGCACTTAACATTGAAGCATTTCCTTGCGTCAGCTAACAAAAGTAAAGCAAACTATTGGATTATTGTATTTATCTCAGATTTTAATCTGTAGACTTTTCCTAAAAAGCATAAAAACCAAGCTGCTACATACACCAGCTGTTTATATTTACCCCTTTCATTACAATGGTTTCCATTGAGAAACCTCCTTAGAAATTTTATTCCAGATATCCGCACAGTCCAAAGTATTTAATGAGACCCGAGAATGCCAGTTTTGGAAGAAAAATGAAAAGAATGAAACTAGAGAAAAGCTGCCTCCATCGGAAACAGTTTTTTTCTTTTTGAAAATGAGTGAGTTCAAACACATGTAAAAGTTTTCAGTTTGCCTCTCGCTAATTTGAGGACTGTGAGAAACGGAACTTGCTTTTACAGCTGAAGAAGAAAAATTTGAACCTCAATGATTCACCAAGTCGGTCTTAATTCATAAGACAGAGATTTTTTCCTTTTTATTCTAACTCATGAATTAGAAAGAATAGTTGTGGTATTCAATAAAGCTCTAGATTCTCGTTTGGCTTGCATAAATTATGCTGATTTCATGCAGTTTGTTCGGGATACTTTTTTAAAAACAGAGAGGCTTTCTGTTCTGAGTACTTTTGGAACGTTTTGTATTAAGAATACGAAGAAATTACAATGCATGAAATTAGCCTGAATCAAAATAAAATTTATTCTGCGTGATAATTTTGTTTCCAAAAAGATTTCATATCAATAAGGCTATAGTTTATTCACAGAAGTTTCTGTAACAAATAGGAAATCTTCACAAACTTATGAATAAACGTTTCTTGATAGAATAAATCACTAATTTTCCAAAACGAAATATTTCTAGCTCTAATTTTAATGCTTGTCTTTCACTGAGTGTATGTTATGTTTGTCATGTAGTATTATTATGGTTATATGATTCCATAAATATTTTTAATTGTAAGTAATTCCAAACATTCAAATTAAACTAAAAATGGAAATAAAATAAATGATCATTCAAAGAGAAGTAAATGAGTTCTTTAAGAATTTGAATAAAATACTAAAAAATCATAAATATGTTAAATATAACGTTTTAAAGATAAATCTATGCATGTTAAAATTTATGCAAAATTCATAATGATAACGAATATATAAAATGAATACCATTAAAGGAAATTGCTGAATGATATAAGCGAAAAAGAATTGAATTTTTTTAATAATTATTTGCAGGAACATGATACTAATGAATTGATTTTCAGACCAATATATTCTATGTTCTTTATATTGAGAAAGCGCTTTGTTTGTTTTCGAAAGATTTGTATTTAATTTCCATAGAAAAGCAGATATGTATCCTTAGCAGAGTACAAGCGATAATGTGCCATTGTTTGACTCCAATATTTGACATTTACTATTGTTTTCTTAATTATACTTATACCTAACCTAACATGTTAAACTTAAGAAACTAGTTTAACTAGTTTTTTAACATATTATTGTGGAAACACAGGTACGCGAATACATGGAAAGCAAATATTAATATTATTGGCCAGGGTGCAGGGGAGTTAGTCCATGCTCGATTTCGCTAGCCAACCCTGATGTTGTCCGTTGTTGTACTCGAAGTTCGTCATTTCAAATTAGTTTTTAAACTGTTCTGACCATTCTTTCAACGTTAGAAACTTAATCTTTCCTGTATGACAAAATACATTTGCCGATCGGTTTACTCCCGATTCAAACCTCAAAAACATACAATGAGAACATTCTTTGATCATGTCTCCAATATCTAAATATTGATTTTTGCCGCCAATATTGCATCTTCATGATCAGCTTTTCTTTCCAAATTGGCAGATTCTCGCTCAGTCTTTCTTCGCATTTGTTTTTCAGGTTAAAAGGATTTTAGTGTGCCCCCGAATTTTTTGTCGCCAATATGGCAACCCAACGAGACTATCTTATAGCAACCCTAATGCTGTTCTGTTTACTACTTTTTTTAGTGGTTGAGTTGTACATAAACTACATCTATTTTATGAAAAATGTTAAATAAAAACTAATAAAAAATATCAATTAAAGATTTTAATTTAGTTTTGTGTTACATTTAAAAGATTTTTGTTTTTTTTAAATTTCTAATAAGACACTGTAAGGTTATTTTTAATGTGAATATGAACAGAAAATATTTATACTTTTTCAATACATAAATGTTGGTATGCGCTTTAGAAATAGTCTGAATTATTAATTTAAGAAATCGTATTTAATGGAATTCCTTGCACTTTTCGTAATTCTTTTTCCCGATGTGACGGTGACGGTAATTTTTTACCGTCAATAATTTTTTTTAAATAATCTTTTTATTTTCTTTGATGCTATTCAGAGTACTATTAAACTGAATTGGAAACGTTTAAAAAAGATGGAGATCCTTAGGAATTATTTAATGAAATTGATCATTAGTTAAAAAGATATAAATACAAATACTAATTAACGGTTACTTTTACAATAGTCATCACCTTTTAGACAATAAAAAACAATCTGAAATAAAATGATATAAATAATAAATAGGCAACTGTTTCGTTTTATAATTTATGCTATATCAAAAGTAATTTCGAAAATACATTCTAGAAAATTTTCATTCTGATTCGAATACTTTCTTTTGATGACAAATGTAAATTTATACATGATATATTTAGAAGCAATATATTTCATTCTCAGCATTCATTTTTTCTCTTTACATATTTCCAATTTATTTGAATAACTTTCGAAATAAGGATTAATTTTTTAACACATTTTTCAGAAATAATTTCTTGCATATCATGTCAGTCAGTTCAATTTCATATTGCATTTCAGTATTTACTTATCATATCAAATAAATTATTTACTGTTTAAATAAAAATATATGGACTTATTTCATAGGTGCTTGTGTGTTTGTATAGAGTATCAAAAAATAAGGATAATAGCTTTTTTTTTAAGTTTCCACAAAGTATATGCTTTTTTTTCCTTTGCGTTTTCTGTAAAGATTTTATCTAACTTAAGTTTGTCATTAAAGAATCTAAAAAATGAAACTTTTTTTTTGTCGTGCTAGATCGGTTTTTACTCAATACTAAGCAGTTTTATAATTCATTGCAAAAGTTATTATAAAAAGTAATTTCTGACAGAAGATTTTTTTTCACAAAAAGTTATTAAAAAAATTGATAATCTCCAACCGAAGCAGATTATATTTTTTTTTATTCTTTTTCTCGTCAGTTTATGGGATCATTTTTAATTTTATAGCAGATAAAAAAAAGTATGGTTTAAGAGATTTATTTCTTAAGAACTTGAGAAACATCAGGTGCCAAGATAAAATTGTAATAGATATTTAATCTTTAATATCATTGAGTAAGAAGTTAAAGCATTATTATTTAAAACATAAATCAAATGAAGATCCATTAAGTCATTAAATTATTTTGTTGCAGGATATTTAATGTGAAGAAAGATATACAAATATTTATTTATTTATAAACCGAGTGATGAATTTGAAGCGGAATTAAACATCAATGAAATGTAATGCATTAATTTTTAGAATCAATTTCAATCCACTGAATGAAATGATTAACAGTTTCTAAAAAATCGAAAATCGTTTTTAAAAATATCTTTTTTTAAATTAAATTAATTTTTTAAATATTTTTAAAGTTTATCTATTAGAAGTAGAACTATTCAATAATCTTTAATCTAATTGAATATTTTGACGAAATTCAGACGATTTCAGGTGGTAAATCTTAAATTCATTTCTGAAAAAAATTAAATTTCAACTACTAAAATGCGAAAAAGCTTTTTTTTTTAATGACAGTACGAGTTAAACAAAAATCGTCGGATTTGTTTTCCTATCCTGCATACATTATTCTTTGTTTTTATATATTCTATTCAGAGATTTTCACTTTGATTTGATTAGTTTTTGTTAATTTAATTGCTTTGCAAGTCTTTAAGAAATTGCATCTCATTCGTACTCTAAATATCGTGTTGAAAAAAATATTTTGCTTCATATGAGCATGTGCAGCTATGGAATCATCAAATTTCATGTGCTAAATGAATAGAACAATTTTCTTTAAGTAACATTTTGAAGGAAGTAAAAGCAAGTAGTTAATTTAATTGTGTTTTGCCATTCGACACTTTAAATAGGAAGCAACATCATTAATTTCATGAATTAATTTTTAAAAATTTAAATAAATTATTTTTAAGGTACCGGGTGATTTATTTAATAACTGGTATTATTTAATGCCACCTGTAACTCAATTTAACAACAGAATGATGATATATAAAGTAGGATTCCGTAAAACAAAATCCAAAAATCGCAAATAGAGGTATTTATGGCGGTGTACGATCTAAAAGAGTTACAAAAATTATATGATTACAGTGAATTGTTAAGCTTTATTTAATGCATTTATTTTTCCAAGTAGGAATTCAACCACTTTCAATATAATCGCTGTTCTCGAAGTTTATAGCGTGCATTATCTGCACAACATTCTATACAACATGTCACAAGGAGTATTTTGCAGTCTATGGTGTGTTGCTTTTTAAGGTATTCAAGTTGATGACTCCACCACCATAAATTTTTGATTTGAAATAATCGGAGATTCAAAAGCCATGTAAAATTAGGTCAAGGGAACGAAGCGACCAACCTGCGATTGATCACTATTTTATGAATAAAATGATGGTGCAACAACTTCTGTACATTAACACCAATGTATTGTGGTGCATATCTTGCATAAGAAACGTTTGATTGATACAATTTCTTTGCTACAATTACAAATTTAATCAGTTTTTGATATTTTAGTGCATTAACGGTGCATATTATTGATCTTTCAGAATGACCAAATGAAGAATTTGGCTGTGAAGCCACACCAAACAATGAATGCAAATTAATGTCTTGCACTGCGTGTGGCTGTTCAGAGGCGCAAATCTTGCAATTTTTTTGCAATATTTTAAAATATTATTTTCAGAATATTTATTTATTCTTTTTGCCTTATTCAAATTAAAAGCAGCTTCTGTGACATGGAGTTCATGACTCCATATATAACAATAAAAACTTTGAAAAAGAACAGCTCGGTTATATACAAGTGTTCATACTTAGATTTTTGCCAATATATTGCTGAAAGAGAAATTTGAAAGTATTGAGGAGAAGATTGTATTCAAGTACAAAGTACCTCGTGATAATCATAAATAATGAACAATGTGGAGTCATTTTGACTCCCATCTTCCAAGAATATTTTAAAGAATTCAACAATTACAGCTATTTTCAATTAATATATGTATGCGATTGTCAAAATGTAGCAATTTGGTTAATTGAGTAAAATATATTCATATAAAAAGTGATAAGAATTACAGAATTTTTTTTAATTTGGATGCTTGCAATGACTTTTAAACTATAAAATTCTAGGTCATTTTCATATAAATAATATGCTTATTAATATTATTTATATATTTCCTTATAACATAAATTAATAAATTAGTGGATTATTGTAGTTTTCTTTGTTTCCATAAAAACTATTCAAAATTCATAAAATCACACAATTACATTCAACAGATGTTGCTATTTAGCGTATTTTATATAAAAGATAACCTTTAATAAAACTTTCCCGAAATTTTATTCCAAGTATGTATAACGTCATAACTATTTAAAGGGACTGGAAAAATGATTGTGTCAAATAAAAAATGAAAAGAATGAAACGTTGAAAAGTTTGTCATCTTCCGAAGCAGCATTCTCTTTTTGAAAACGAGCAGACTCAAACATATCTTGTGAAAGATTTCAGTTTGCGGTTCGCTTATTTGAAGACGGTGAGAAACTAGACTTTCCTTTACAGCTGAGAAAAGAACAGGAAAAATGTGATCATCAAAAGGTCGCCAAGTCGCTCTTTTGGTTTCAAGGCTGAGTTATTTCCATTTGTTTGTTAGAAAGAATGCATAGAGGTTTCAATAGAGCTCTAGAATTCTAATTTGGCTTGAATATATGATGTTAATTATTCACATTTTTAAGTTTTACATTTTTCTAAAATAATAATTATAGTTAGCCATTTAGGAAACAGCTTAGTTTAATTATACGGGAGAAAGTAGTACAAAAATTGAATCAGAAATGAAGGCATGCATTTGTAATGATGAAGTTATTATAAAAAAAAACGTAATAAATATGAAATAATATATTTATAGATTAAAATGGAGTAATTCCATGTTTTAATACATGAGTATTGCCCCTTTCATAACAGAAAAGATTTTCAGATATTTTGTTACTGTTTAAGCTTTTTTGCAGAAAACAATATTTGAAATAATCTGATAATACAAATAGTTTATAATAAACATGAAGTTAAACTTTTGAATTAAGCATAATTTTAAAGATTAAATAAGAATAATCCGAAGTCTTATATTTCAAACGAAAGGCAATTTTAACAAATTCTAAGCAAATTTTTTAACAAAATAAAAGTCTAAAATCTACAAAAGTATAAAGTCTACAAGAGTCTTGATCACCCAGTTTTATGATCACCAAAATTCTTACAACAACGTCCTTTGGAAATTGCAAGTTGTGTATAGACAAATCAACAATGAAAGATTTGTTCGACAAACAAAGTTTGCAAAGATTTTAAATGATATTTTTAAATCCCCTAACTGTAATATTAACTCGCTAAATTATGTCAATTTTTGATAGAAAAATTAAATAATCTTAAATTTCGTAACCGAACAATCGCATGACAAACCTATCTAAGATGATATCCGGAATTTAAATGCGCGTTGCGTCTAGAGAAATAGAAGACGAAAGAATATAGAATAAGAAAGTAAAATTGCAGCACAGAAAAAGTTATTTGCAATAAGTAGATATATTAGCATGAATGTTATGTTTCTAACTACCCTATGGGGAATTACATCGGCTTAGATGGTTCTTGTATGCAATACGCAGAGCTATTGTAAACATATTAAAATGATATAGTTTTAATGTATTTCACAATTTCCTGCTTAAACATATTTTTTGTGGAAATCAAGAAATTTATTTTGAATGCAAAAAAATATCCCCGGGGAATAAGCTGGTCATCACTGTTGCCAGTTTTGTAAGACAATAAGATCTTCCTTTTAAAGAAGGTTATAAGAAACATTATATATGGCTCCTAATTTATAAAAGTTAGAATTTTAAATGCTTAAAGAAAGTCCCTTGTAAATTATATTATACAGCTTCAAGTACTAAGAAAGTAATTACCCGGTGCAATGAAAGTTTTTCTAAATGTTTCGTAAATTACAAGATTTATAACGTGTCTTATTCGATTCTCTCTAACGACATAATTAGTTTGAAACTTACATAGCGTGGCATCCAAGTTTAAATGAATCGCTTTCTTTTTGACTAATCACATCTTTCTCCTACGCTTTAAGTGTTAAGAAGACGAGTTAAGTCCTAATCGCTATTTTGCTAATTACTTGCTAACTGTCGAAGACGAAATTAGCATGCCATTACAGCAAAGTAAGTGTTTTAAATTTTGTAGTTTTCCATGTGTCGAAGAACCGATTTCATTTTAATTGATTTCCATGGATACAGAAAGGATTAATTGTCTTACATTTTATTACCAATTGAAAAACGCTTTTTAAACTAGTTTTTAACTATTTTAGAAGTAAAATGTATAGAAAAATTTCAGAATTTATTCTCTAAACGCGATAATTTATTTCATTAAGTAGACTGTTTTCGTTAAAAGAAATTATCTAAATGAGGCAAGATGTGTGCTTCTAATCAGTAATGACATTTAATGTATTGAATAAAAATAATAAGATATTTGGATATTATATATTAGATACTGGTATATTTTATAAAAATAATTAGATATTTGAATATTATATATTAGATACTGGTATATTTGATAAAAATAATTCGATATTTGGATATTATATATTAGATACTGGTATATTTGATAAAAATAATTAGATATTTGGATATTATATATTAGATACTGGTATATTTGATAAAATTAATTAGATATTTGAATATTATATATTAGATACTGGTATATTTGATAAAAAAATTATTTAGATATTTGGATATTATATATTAGCATATTTAATAAAAATATTTAGATAACAAAATTATTTTTCTTTATGGAATTATTATAAAGTAATCTATTTATCTAAGTCTATTTATATACGATAATTTGTTAATTGAATTATTAATTACTCACAAATTTAATGTTTCTTGAGTCCTTTATCATTTTAAATTATCCGAAGCTTAACAAATAATGTGTAATTAATAAAAATCTTTCTAAATATGATACAGTAAATTTTTAGCATGAAATCATGTGAATAAATTGTTTACTTATGAATAGTAGTAGAATGGTAACAATCAGCAATGAAATGCATTTTTAAAGGTTTACCCCGAACATTCCCAAGATTTTCATACAACAAAGTTAGAATTTTTCATCCATGGTAAAGATACAACGCATAATAGGCATAAATTTATTCTATTCAACAGAAATCTGGAAGATATTAAATGATAATTGTTTGCTTTCTTACACATAATGTTAAAACATAACGGCAAATGAACAGTTATTCAAAGAAAAGATGTTAGTCCATTTATATATTGTAAGCTGTGATAATTGGGTTATCTCATAGTTGAATTTAAGATAACTGCTTATATCCGGTCAAAGTATTTGTTGAATAGCAATTTTTTATTTAAGGAAACAAAATTCCAAATAGATCTGTTGGTGAAGATGTTACACAAAGATTTGTAGAGCCATCTTTGAATCACATGTCCCATCCATCACTGGTAATATAAGAAGGAAAATTAAGACTAACAGATTTTAAATTTTTAAAGTTCTCTAAAAATCCTTGTACTTAACAGTATGGTTGCTAATGTGAAAGAAACAAATTACAGAAATAAATGAATAGATAACTACATTCAAGGAAAATTTTTAAAAAGTAATATTATATCGCTGATGGCATACCAAATATCAAAGAAAGATGAAATTACAAAATAATTTAATATTTTATATGGCAAGAAAGTATTAAATAGTATATTATAGTAAAAAAACATTTCTTTGGCCATTTAAAATGAGCTTGAACCAGCTGCAAGTCTTTCAAGGTATTTGAAGAACCCCGTCATTTTAAGGTAATTCCATACAGAATGCCTGGATAGTGCTCTTGGCTAAAGGTATCTTATCTCGACTTCTTATTCCCAAGTCTTGAAAATGGCATCAACTGGCATAGCGACTCTTAAAGCTGGAAAAGTTATATAACTGTAAGAATGGACCATATTCCCCCTTATCAACCAATTCTTTGCCCTATCTTTTAAGGTTATCTTTATTGTTTTTCATTATCATTTGTCAATAATTGGTTTTCAGGATCACTTATACAGACCATAAATCTTAGGTCATGCAATTTCATTTTAAATCATTTGAACTTACGCATATGCCAAATTTCATTAGAATCTACCAAATACTTATAGAAAAAAAATTGATCAAAAGAGGAAACAATTTTTTAAATCACTGAATACCAAATTAAATTTTATTTTAAAATAGATTTACAATAGACGAATCAAAACATTATTTTGCGTAAGGCTCGGAATCCATGCTCGACTGAATTCATTGTCCATGGAACAAAATAATTGTTCGAATACGACAAATATTTTTGCCTTTCTAAAAATGAACCTCATCAACAAAAAAAAGCCTCTGATTCTATAACATTATATCAGTAAAGGAAAAACGCATCGAAATTTCCCTTCACATAATCCAGAAGAAAAAAAGAAGAGAAAAGAAAACATATATAACTAAGTAACATAATTTTATTTAGACATAGCTTAGTTTTTTAAAACAGAATATTATTACTGAGATCTGATCTCTTAAGGATCGAATATAGCTAAAATTAATATTGTTACTTTTGATAAGTTATTGCGCATGAAAGTAAATTACCAAACATTTTATTATATCCCTTTAACTATGAAAAAGGTATGACAATAAATTTCCAACATCAAGTATTTTTGCTTTCCTTAAAAAACCTCAAGTACAAAAAGTTTCTGGTTCTATAATATGGTATCAGTAAAGGAAAAATGCAGCGAAATTTTATTGCACATAATTCAATAGAAAAGAAATGGGAAAAAAATCCATAATTATGTTACATAAATTTGTTCAAACATAGCTTAGTTTCTTAATACAGAATAATGTTACTATGATGTGATCTCTTAGAGCCCGAATACATTTAAAATTAATATTGTTATTTCATTGTGTATGAAAATAAATTATCACATATTTAATTATAAACCAATAGTTACGAAAAGAGGTCCGATGCATATACTTTAGCTAACCAAATTACGCCTTTTGAGGGGGGGGATAATTTATTTCATTGAAGAAGAAATTAGATTATGTATAGATTTGATTTACTGTACATAATTCTTTGAGCTGTAGGTATCAAGTGACCTACTTCATTGCAGGAATGGTTGTTATTTAATCTCGTAGCAGTAGACCATTTCACAAAAAGCAATATGAAAAAATATATCCTCAGTTATTATATATCTATCCTATTTAGCTCAAATTTGTTTAATGAATGTAGTATATTTTTTTTCCAATGATGAAACGCAATTATACTTTGCTTCTCTAATTAGTAAATCCATTGATTAAATTACCTGGATGTCTTTCTGGTATCAAAGGAAACTAATTTAATTTTTTTCACTATTGAGATATGAGTCTCATAAAGTTTTAATATGCTTGGAAAAACATGTTAAATTTTTGTTTACATACATGTATTATCAACACTACTTTGAGTATCATTTGTATAATCTTTAGAACATCGATAAATTCGTGATTATAAATTTAATCAAATTCATGATAAATTTGGGCAATCTTAATTTTATTAGTGATTAGAATTTAACATTATGCTGTAATACTGAGAGTTTAATGGTCTTAATAAAATAGTTATATTTTTAAATTAACTATTAAGAATTACAGATAAAATTAAAGGATCCAAAATATTTCTACTCGTTTTTAAAATAATTGTTTTTTTAAGATGATATTCAAGCCTCCCCCTTCCATCTTATTAATTTATTCTACAAATGCAAAATAAAAATAAATTTTCACATAATTATGAATTTCTAATTTATAAAAATGACTCATTTGAGTATTATGCAAAAATCAAAATATATCTCCTCTTACACTGGAAGTAATTTTTTCTTTTTAAATCAAATTTTTAACGTGTCTCAATTTACATTTTTATGTATCTATTTAAAAATAAATACTATTCGTTCTCAAAACTGAAAAATTTGAAGTAAATGCTTTAGGGAAGGAAGAAAAATATTCATTTCCCCTCTGATAAGCTATTATTATTCCAAAGCTGCATTTTCTTCTTTCGTACTTCTAACTAATAATTTGATCATTTTTCTTTTATTTTAACTGTATTTTTCAGTTAAAAACTAAATTCCAAAAAATATTAACTACCGATATATTTGCGCAGACTTAACACAAAATCATCACATTCTCTGATAATAAGCTGGGATTGGTTATTTTATAACAACAAAAATCCTTTATTCTCCTGACTGCTTATACTATTTCCTTTAATCTAAAAACGCTGAATTTCAATGTTTTAGTTGCCACATATATTGAAAGTAACTAGTTTTTATTTTAACTATATTTTTCAATTGAACAATAAATGTCAAAGATATTAACTATCGATTTATTTACGCAGACTTAACACAAAATTATCATATTCTCTAATAATAAGCTGGGCTTGGTTATTTTATAACAACAAAAATCATTTATTTTCCTTACTGCTTATATTGTTTTTCTTTTATCTAAAAACGCTGGATTTCATTGTTTTTCTTCCCACAATACATTAAATGCAAATGTATTATATATTTTTTAAGGTATAAGTATTAAAGGTATTAAGTATTTTTTATATACATATTTGAACTACATTTTTCAGTTAAAAACTAAACGCCAAAGATATTTACACAGACAAATAATAATATCATTCTCTGATGATAAACAGAATTTGGTTATTTTATAACCACAAAAATCCTTTATTCAGCTAACTGCAAATATTATTTTATCAATATAAAAACGCTAAATTTCGATGTTTCCGTTCCCACATTATATTAAATCTAACTAGTTCTGACACAATTGGCTTCATTTGAAAATACCACGTTTTGAATTTTCAGCATTTATCCTTAATTTTATGCTTGTCTGCTTTTCTTTATATCTACTGATTTCCGAAGGTCATTTTCAAGAACTAACAATCATTATTTGACTTTCTGTTTACCATCGTTCTCCTTTCTTTAGAAACATTTTTTTTTACATAAAATTTTTTTCTTAAGCTGCAGTAAATGATTAATTCATAATTGGATTCAGTTACAAATATTTGTCTGTCTATGCAGTGACTTTTTTAAAATGCAGCAGCTACCGCTAAAAATTGTTATTATTAAAAAATTAAAAAATTGCACATTTTTGGAATTGATGATGGAAGTGTATTGTGCAACCAGTTTGTTGACTTTTGAACACCATTCTCGGAAACTAACAATCATTGTTTGATTATTCTTTCACCCTTTCCCGTATTTGCTTTGGAAAATTTTAGTTTTCTGTGTATCATATTTTCTTCATGTTTTATTAAGCAATTAGTTTATAAATGGATGCAATATCCCCTTTGAAAAACATTTCATTTTATAGCAATTTTACCAAAACACTATGAAATAGTGAACTTTCTCGAAATAGATGCTAGAATTCGACTGTGCAATTAATTAGGTAAGTGTTTCAATACATATAGGTATTTTTATTAGCAATTAATAATTGGTAATATTAATAAATGATTGCATAGTTATTTTTAAATGATTAATTGTACCTGATATTCGTTTGCTATGATTTACTTTTTCAACCAGCGTGGCCTATTTACTTAGAAGAAAGAGCGCGTATATTTTCAAGATACATTATCGTAAGATATAAATTTTAAAAAAAATAATTATTAAAATTATCTTGGATTTTAATAAACTTAATACAATTGATATTGTTACTTTGTGACATATCAGATTATTATTTTGACTTATTTTTAGGACTTCATTTTATTTGCATATATTCCATCATTATTTTCATGCTTGAAATAGGAGAGTGATGACTTTTATTTCTTCTATTATTACGTATTTATATTTTGAAATTATTTTTTAAATTGGTTTTATGGTAATATTATAATATAGAAGGTAAATATGTTTATAGTACCAAAAGTATGCTTTCATTTGTCTTGAGTAAAAAAAAAAAAAATAAAGTTCGTTTTATACAAGGCAATTTTATAGTTATATAAATTGATGCCTTATATATATTTTTTCAAATTATATCCATTAATCAGCAATTCTAAGACAGTCTTGAAAACTATTAAATCCATTTTGGTTATTAATACTTTGCAATGGTGATGTCATGTTCGCGTTACAACGGAAGGGGGGGTGCAGTAGCTTCTGAGGGTAAAGACCCCTGAGCAACCGAGGGTAAAAGTCTGACTTCTAGTTCATATGAAGATGACACACTCGCTTGCACAACCCTTTTTATAGAGAGGGTCTTTCACACACTTCACAGATAGAACACAGGTTGAGGAACAACCAAGCCCGAACCAAGACTCGAATCCGGGACACACATATCAGAGGGAAGACGCGCTACCCCTAGGCCAGGGTGTCTGTGAAACTTTGGAATCTTTATGGTGAATGATTTAAAAGGGTTTATGATATAAATTTTAAACATTTTATTTATATTTTACTTATTGTTTATCACTTATTTACTTATGTTTAAAATCTAAAATTTACAAAAAAAAAAAAAAAAAATCTTTAAAAATGTCATGAATGTCTTGAGGGCAATCTTGTTTTAAAATGTGACATTCGTTTATGTATGAGTATTGAAACATACGAGATTAGTCTGTAAAATATCTAAATGATTTCATTTAGTGCCTTTACTATTTCAGGCCTAGAATAAAAAATAAAAATATACTGAAAAACGAAAATGGAACTGGAAAAATAGCTTTGAAAAATTCAAACTGCTTCTATTTAAAAATACATTTGATTCAAGATGAAAGAATTGTTCTTAAATTAATCAGATACTTTGAAATTCTAATTCCGCTTCTTAAAAAGAAAACACAAAAGATTCAAAGAAAAATAGCAGCCGAATGGTGCTGCTCAAATGTACTTGTGGAAGAAGCAGAGTAATGACTGCTATTCTTTCTGTAAATGTGGATTCAAGTTACTGGCGAATGCGGGCATTTGTCTGAAGAGGAGGAAAATGGTTGTTCTTAGATTGCTTACGTGAAGAAGTTACGACTTGAACCCATCTCATAGAAACAATCGGTTTCCTTACTGTCGCAGTGAATCAATGCAGCTGTTTCAAGTAAGAAATCCCATTTTATTTAATTTATATTGACTTTGCTGCATTATTTGTCATTGAGATGAGTTGTTCTGGGTTAAAAATTATCTACTGCATGCTTTTTATCTTACTTTGATTCAGCCGACGGAGTTTAAAAGGACGATATAAAACGTGACTGAAACAAAGTTTTCAGTTCCTTCTTCAGTGAGTGGCTGCTTTCTAATTTTTCATATTATATATATATATATATATATATATATATATATATATATATATATATATATATATATATATATATATATATATATATATATATATATATATATGAAAACTTGATAGAATAATTCTGTGTGAATGGCAATAAGAGAGAATAAAATAAATTTTTTCAGTTTCTTCTTCAGTGAGAGGTTTCAATAAATAAAATTGATTTTATAAATACCTAATTCCATGAATCTAAAAATGATGCAAACAACTTCATAGAATTATTTTCGTAACTTAATGCATAAAATGATAAATTGATTTAATTTAAATTTCTTAAAAAATCTATTTAAGATTTTCAAAACATCAATCTTAGCGATTACCTAGTATTCAAGTAATAACTGCATGTCAAATTCAGTGACAACATGTTTAACGATCTATTCTGTAAAACATTTTCTAAGATTTTTTTTTTCTCTTTGTATAAATCATAATTTACAAAGCGTATTACATCCTAAAGTTATTATTTTATAAAGTAAAACTAAAAAAGGTGAAATAAACTATCAGGATGTTTTAAGCAAGAAATAACCAAATATTTTAACAAATAAATAGTATACAGAAGTAACAAATAATTTTCAAAGTAATAGATATTAAACTTGAAAATGACCTATATATTTAGAGTTTTAATATTTAGAAGTACAAGAAAGAAAGAAAAATCCAATAAATATCTATTATAAATCAAATAATTATAATTTACCAATTAATTGTAAATTACTTATCCTTATAGAATTTATTAATGGCTGCCATATATTTAAAATTATTGAACGTTTATCTTCCTTTAATATAATATTAAATTTTGGAATTTTTCTTTGTCGTGTGAAAATTCAAAGTAATGATTATATTATAGATTTTATATTAAAACATTCATAATATTATAATTATTTAACTAAAAGAAGATATTAAAAATGTTATATATATATAGTATATGGATAAAGAAAATAAAAGTAATAGAACTTATTTTGCCCATGTCTATTCAAATATTCTTGGCATTAATTTAGGTACTCGCGATTTAAGCAGAAAACTATTCCTTTTACTTCAAAATTACTACAAGCAGTTTAAAAGCAAAGTTTTACCTTCGGACCTAGATAATTAATTTACTTATCGTTCAGGAGAGTCTTTCTTGAAGATAAATAAAGCTTAGGAGTTACACCCACTTGATCCAAGAAAGAAATTTTTAATGGATTCGTTTAGAAGTTGGTATAATGAAATTTCTTTTCACTAATGGTGTTTGTTGAATACTCTCCGTCTCCATTAATGTAAAGTGGAGCCAAGTAGTTTTGAATAAGTAAATAATTACATTCATCTCGGCGTAGTTAGAAGAATAAACCCTTATTGCTCGCGGTTTCATTTTTGATTTTTGGAAAATGAGCAGTAAATAATTGCATTCATTATTTGTAATATTGCGGAAGAAGACTGAATCAAGACCATAAATAATTGCATTCATCTCAGTATAGTTGGAAGAATAAAATGTTATTGCTTATGATTGCATTTTTGATTTTTTTTGGAATATGAGTAGTAAATAATTGCATTAATCTGTACTCATTATTTGTAACATTCCAGAAGAGGATTGAATCTCGACCTTAAATATTTAGAAAAAAAAATAGATACTAGTTGATATACAAAGCATTGTTCAATATGAAACAGTTTTCATAATTTTATTAATGAAGTAACGAAGATTGGTCGTCCGGTCAAACTAAACCCCAGGGGAATTGAAACCGCCCACACCAACATGAAAATTAAAATTGCCGATAGATTTTTTTATGTAAATATTAAATCTCCCTTTGCATTTTATTCTTGTATTCTCATACATTGTAATTAACAAGCTTATCTCTTTCATGTATTATTTTTTTAAAGACATCTTCAAATTTGTGAAGTATTTTAATTGTTTTGACACTTTTCCCAAGTAATAGCAATGTCGGGAACTATCAATTCAAAGGAATCCTTGAGATTAGAAGTTCGGGTATATTCTATGTAGGAAATAAAAGAAAATTAAAAGAGAGGAAAGAAAAACACACCAAGAAGTAGACTTCTGACCACCGAAGTCATATTTAACTTATGCCAGGACTAAATTCAAGTCAATTCTTCTAAATATATCAGAAATTTCAATCCTGGAACCGCTTATGGAACCAAGCCTGGAAGTCTGTAACGGAGAAACTCAAGACACGAGACATTTTGGGGCAATCTTTGATAATAACTCTTAAATAACACAGTTATTTTAGTGATAACACTCAATCTGTATTTTTCTATTTCTATTAATAAACAGAGAAGAATATGTGTGCATTGATTGAGCTATAGTCTGGACATTTAAACCTACAGATACCAAATTTTATTTTACAAGAATGAAACATTATACTCAGAATGGCATTTTTCTGAGAATTTAAAATCCTTAAATCATTAATTAAATGTGAGATTTTTGCGCTTTTCAGCCTTAACTTCCAAAATTGTTATACTACAAAAATAATTTTTATAATCTTCAAATTAAAAAAAAAATCTTATTGAATAAATCAAATTATTTGGTCTCGTATTGTTCCAGAAATTTGAAGTTTTTTTATATTTATTTTCATAACATATTTTATAGTTGTAATCGAATGTTTTCATTCTTTTATTAATTATGTAATTCTATCAATTATCTATTCAGTTTACTTGAAAGATGTGCTGATGAGATTTTATAATCTGAAACAAATCATTTGAAAATAGACTGACTTTTATTTTAATATTTTAACGGCATAATGATATCATGTCATTAACAGTTGGGAGTCGACAGCGAAAAGCAAACTCATATCTTGGTAAGATTATTTTGAATATCAACTTATACACCAGAGATTAAATTAAACTCATAACTCGAAACGGGAGTGAAAATGACTTCACATTGTTCATTAGCTCTGATTATCATGTGGTATTTTGTCCCTGAATATAATCATATCCACAGTATCATCAACTTGTTCTTTCAGCAGTTTATATTCAAAAGCCGAAATATGAATACGTGCGTTTAACATAGTCATTCTTTTTCAAAGATTTTACAGTTATTTATGGAGTTATTGGCTCCATGTCTCTAAAATTTCTTTAAATTTGAATAATGAAAAAAGAATAAAGAAATATTCTTAAAATGATATTTTAAAATACCGTATTCTTCATTTTTGTTTGTTAAATTCCAATCATTATTAACATTAGTGCAATTCCGTTATATCTAAACGAAGTAAAGATTGTTTAGGTTTTTTCTTATTAAATCCTTCCAATATTTAATATTATAACATTTAAGATTTTTAATATTAATATTTTTGGTAACTATGCAATTTCCAGAATGTATTATTTTCCCAAAATAAATACCAATGCTGTTTACAAAGACAAAATAAATAAATAACAATGGAATATTTTTGACTCCATGTCTAAACGAAGTTGTATCTGTCTAAACGAAGTCCAGAATGTATTATTTTCCCAAAATAAATACCAATGCTGTTTACAAAGACAAAATAAATTAATAACAATGGAATATTTTTGACTCCATGTTTCCAGAATGTATTATTTTCCCAAAATAAATACCAATGCTGTTTACAAAGACAAAATAAATAAATAACAATGGAATATTTTTGACTCCATGTCTCTGGCCGCGTGAGGAAATTCATTTCTCCAGTTAAGAATGAAATCAAAGACTATCAATATTTCTGACAATCCAACTGGATATCAGCCATTTCTTAGTTACATAATTTTTTATAACTAAATGAATGAATATTTACATGATTTTCTAGATAAAGAATCTGTTTGATTTAAGTTCTTGAAGTTCTTATCATGTTTCATAACTTGTTTGGCGATCAACGCTCTTGAAAGACAATATGCAAATATCAGCCCTACCGGGGGAGACCAAGATACGTGGATAAAAACCTGCCCTATCAGTAAGCAAGTTCTCCTTCCCATGTTATTATCCAGTCATCTTACTTTCATTCCAATGACCTGACATATTTACTACGGAAAGGTACAGTCTTCATTGTCATCCGTGGCAAGTAATGACAATGAGGACTCCACTCTCAGTTTTCTGCCTTCTGTTGTCATGATGATAGTCATTCATACCATTCCGGGCACCAAAACAGAGCAAGAAGACGTCTATAGTGATTTGTTTAGTGAAATGAGATAAACTGCTGGCAGAAAATTTGGGTATATTTAAAACAAAAAAAAATTGAATATTTATCATTGGGCATACGGATGAGTATATTTAATAAGAAATGATCATGGATTAAGGTGTTTTTTCTTATAATTTTTGGGAGTTTTTTTTAACTCTTAACTGGGGACGTGCGGTCTGTGAGACCGCTAGCGATGGATTTTCTGTCACCCCTATTCTATTTTTAGCTCAATTGAATGGATTGACCATGTAGCTTCCTGTTTTGTGACCTTCAATACACGTGTACATTTTCAACCGATTTCAGCAGATGCTTTTAAAAATAATTCAGCTGTTTTTTCGAGCGTGGCCTCTAAGACCGAATCTTCCTGTTAGTGACCCAGTGATAAACAAGGCTTAGCAGATGGTGCTAAAACGTGGGCCCGAAATATCATTCAGTTTACTGATCCTTTTATGAAGCAGTGCTCCAGACACTTTTAAATGAAGCGGAAAGTGGTTTTAGTGATAAGCATATTTGTACAGAAGAGTTTTTCGATGAAAGTTCTCATTCAACTGATTTTGATATGTATGTTCAAACATAATTAATTTTTCTAGTGATAATGTATTTTGAAAAATTTATAAAATATATTAATACACCAAGAGATATATATATATATACAGAATTTATAGGTTGATTTTTATACTAGTTCTTAACTTATATGTTTAAAATGCCCTAGAAAACCGCGCTATGAAAGTCACACAAGCCGATAAAAAAGGGGCCAATTTTACCTCTTGTCATTTTTTTTATTTTTCATATAATTGCCGATTTTTATATTATATTGTTTTCAATATACCTTCATATACTGTAAAAATAAATATGATTTAAAAAGTAAAAAGTAATATACTTTTTTCAAGAATATTATTTATTGTAACCTGTAATTTGAGGAGAAAATGTATGTTCCAACGCATTTACTTTTTTCAATGATAATATATTTTGAAAAATTTCTAAAACATATCTATGTATCAAGAAAAATATCTGCAAAATATATTGGCAGTTTTTTATACTAATACATTCATTAAAAAATTTAATTTGAGTGTAAATGAAATGCGGTCTCGTAAACCGCACCTCCCCAGTTAAGTCCTAAAATCTCACCTTCTCAGTTAAGAGTTAAATAATTTATTGCTAATTATTACTAATTTATATTATTTGATTTTAAGGAGCGTTTTTAATAATTTATTGATAAATACCAGTTATCAATAAATTCACATAAATTATCACTAAAAGAGCTATTTTATCATAAAAAAATAGTATATATATAATTTTGTCATAAAATAACGTAGCTTTCAATTGGCATAAGGATTGTCGATTGTATAACATATGGAAGTGAGCACAATATATAAAAATATTTTTAAAGAGTAAAATTTATTGTTATGAAAATATAATGCATTGTTTACGTTTCTCTTATCCAATCAAAAAGTAATTGCATTTAATTAAGCCATAATCTAATATATATAAAGGAATTTTAGTTTGTTCGTATTTTACGCGCTGCTGTACTGTTCATTCGATTGCGATAAAAGTTTCCCAACTTATTGCTTTCACCTGCTCAAGGGTTATAAGCATAGTGTAATTATACTATCTAAAAATAGAATAAATATTTTTTATACTTCTACTTTATATATCATTCAATTTCAATGAATCAATGTCGACAAGAAAATAAATATCATTATTTCCATCATATCTAATTAAACAAGATAGTTATTTCTAAAACTATTTCCTCTGCGGTAGCAGCTCACCGGGCATCAGCTAGTAGTTACTATTACTAAGATATTTACATTTTTAAGAAATAAAAATACATTTTAACTTACAATTTATTTTTTTAATCTGATTCAACAAATTTGAAACTAATTTCAAAAACATTTCCATTAAATTTACGAGATAATAAAAAAGTATTGATACTGCCATTCCTGGTAATTAAATATTAATGCAAAACAATATTTGATGAAATTTTATCTCTATGTAAATTTAATAACTTTCAAAATAATTGAAGAATACACTCATCAGAATATTTGCTTTCGTTAGAAGGAACTTTAGTGTAATGGATAAATCATTTGAAGTGAATAAACATTCAACTGATGGTTAATTTTGTGGCTCACTTCGTCCATTAGCATTCCATGTATATGGAACGCAAATAAGTAGATTTTAACGTCTGGAAAGTACACGCTTCCCATTTAGAAAGCGCATTAACATTTAAGAATGCTTTAATGGACTGCGCGATTCAGTCATGTATATGTTACCTTTTAATACCTTTAATAGCATTTTATGTAGATTTCGGAAGCTCTCACAGTTTATCAAAGCATGTTGCTTTAAAAAAACTTGAAATGCATTCATTTAAAAGTCTAATCTTTTCAGGAGTTTTTTTTTATACTACAGCGTGACTTTAAATTCTAAGAGTGCATGTCGTTATTTCATTCCTTTATATGAGCAACTTTGTAGGAATATACATAGGTATTTTTAAAGGTTAAATTTTTTGAATCAAACCACCATCCTGAAATGTGAGATTACATATACATTACACAATTAAGTTTTCGTATAATACAGGATTTCGTATAATGACAATCAATCCCTCTATCTTTGAACAAAATAATTACAAATTCATTGAAAACTATTGAATGGTAATGGAATCTTTGTAGTTATCTACGTGACCATAAACAAGATAAATAAATAAAAAAATAGCTAGAATAATTAAATTAGGAAATATTATTTAACCTTCTAAAGGGCCAATTTTTTCTAGTCATATTATGTTAAAATATTTTTAGGCTTGAAATTTAAATAAGAAAAGAGATTCATTTAGCTTATTAGATAAATTTAATTTGATTAATTAATTAATTTGGTTAATTAATAATTAACACAAACCAAGACACATCGTTTTGTGTGAGATAAAGAACTGAAGCATCCAAATTTCTGTCTTTCTAAAAAAATTTGTCAGAACTGATGCCAACCTACATCATTTCATACAAAGATTGATAAATTTGGAGGGAAGCATACTTCCCACGGCCCTAGAAAGGGTTAAATAAAAAATTACATATTTTCGTCAGTAAAGATTCTATCAAAAAAATTCTACCTCGATGTCTACAGACATGTGAACGCATTAAATCAAAGGCAAATTAGCAGAAATTTTACACATATTTTTATCGCCACACTTGCAAATGCGTATCATATGTTGGAACAAAAGCATCAAAAGAATGGTCAACTGTCAATTTGTTTATTTAAAACCATGTGGAAACGATAACTTAAAAAGACAATTAGCCAGATTCGGATTAGTATATATCTTTAAATCCAAACTGCAGATATTTGACTCAATCATTCAAAGCTTGAAATTATTCAAATTCATACTCGAATGTCTATATTTCTCGATTAATTCGATACTTTTTACTTTCTCGTATGCGAAATATAGGGAAGGTTTACTTATCGTTCAAAAATTCCAAATGACGAATCTCGACTTTTTCGACCGTCCTGCGTTTGAAAATACATTTTTGGAAAATGTCTGTCAAATGTACTTATAGACACTTTGAGCTAGACGGAGGGAATTTGGTACGCGGCCTGAAAACCTAATTTGTAGATTTCTGTCAAATTTCGTGTAAATTCCATTCAGAAGAAGTCCGGCTGTTCGAATATATATTAGCTGTAAAACGAAGAAAGCTAGCTGAATAAAATTAGGTATACAGATTGAATATCTTTAATATAAACGCCTGCCAAATTTTGAGCGAAGTTCAACACGGGGGTGACCGTCTATCGGTCTGTACTTTAAGGATGTAAACACAATGACTTAACCCTTTAAAGGGTCATTTTTTTCTAGTCATATTATGTTTAAAAATTTTTAGGCGTGAAATTAGAATAAGAAAAGGGATTAGCTTATTAGATCAATTTAATTTGATTAATTAATTAATTTGGTTAATTAATAATTAAGTAAAACTTAATTAAGACACATCATTTTGTGTAAGATAAAGAACTTAAGCATCTGAGTTTCTGTCTTTCTAAAAAAAATTTGTCGGAACTTATGCCAACGTACATAATTTCATACAAAGGTTGATAAATTTGGTATTAAATATATCGAATCTGATACGTGATTTTGCGAGTTTAAGTATAATTTAATTCCAGATTTCTATTTCAATCTATGCATAATGATAATCGATGCAATGTAGTTCAAAATGCATATTCGATTTTTGGATGTCATTAACGCATACCAGAGATCATTTTCCAAATAATCACCAAGAATCATACGATAGATTTAGTAAAAATGTTAAATATATGACGAAAGTTAATACGTCATTGTTGACGTCAGTGACATCACTGTTGTACGTTAATGCCATGCAAAAGCGTTCACTGGCATAACATCTTTATTAGAGTGTATGGAAGAATGTTTTGGGGAGGAAACTTACTTCCGGTTTACCGAATTACCCATTGGAAATTATCCGATGGATGTAATGTATGTATGGGTTGAGAAGACCAATAAGTGCATTGAAGAACGACGCTACTTTATACAACAAGAAAGCACGAAACAAAGATAGTAAAACACGAATGAATTTTACTCACAGGCAGCACAGTCAGATATCAACAATACATAAGCAAACAGCAAATCGTTAAATCTACAGTAGAAACACTGGGAATTGATGGTTAGAATGATTGGTGATCAACACTGCAAAAAGAGAATCAATTTGACGTACCCCCAAGTTTATATAATTTCTCTGACAGGCATAGAACTTCGTGTATAAGCAGAACTACCAGAAGAATTCGGATCTCTATGCGAACTACAGATATCTTCAAGATTCTTTTATTATCTAGAGCATTTATTTTCCATCACAGGTGTCACCAAATGGTCACCAAGTTTGCCAACAAGAAGGGAAATCTTTGATCTCTCAACAATTAAAATACAGTAGGCAAACTGATTATTTGTACACCACTTTTTTTTAAAGTTTTAGAAACATATAGGCAGCTATTTTATTCATTGCAACGTGTGAGCGTGAGTTTGTTGTTTATTTCTAAGTAAACGAAAAAAATATTTTGAAACAAATGAAAATAAAATCTAAATCTAACAAACTTGGAAAATTTCTTGCAAAAAGTATATTTGTACACCTATATCTCCGGTAAGTATTACTATCATTTCATGTAATTTTTGACATTATAGTTAATTTTTTGGAGAGTTTGTATTTTTTAAACATTGAAGGTTATCTTTTTTAACAGTGAAGGTCACTCGCAGAGAAAAGTTGAGAAATGGCCACGAAATCAGAAGAAGTCTCTTTAGACATGAGAACTCACATTGTTAACCCTAATAAAAGTGGAAAATCTTATCGCGAAATTCAAAAGATGGTTAAGTTACCCTTTACAACTATTGGTTACATCGTAAGAAAGTATAAAAATACTGGACGCGTTGAAAATGAACCCATCCAGGCGGCCCGAGTAAATTAACTTCAAGAAATAAACGAAGTATTTCGCAGTATTAAAGAAGCTATTAGAAAACCACAAATTTCTGCTCAGAAAATTGCAGATGACCTTCTCGCAATTTCTAACATTAGAGTGACCGCTCAAACAATAAGAAATGTGTTACATAATACTGGTTTAAAAAGCAGAATTCCGAGAAAAAAACCCAATGATCTCTGAAGTAAATAGAAAGAAGTGTCTAGAATTTGCTATGAAATACAAAGACAAACCGATGGACTTCTGGAAAAAGGTTATTTTTTCAGATGACAGTAAGTTTGAAATTTTTTCATCCCCTAGTATCCGAAAAATCTGTCGAAAAAATAAAACAGCCCTTGAGAGTAAAAATGCACTTCAGACCCTGAAACATGGTGGTGGAAATGTGATGGTTTGGGGCTGTGTAGCTCATGGCGGTGTGGGAAAATTACACTTTATTGACACAAAAATGACAGCTTTAGATTGCATTGATGTGTTGCGGCATAACTTATTAGACAGTGCTAGAAAATTGGGCATCGGTGACACTTTCTTATTCCAACAAGCTAACGATCCAAAACACATTGCGATAGTAACTAAAACATGGTTGCTTTATAATGCGCCAAGACGCCTTGAAACTCCACCACAATCCCCGGATATAAATCCAATTGAAAATTTGTGGATGCTATTGGATGTTCAAGTCCGAAATAAAAATATTACAAGTAAAATAGTTTGAAAGAAGCACTCATGGAAGCTTGGGAAGAAATAGATCAAGAAACCACCAAAAAGTTAATAGAATCAATGCCAAGACGTCTTGAAGCAATTGTAAAAGTCAATGGAATGCATACAAAGTATTAAATTTCTATAAAATAATTATAATTATGTTTAAAATGTGTCACTAAGTAAGTGTACAAATACTCTTTTTGTATAGTTTTTATAAAGTTTTATTCATTAATCAACTAAAGTTTATGCGATTGTTTTTTGTTGATATTTTATTATTATTTTACCTCACTAGAATATATCTCTGCAATTTTAACTTAGTTACCTTATATTATTTTGCTATAATATTAAAAAATTGAAGTGTACAAATAAACATTTTGTCAACTGTATATGTAAAAACCACCTTCTTTATGGAGAAACAAACTGCTCAGGTATTCAATATTATAGATTTGATACAAATAAAGAAATTGTCATTTTGTGCGCACAGACCAGAAAGTCAAGATGAAACCAATTCATCGAATTAAATGGAAATTGTAAAAAATATATATGAATAAACATTAAAAGTCAGAGAAATGCTTTTTTTCATGAACTCAATATCCATATAGGAATTTCAATAGAATAATTTTTTCGGAAACTCATTTTTTCTTTAGTTTTTATTTTTCTATATGGATAGGAACTGAAGACTGTAGAGAATTTTTATCTTCACAAACTCTTAGTTTGTCTTGCATGTAAAACATAATAAATAGCATGTAAAAAATGTAGGAAAAAACGTTTCAGTTGAAAAAAAATACTCGTGAAAATATATTTAAACAAAATTCTACAACATTCGCTATCATTTCTTCTCTCACAGAAGAAATAAAAGCTGTCATGTCGAATTACTAATATAATTAATTTAGATAAATAAATTATTTAAAAAATAATTTACTGAAAAGGATTCTTTTCTAAAAAAATTAACTATTCCACCACTATAGAAGAAAATTAATTTTTTTTCTTTTTAACTCCGTGTAATATAGAGTAGATTCTTTTGAATAGTATATGGATATAGCTTCTCTCATTTCAAATAATGTAATTACATTAACCTATTTCTTTTTTTTTATTATTTTTCCCATATTGAGATATTGGCGTTCCTTACTAGTACTAAACTAGTTCATTGAAAAATAGTTTCTTTTCAAATACTCTAAATAGTTTTATTGCAAATATTAACTATTCCAGCCACCGCTGTTTTATTTTTCGTACTTGTCACATTTAAATTCTATGAACATTATTAGAAAAATGGCAAATTTTATTTAGTCTCAGCCCAACCTTTTCATTTAATATGAGCAGACAAAGTTTAGTTTGTTTTCGCCAAATTTTATAAAAATTTATACGATTCTATATTTATTTTTACCTCTGGTATATTTTATAAATTTTATTACTGTAAGAAATATGGTTTAATGTGACGAAAGATTTGTTTTATTTTTAAAGTTAATTTCATGTGTATATTTCCTTTAAAAAGAAAGGCAATATTTATATAACATAAATTGTAAGTTGTTACTCTTTGTATTAATACATTTTACAAGCTTTGAAAAAATCTTGTTATAAATTAAATCAACAATTAATTTTAAAATTATGTCTGCATAAATATTTAAATTTATTTTGGAGAAAATTAACTTTATTCACATATATTATTTGAATAAAAGTAGTTAAAAATAATATATTCAGAAATATTATTTTTTAAATTGAACGATCAATTTCCGATATAAAATAGCAAATTATAAATTTTATTCGATATTTTGTTAATGCTTGTTTCTTTGTTAAATAAATTTATTGTATTTTTTAAGCTTTTCAACTTTAAATTTATTTTACTTGTATTATTATTTAAACAATGCAAACTAAATTATTTAAGTGATGTTATACGATGCAACCTCTACATATTTAGATAATAATAAAAATAAATGATAGATTAATATTTGTTTATGGAAATTTGTTGTAAAAATTTTCTTATTTAGTTCTAGAATAGATTAATAATTTTAAATGTAAATGAACAGGATTTCTGAACAGGATATAAAAATTTTAAGAACATTTTAAAGATTTTCAGAATCAATGAAATTGATAGTTAAATGCATACTATACTTTAAGCTTATTTCAGGTTTTATTTGATTCTTTAGACTGAAGCATCCTTTGAAAATTTCTCAAAGACAAGTCTGGAAGATACTATCAAATATTTAATTGCATCTAGATAACGAGGGTAACTTCAAGCCATCATCTAAATTTCTCTCTTCATTCTGTAGAAAGATTTAATGCATACAGGGGGTGATTTTACCACTAAACCCACATACTATTTATATAATAAAGAACTGAAATGAAATTGTTAAACTGTTTCAAATAATGGAAGAAACTAGTTTCCCTTAATACAGAATCTAGTTTACTTAATACAGAATCTAGTTTACTCATTTTGTAATGGATTAGAATAAAATTCAGAATCTTTTCTGATCAAATTCAGAATGGCATTTCCCAAATGGATGGTAGGTTGGTAGCCACCATGGTAACATGGTAAAATGGTAGCTTGCATAGAAAGGAGTGTAAAAAAAATGACCCGATTTCTTTTCACGAAGCCATATCTTTTGAATTTCATAATTTAAACTACCAAATCGTCCCGTAATTCTCTCAGTGATGCTTTGACTTAACGGTATCAATTTAAATTGAGAGTCACTCCAATTGAGAGACTCTCCAATTCCCTATGAGTGGTGAAATAGTTTAACAAATGAATGTTTGTTCTGGAACTCAGTTGTCAGCACGGAAAAGACGCTTTTACATCAAAATGTTAATATTTTTGTTTGTCATGGCAGTATATAAGCTGTTTAATATTGCGAATTTGGAGCTGCTCAAAATTTCGCTCTGCACCAGAATGATGGAAGATTTTAAATATTTGTTATTTTTTGCCCTTATTCCTCTTAGTGTCTGGTCGTATACAAATCACTCTACCATTTCCGAAACCATCTCTTATAGTGTAATTTGATGGTTAGCCACACACTCTTTGATTGTTACTGTACAAATTATATTGTGATCCTGGTGGTTAGTCACAAACTCATTGTACTCTACATAGCACAATTGCTATCAATGAGTTTGTGACTAATCATCAGGATCAAAATATAATTTGTACAGTTATTATCAATGTGTTTGTGACAAACCATAAGACTTACAATATAATTTGTACAGTTAGGGCTAGTGGAAAAATATCAGTCAACTGAAAACTAATATTTTAGTTTTCAGTAAATTTTGTGTCATTAAAATCGACGATTCTTTGATTAATCATCTGAATCTCAGAATAATTTGTATAGTTACGATCGGCAACTTTGTGCCTAGCCCTTTGGATAACAGTATGATTTGTACAATTGCGATCAATGATTTTGTGAATATCTGAATATCACGATATATTTCATATGGTTTTGATCAAATAACTATGGATTGTAACTTTGTACAGTTACCGAGTTTGTAACAATGAGTTTATGACAAACCATCAGTTACAATATAATTTGTGCAATTAAGACTGGTGGTAAAATATTAATTTACTGAAAACTAATATTTTAGTTTTCAGTAAATTTTGTGCAATTAAAATCGATGATTCTGTGATGAATCATCTGGATCTCAGTATAATTTGTATAGTTACGATCGGCAACTTTGTGACTAACCCTTTTGATAATAGTATGATTTGTACAGTTGCGAACAATGATTTTGGGAATATCTGGATATCACGATATATTTCATATGGATATGATCAAATAACTATATATTGTAACTAATCAACGAATTTTTTTTCGTTATCAGTATCTTCAAGTCTGTATTCATTAGAGATGTATTGATTTTTGAATTAGATTTGGATTTCAGGATACTCCTGATTATCATGAATATGCTTAAATGCATACATGGTTTAAGATATGGATTTTAATGCATATTTGGATAAAGAAACATATCATGGTATTTATCGATAACATATGCATTCAAGTACCATAAACAAATACCAGATGGAACAATCAATAAAATTTTTCGATTTCAGACCACACCTTGCACGTTAAACACCCTTAAATCCCAGGAATGTCAATGATGAAATATTTGATTAATGCTCCTCTAATAGCTAATCGAAAGTAGGCACCCAGACACAATCCGATAAACGAACATGGACCGATTAGATTCGCTTCCACAACCAGATACTCCAACTTCAGGAAACTCCATCTATTAATCATTTTGTAATGGATTACCGGATATTATCAAAGACAAATGGTTGCATTCGTTAATGCAACGTCAACAGAACAGTACAAAACAAGTTTACACTTAGAGCAAAGGATTTAATTAATCACTGGAGGTAACTTCCACACAGACCTTTATTTTAAAAGCAGTCTCAACTGGATCGATATTTCAGAAACTGGAAGTTCGTTCATAAAGTATGGATGAAACAAAAGATTGCAGTTGGTTAAAAGTTATTAAATCAGTCCAGTACGCAGTAAATAAATCATGCCCACGCTGATAATTCAGAGTGTGTTTTGAATGTCGTCTCCAATGTGCAATTAACAAGGAAGTGGAATATTCAGTAGTTTTAATTAGTTTTATAAAGCAAGTCTAACTTCCTGATTTAGTACTTTTAATAAAAGCTTTGGAAACACAGATTGCATGCGAGTCAAAAGCAATATTCTGAAATGAAATTTTACTCTCTTTGATTAAACTACATTAACTTTGGTTCATAAAGTATTTTATATTTGTTTTATTACAAATGCACTGCTATATTAAATTTTACCACCAGTTTTCCATATTATTGGACTCATTTATGGCACAGTAGTTTTATAACATAAAGTATAAACTGTTTAAGTTATTACTCTGGGAAGTTAAAGATCAGTACTGCTTGAAACAAAATAATTAAAGTACTTTAAAAAAATAGTAATTCATATTTCCTGTTTTTTAACAGAATATTCAATAGCATACTCATTTATTTGGCACCAAAATCTAATATTGAATCATAATTTAGGATATAAAATTATTTAAATTTTTTTTTGTCTAGCTCAGTGTGTTATCAGTTTATCAATTTCTTATAAGAATTTACATATATTTCGTTTAAAAATTGGTTCATATGTATAATTTGACATTAAGATATCCTATGAAATTTTATTTGTCAAAATATTAGTTTTTAAATAGTCATATTTATTTTTATATTGACAAAAATATATGATAACATGAAAATTTTTATTTGGATAGGAATGGATAAAAGTGGTAAAATTCATCGAAATAATGAGATCTCATTTGTGTATGAATCATATACCCAAGTTTTATCATATTCCAAGTGGCCTCCCCAAAATTTTCTAGCATACATTCTAATAAACTTTTCATGCCAGAGAACACCTAGCACGGCATTGGCATATAGTAGTTGCGAAATATTAACTTTTGGTGTGGATTTATTTTTGTTGCTGAATCTAAACGTGAGACACTTGGCGAATTATTTGGCGATTAATCCATGGCATATACTAATATTATCGAAAAATGAAATTTTGGTTGTAGACATGTTCTAATCAACAGATTAAAACGATAATTTGATACAAAACTGCTCTTGTAGTCACAAAATCCCACACCAAATTTCATATATTTTAGTCCTTGCAATTTTAAACTATCGCGTTTACTTATTTCTGAAAATACAGACCAACAGATAGTCAATCCTTTGTTCGATTTGGCTCAAAATTTAATAAGTATCTACATAATAGATGTTAAATCTGTGTACCGAATCTTATCGATCTACATCTTTTCATTTTGCAGTTATTGTGCTAACTTATATTCGAACAGCGGGACATGTGGACTTGCTCTGAACACATTTTACTCAAATTTTTAGAGAAATCTTTAAATTTGGCATAAAGACCGTATATCAATTTTCAACCGTCTAGTTCAAATCTCTTTTGAATTATCATTGTCACAGATAGACTGAACATTTTCCAAATAATGTTTTTGAATTCAGGTAGGTCTAAAACGTGGGTACTCGTCGAAATTTCGAGTTTGAATTTTTAAATGATTACTATACTTTCTCTATACTACGTATACAAGGAAGTGAAAAGGGAAAAAACTGTTATTATTCCTTATTTTCTCCTCAAATCATTGATATTAAGCAATAAGGAATATCAAATGGAAAATGAATGGAGAAAGAATGGAATGCATATTTTTAAATGTCATTTTGTTTATATTCAAGATTTTTTTTTCGTTAGAAAATAATAAATCATTACTTGGTGATTCCAAACGATTAAATCCACCTGAAGTATAGTTAAAAATTTTAAATTACCATGTTCACGTTCATATGGTTAAATTAATTCGAGAGAAGAGTTAAATTCTAACATCTTAGTAGCAAGATAGCTAAATGTCTGAGGAAGGAGAATATGAAAATCATGTGTTGATACAAAATAAGTAATCCATTAAGAAAAGGGAAAATATTTAAAACCATTTTAAGTTCTTCTCGCTTTTGATTGTATTTAAAAGGATTACTGTTATATTCTATATATGATGGTAAATAGTATTTATTTCATCTTTTCTTTGAAATGAATTTTTCATACAGCATGTTCTTTTTCTCTTATGAGATACAATTTTTAAAAACCATTTGTGGCATCACTTTTAAGCTTTTTTTAACAACTGTTCACAAAGAGAAGCACATTAGTGCCATTTTATCTCACAGGAAAACAATAGCATCCCTTTCAAGTTCTTTATCCCTTTCTTTCCTTTGTGTTAAACATATTTTCTTTTCCAAAATGGTAGAAAATTTTTTCACATTAAATGTACAGGAAGTCAAGATATCTTGATGGGACTTCTTTTTTTAATAAAAAAATTATCATCTCTTTTAAAGGATGTATCGATCAAAAAATTCTCTCTGAAGAGTTTGTAAACTGATGTCGATTGTCTTTTTCTTTTGTATATTTTTTTTGAAGAAGATTCAATCCATGGTCTCTGAGGAACTTAGTTGCTTTTTCAATATTTTTAAGAGCCTAATGGTACAATTTTTTCACAAACGGTTTCCAGATACTTTATTCTTAAGGGATATTGCATTCTTTCATAATATATTTTTCCGTTTTCCTAACTATTGGCTGAGGGTTTTTTTTTTTTCTAAATTTAAAATAATTTTATATTGTAACTCTTTTACAATGTGAATTAAAGATATATTATTAACAGACAAAGTAAATAAGTGAGAAGTATTCGAATATGTTAACAATAAAAATGATATTTGAATTATATATAAAATATTTTCATGACCAATTAATTTTACTATCTATATTTTCGTTATTATAGGCATATTTTTAATAACTTTATGAATTCAAATATCTTTAAAATAAGAATATTATGTGTGTTATAAGAGTATCAATGTCAAATTCTTCAAAATATATCAAAGCATTTGAATATTTTTTTTAAAAAAATAACATGACAGTTTGAGGTAGATGTCTCAATTAAATTAAAATGGTATGATTTAACACCATTTCCTTAAATAAAAATATGTCACCCAGTAAATCTACCTGCCCAGTACTCAGGATGCATCTTTTCAATCTTGCATTGTACTAAACATCACAATTCTTGTGCCTTACAGGCCTCGTTTGCGTTCCTTTATTATTATCACAAATCTTCTTGGATACTGTTGGTTTATGTAATACATGTTTTATCGTCAGAAAATAAAAATTCCGTTTTGTTATTTTTTTCTCAAAATTAGCTCGTAAACACACGCTTGGGATCTTTTAGACCCCATCTTTTCTCTTTTGCTTAGAAATTCTAGGAATTTAGAAAACTACATTTGTTACAACCTATATCTGCTTGGAGGAGCTAGAAGAAGATGATTAGAAAACAGAAATGAATAAAACAATATATGTCATCTTTTACTGGAGGATTGGGGTCAACTGAACTCTTGCCTGTCCTAGTGTTTCAGATTCTTTTAATGTTACAGCTGTGATTATGAAAGGATATGAGCAGCAGAGATTGAGAGATCTTCTCGCAAGTGTAAATGACTATAACTCAGATTCGTCAGATATTAATGAAATTTTGGAATGTTATTATGATGCAAAATTCGAATAAAACGTAGATTCTGAATACTCTGGAAAATCTGACCAATAGTCTTTTTCTGCTCATGAAAATATTACAAATCCTTATATCAAATACGTTCTCTTATAATATGAATAAATTGACTCAAAAATATGTTAAATTTTCTTTTAAAATTCTGAATGAAAAATATTTAAAAAGTTTGAAATATATATAAAAATGAAAGGCAAAAATTAAGAATTTTTAGAATTGCGCCTTTAAGCTTATTTATCAAAAACTTTTGAATGCAAACTATGTAAAAATATAGATTTTATTATTTTTTCAATATTTTATTTAGAAAAAAAATCTACTTACTTAAAAAAAAGTTCTGGAATGAGGAAAAAGGAAATGAATACAGAAAAAAAGGGGCTAAGTTCAATTTTGGTTTTCCATATTATAAATCTCAATTTTTTTCTTAAATATAACATATTTGAGTAATGAAAATATTCATTTACGGTGAGCATATTTTATTTTCAAAGAAATAGGCAATAAGAAGAGAGTAAGAACCTGACAACTTGTTTTTGTTAACCCCGATCGTTTGTTAAAGTTAAAAAAAAGTGTATGTGATGGAGGGTTAAATTCATAAAATTCTGAATTATTTTGCATCCAATCACCGAATTTCTTTCTGTATCGTATATCTTATTCAATTTTTTCGTAAACTTAATGCGATCATATTTTTCCTTAGAAGGTCAAACAAGGACAGAAAGCTGTTTACAGTCAACAAGAGAGAATTATTATTTGTCTTACTTATGAACCCGGATTCGTTATAAACCAAAACGTTTGACTGTACTCTAACTTACACGTTTCGGGTACATAGCTGAAATTCAAAGGGTGAAAGGTAACCTACGACTAGCCTCTCATAAGAATGAGATGATTCCATCCTGATTTCGTGCACGAATAATTAATCTAAGTTTTGAGGAAGCAAAATTCTCACACCAAATGCGAAAAGCGACTAGCGTAAATAAAGCTTGATAAATGTTTGCGTGAGATTTCTTCCGGAGTTTTTATACACATTTTTGCTTTAATAGTAATATGAATTTGCGAACTTCTTGTATATAGCAATGATATAATTATATATTTGCCAGGAAATGTATCTGTAAACGCTCAGGATAATATTAAGTATGAGTTCATATCTACATCTATTCTGGTCCTTGTTGATTTTAGAATTCAGCACACATATGTTCATACGTTTAAATTATGCCATGCCGTATTCCAGAAGGTGATACCTTAAATACAGGAAATAAAAGCCTTCATTTATTGTCTTTTATATAAGATCATACACTTCTATTTATTAGTAGGTACATGTAATATTTTTGATTTATAATCATTTTACGAATGTTCGGAAGAAAAATTTCTTCATCAGTTTAACAATATATATACCCAATTTAGCTTTATGTGCTTTATGAATTATTGGATTATCTTTGCGAATAAAAGGGGGAAAGACTGTCTCCTCTTTAATTTAGAAGCATGCATCCCGAAAGCAGCTTCATGTGCTTTCTGGATTATTATATACCTATATTATAATATTATGATTATATGTTATGGTAGTATAACATTAGCAAAATTAGAAGACAGTAAAACTATATGAGATAAACTAAGAAGACAATCTATGATTTATTATTAATGCAAATAATTCACTTAGGCTGATCGATGTAAATTTTTAACAGAATAACAACAATTTAACATGATATATAAATATTTAGAAGTCTTTGGAAAGATGAACAATTTCTTAAATATGTTCTTTCTGTATGTGTGTAACTGGAAAAAAAAAAAGAAAGAAAGAAACGTAAGTGACTGAAATCAATCTTTTAATTGTATTTTAGAATAATATTTATTTAATTTTGGTAGTTTATTAATTGCATCTACAAACAGCTTTGGACAAGTAAACTACACTCAAGAGCCAAAACATTATGACCACCTGCCAATAACGAGTTGGCACACCTTTGGCGCGCAACACAGCTTCAACCTGCCTTGGCATGGATGCCACAAGTCCTTGGTAGATGGTCGGAGACAGATTGTACCAAATGTTTAAGCAACGGTCACGCAAATACGAGATATTGAGGTCTTTGAACTCTGAGCTGTCCCATGTCATTCCAAAGGTGTTCTATCGGATTGAGATCCGGTTAGTTAGGTGGCCAGGACATTAACTGGAATTCAGCATCATGTTCCTGGAACCACTCCAACACAATTTTAGTCTTGTGACACGGGGCGTTGTCCTGTTGGAACATTCCATTTCCAGCTGGAAAAACAGAGGCCATGTAAGGGTACAACTGGTCCTCAATGATGTTCAGATACCCTGTAGCATTCATGGTATGCTCTACCACAACCACGGGTCCCAGAGACGCCCAATAGAACGTCCTCCAAAGCATAATACCGCCACCACCGGCCTGTGTATGACCTACTGTACATTGAGGGAGCAACTGTTCGCCTGGAAGACGGCGTATTCTGACACGGCCATCGGCGTGATGCATGACAAACCGTGATTCATCTGATCAGGCAACTCTCTCCCACTGATCCATGGACCAGTCGCGATGTTCTCGGGCCCAGCGCAGGCGCAGTTGGCGATGACGCTTGGTCAGCAAAGGCACACGAGTGGGACATTTGCTGCGTAGCCCCATATCTAACAGTGTCCGCTGAAAAGTGTGTTCCGATATTATTCTACTTGGCCCTGCATTGTATTTTGCTGTCAGCTGAACCACTGTCTGGCTCCGGTTTTGCTTCACCATGCGAGACAGTCTCCGATGACCTTTTTCTTTGATAGCGTGTGGACGTCCAACACCATGTCGTCTACTGCAGCTTTCACCGTCATTCATCCACTTTGCATAAGTACTAACAACTGTAAATCGCTCACAACCCACGAGTCGTGCAGTTTCGGAAATACTTGTTCCGAGCCTTCGAGCTATTACAATCTGCCCTCTATCAAAGTCGCTTAGATCCGCAGCCTTTCCCTTCACACACAGAAGTAAGTGAAAGAATGATTCTTCAGAGTCTCCAGCAACAGTTAAATACCACTTCCACCTAATCACGTGCCTTCCACGTCATCCAGGCGAGTTCATTACAAAATGTAGGGGTGGCCATAATGTTTTGGCTCTTGAGTGTATTTCTTAAACATATTTAACAGATCAAACCGTTATACTATCTACATAATGATGTCAATATAATGCACATATTTTTTATTATTTTATCAATATGAAAAAAAAAAGTTTTACAACAAATATTTCAGAAATTCAGGTATATTTCAAAGTCCACTGATGCTAATAAGAATTATATATGGTTTTATTCACTATTTTCAACATTATAAAATTTCTAATTATATTACAAAATAATTAATAATAATAATAGATTAAATAAGAAATATTCGGTTTTATTCGTTGAGTGAACGCAATGATTTACTTGTAAAGTATGACATGCGATAATTTCACTTCAAACTAACAAATCGCATGCTTACAACCAGTGGGAGGTGTCTCTCCAAAACATTCTTGCATGCTCTTTAAAAAACTTCTCATGCCAAAGAGCGCCTAACATATTATATAATAAATATTAACTTTTGGCGCGAATTTAGTATTTTGACTGAATCTATCGTGTCATCTTTGGCGAGTTATTTGGCGATTAATCCCTGGCATCCTTCAATATTATCGAAAAGTAGAATTTATATTTTAGACACCTTTTCTTCAACTGAATGAAACAAAAATTTGGCATAAAATTGCATTAATAATCATAAAATCCGACCCCAAATTTGGCATATTTAAGTAATTGTCTTTTTGAATTATTGCTTACAGTACAGACCGACAGACAGTCAACTAGTTGATTGATTTGGTTCAAAATTTGACAGATGACTACACTATAGATTTTAAATTTGTATACCGAATTTTATCCATCTAGCTCTCTTCGTATTGTAATTATCGAGTTAACTTATATTCGAACAGTCAGACAGACAGACTTACTCTGAGCAGATTTTACTCAAAATTTGATACGACAAATTTGGTTTTAATCATGTATGCCAAATTTCATCCGTCTAGGGGTTTGGAGCTATATTTGTCATAGACAGCCAGTCAGATGGACAGACATTTTCCAAAAATATGTTTCTCGAACTCACAAAAATCAAAACGTGGAGATTTGTCAAAAGCTCGAGTTTGAATTTTTTTGACGTTTATTATATTTTCTCTGTACTGCGTATATGAAAAAGTAAAAAAGTATATGTATGTTGTTGAAATATGATCATTGTGTGCAATAGCTTTTATCTTTAGCCAGTTTAGATATGAATATATTATCCATTAGTTATAATGAAAGTCATTAAAATTCTTTTTTTTTATTCCATGCTCATTTTCTGTACCATTATGGGAAACAGCTAATAATAACTTTTGGATTCCAAACCCAAACAATGCCTTAGTAGAAAAACGATGGTTCCATTGACTTCCAATTTAATGAACACGGTAAACATACTTAATTAAATAGATGAAGCCATACATATAGAGGCCTTAATCAAAAGCAGTAATTTCCATTAAAAGCATTCCTAACGATAATGAAAATGACTTAGCGGGGGTGCCATGCCAACAACTCAACGCGAATAAAGAGGGTGTAACTCAGCTGTCAGAATCTAGAGAATGCTGATAGAAGAATTCCAAATAACGAAGACATTAAGAGAATTTGTTGGAACACTTTATTGAATCTTCTGCGAGTGAGGAATATATTGGGAGCTTGATTGCCAAAGTAATAAAGCAATGCACGGCTCGAAAGGCCTTCAAGAATTCACAATGCGTAATATCCTGTGAGGCTGTAAATGTCGTTACTTGAGGGAATGTTATTAAAATTGGAGAATAATTTAATTTCAATAATGAACGAGTTATGGACGGACAATGAATTCACATATTGTCTCTGTATTTGAATATTTTACATTATTATGGAATCTGAAAAATAGTAGTAAAATTCTGGTTACGACTTAACCAAATAATATCATTTATGCATTTTTAAATAATTTTGAATATAATTGATAAAATAGCACGGTGTATGTTAGATTTAAGGAAGGAAAGAATTTTAAATCAGAATTTTTAATTATTTTTTTTCAATAATGAAAGAGTTATGGACAGACGATGAATTCACACATATATATTCTGTCATGTGAATGTTCTGCATTCTTATGGCAGTGAAATTCTGTTTAAGACTTTCCCAAATTTTTTTTTGTAGTTATCATTTATGAATAAATAATTTTATTAATATATTTATGCATTTTTAAAAATAATTTTTCATGTAATTGATAAAATAGCACGGTATATGTTAAATTTAAGGGAGAAAGGATTTTTAGATCAGAATTTTTAATTAAAATTTTTGTTTTAATAATGACAGACTATGAATTCACATATTAATTCTGTCCTGTGAATATTCTGTATCATTATGGAATCTGAAAATCAGTGGTGAAATTCTAATTAAGACTGACCAAAATTGTATTTTTAAGTTCTGATTTATAAATAAATATTTTTGTTTATATTATTTATAACTTTTTCAAATATTTTTGCATATAATTGATAAAATAGTAAACCATATGGTCATATGTTAGATTCGAAAAAAGGAAAAAATATTTAAATTTTTATATTTTGAAATTAATTAAGTTCAATTTTAGAATGAATTTTAAAAAGTGCTTTTGTTATTCATCTTTAATGTGCTTCCTACATTCCTTTATTTAGAAATGCATAACTTTTGTTGAAAGCTCGAGAGTTATGACCTGATTATTTTTATTAATAAATAATGTACATTTTTGTTACTCAAATAATTCTATATTATTATAACAGTATGGTAAGTTCATAATAGCATAACAAAATAACAAAATTATTCAAAATCTTATTAAAATATATCGAGTTATTAATTATTATAGCCATGTATCTATCTTTTATTGATTCTATATAAATGACGGAAAAAGAAATATGCATATACATTTTTGTACAGTGTTCAAATTCTTACTCGTATTTTAAGATTTTAAGAAGTTTTAGGACCTTCAACCTTAATAACACCAAATGAATTATTACTATAAAACTTCCAATTAACTACACTTTTGTTCTGACTTTTTGATATATGTATGTCTAAATTGGAGAGTGCTCACGTCAGAAATATAATATGTAATTTGTTATGGTAGGAAAGTTGAGTTTCTTGGTTGATACTTGGCAACTTATCAGACAATTAATCGTCATTGCGAAAAAAAAAATGAAACGATGAAAATCAAATGTATGTATCCTGAGGTATGAAGAAAATAGGGAATGTAAATTTTATTCCTTTACTAAGAAATGTAAGGATTGTATTATCATATGCATGGATTATGTTGGGCATAAACTTTCTTCACATATTTTGGTGGATCTAATTTACTCAGTAACGTGATGAGCGAACAAACATTTAAATCACTTTTACTCCAATATATCTATTATTAGATTCAAAGATTTTGTGGGAAAGTAAATGGTTTGCTTTATCCAATATTATTTGTTATAATTGATGCTATCCAACATATCTTAGAAGATATCTCTCAGCATTTCTTAAAAAACTGGATAGTATATTAATATTCTATACTTATTCAAAGAACATCACTAAATTCATTTTTTTATTTTTATTAATTTTGAAATGGGCATTAAATTGCAAATGTTTTCAATTATAATGTTTTGCAAATGAAATTATTGTTACACATTATCTTTGAATATTACAATTTTTATTAAATTCAGTTTCCATACTTATTACATTATTATTTATCAAATTAAGTTCTTAAGTTCATTTAAGTTCTGCAATAAAATCTTCTAACTTTAAAAGAGCAAGTATTATATAATTATAAATTTATTTATTTTTATCTCGGAAAGGGTTCTAATGATTTGAATCAAATTTTATATGTGGATAAGATTTTTCTTTTTAAGTTTATGTATATAGGTGTTTTTCTTGAAAAAAAAAAGATTTTACACATACACACACACAAAATTATAACAATTATTAGAATAATTAAATTCATCTTCCTCTTCGAAGTATGGGCAGTACAGTATAGGGATCAGAACAACATGAATGATGCGTGTGTTGCGGATCCTTGATTCAAGTCACGTTTTTTTCTGTATGTTTTACTTACAGAAAAGTATGGTATTTATAATTGATATTTTTGATTTTTAAGTTTATCTATAAAGGTGTCTTACCTGAAAAAACTAGATTTTACTTAAAAATAATTTTGCTTATAACTAACTTTTCAAGATTTTTTCTATCTGCTCTCATGTTGACAATGTCATATAGCGCCATCTCGGACTCGATTTAACGATGGTAAGATTGAAAGTAAAGTTCAAAAATATGAGTAATAGCGCCATCTCGGACTCGATTTAACGATGGTAAGATTGAATGTAAAGTTCAAAAATATGAGTAATAGCGCCATCTCGGACTCGATTTAACGATGGTAAGATTGAATGTAAAGTTCAAAAATATAAGTAATAGCGCCATCTCGGACTCGATTTAACGATGGTAAGATTGAATGTAAAGTTCAAAAATATG
Organism: Argiope bruennichi; assembly: GCF_947563725.1. Lineage (NCBI taxonomy): Eukaryota > Metazoa > Arthropoda > Arachnida > Araneae > Araneidae > Argiope > Argiope bruennichi. The sequence continues at coordinate 95,619,793 of NC_079156.1, read as the reverse complement.
AGTAATAGCGCCATCTCGGACTCGATTTAACGATGGTAAGATTGAATGTAAAGTTCAAAAATATGAGTAATAGCGCCATCTCGGACTCGATTTAACGATGGTAAGATTGAATGTAAAGTTCAAAAATATGAGTAATAACGATAGATAAACTGTGAAATGAATACAGCAATATAGCAGATTATTTCGAATAACATACTAAACTAAGTCCTTTTATTATTTTTAAATGACCAGTTCATAATTCCAATAACCAGTTCTAGTTGAAAAATATTTATATGTAATTGGTATGTGATTCGTATTTAAATATCCCCCCCCCCGAAAAAAAAACACAATTTTACAAAAAAAACTTCTGAGCACAGTTCGGTGTTCCAGATATTAATATAATAAATGTCATGCCGGTGAATATTAAAAAAAATTCATTAAGGTGTATGTACACACTTGAAACTTCGAAAATCGTTCAAAATATCGAATTTTTTTTTATTGTTTAATAATGCTCTCGGATCATCTAGCTTTCAAACGATACCAAGATGTTGTCAATATTCGAAATATTTCTCGAGTTATAACTATTTTTCTTGAGGTGCTTTCATTAAAAACTCTAGTCATGGCATTTTTAAAACTCATTTTATGAAGAATGATATTTTTCCACTATGTTGCTTCATTCAAACAATCATAACTCAACAAGAAAGGAACCAAATACAGTTATTTATATATCGAAATAATTTGTATGAAATAGCCGATGTTTTGTGCCTCAATCAAAGTTATATTTATAGAAATAAATTTTTAATAGCTATTTAAAAGTTAAAATGACAGAAAAAAGCTCGCTTTTTCTATTTATCGTTGATGAAAAAATTGTTTAAAAAAAACTATATACTTTTATAAATTGATTGAGGCAGACAACATGAAGACTAATATTAGGCATCATTTTCAACTAGAAATGAGTGTCTGTACAAATTAGAATTTAAGATATCATGTTTCAAAAAATAGACTAATTAGCTCATTAATTATTATTTAATTAATTAATAATTAGTGTCATATGGGTTTTTCTCACTGAAATGAGTTTAAATATATATTAATGACCTACTGTGAAAAAATTGGAATTTTAAAGTTAAAATTAAAAAAAAAAATTTCCAGTGTGTAGGTACACCTTAATCATGAAAATTTGTTTTGTACATTCCGTGAAATTTTCAAATCAAGTGATGAGAATGAGTGAGTCAATTTAACCTTAGTTTATTAAATATATAATTATTTGCGAATATGACTCACAGATACGAAGTTCGGGATTTTCAACAGATTTTATTCAACATTCTTTTCTCAAGGCACAATATCAGAGTACTCTTTTAATATTCTTTCTTTTTAAGTTAAACAAAAATTAACTAAACCTCCTAGCTAAAATTAGGTCTCGACTATTCTTTATCTCAGTCCCAGCCAAATCTAATCGATAATCTTTTTTTTTTATTTATAGCACACATTCTGTAATAGTGCTCGAGATGTGTCGTTTCAAAAGTCATTCGAGCATGGAACTCAAATGTAAGTTTCTGGACCATAAATCACCATTTTCTGCATTCTCAAGTTGTAAGAATGCGTTGCACGAATTCCTTCAATATTTTTTGAACTCCAAAAAAAATCGCACATGGAATTTTATGGAAGTTTTTAAGCAGACTTCATCGAATAGTTTAGCGCCTAAATGAAACTTTTGCCATAAAAAAAAAGAAAAGTAAACTTAAAAAGTTGTTAAAGTATTTGAAATTGAGAAAATGCATCAATTTTTTTTAACATTTGACTTATATTTAAATTTTTGATTTTTGCATATGTTAACGTAAAAAGAATAATGTTGAAGATTTATAAAAGTTGGATTTATCTTTTTCAGTATTTCATTTCCTAAAGTGCCGCATCTAGAAATAGAATGAAGATGTTACCCATTTGAATTTAATCTTATACTAAAATACTTTTTAATTCTTGAAATTTATATCTTTACTCTATAAGTAGTAAAAGAAATCGCATATAATTTCTTATTTCTTTTTTCATATACCTACACAAATTTAATAAACTAGTATCTTAACTAAAATTATCATTCTTTATTCATTTAACCCTTTCTAGGGCCGTTAGAAGTATGCTTCCCACCAAATTTATCAATCTTTGTATGAAATTATGTAGGTTGGCATAAGTTCTGACAAATTCTTTTAGTAAGTCAGAAACTTAAATGCTTCAATTCTTTATCTCAGACAAAATGATGTGCCTTGATTTGTTACTTAATTATTAATTAATCAAATTAAATTTATCTAATAAGCTAAATGAATCTCTTTTCTTATTCTAATTTCAAGCCAAAAAATATATATTAACATAATATGACTAGAAAAAAATGTCACTTTAAAGGGTTAAATCAAAAATATTTATATACATTTCGTAGATTTATGTTTTTGTAACCTCTTTATTGATATTTAATTGGAGAATTATGAGAGTATTTTTCTTTTCCAACAGATTTTGAAAATTAAAAAATGAAAAAAGTGAATAATTCATCTGTATACCCGTAATTAGCACATATTATTATTGGAGGATAAAAAAAATAAATATTAAAAAAACAATTAAAATATTTTATATTTAAATGTATTAATCTCAACCAGATGATTTAATTATTTAATATCTTCCAGATTAACTAACATTTATCTTTGTGACTAATAATCGTTTTTTTAAAGAATTATTTTTCACAAACTCTTTCTAATTATGTTCAAGATTACATATTATGTTCACACTATATATTTAAGCAGAAGTATTTAATTATATGGAAAATATTAATTAACTGCCGAAGTATTTAATTATATGATACACTATTTAGTCTTCTATTTAGCCAAAATGCAAAATAATAGCCGAATTCATTAAATGTAATCATAATTTGTCTTAAAGTTGAGCACATGTTGGTCCAGGCCATGATAATTTTGAGTCTGACAAGGTTCAAGAGAATCAGCTATAAAATACACTATCGTTTCCTAAAAAAATGACGAAATGTGTTTTAAATGCATATTACAACGATTCTAAGCCTTTCATATTTTTTTTAAATTTTCTATTTAAATGCAATACTTGTTAGAAGTGCAAGGTTTCAAAGATTCGGATTGTTTTCATATGCAGCGATAAAATAATACAATGTAATTTAAAGATAGAAAGAGTAATACAATTAATTTTAATAAATCTATTTTTAACTTATAAGATTTTGAAATTATTAGATTTTTAATTTAGAAATTTATTAGATTTAGAAAGATTATTAGATTTAGAAATTTGTTAGATTTTTAATTTATTTGATTTTTTTTGTTAGATTTTGAAATTATATAAGATAATTGAGATTAAAGAATATTGCTCTTTTAAAAACATAATTCAGTTAAATATCGTTTGTTTGTTTTTTTGCTGGTATTGGGTAATTTATAATTACTATTGTTACTATCAGCATAATATTAGAAAATATGTTGTTTTTGTTTTGAGTGTTATTGTAGATTTTTATTTCATTATCATTTTTAACTCTAAAAATTCCCGATGACAATATTTCTTTACGTTAAGCGAAACGTTACTTTTAATTACGAATTCATCTTTTCTAGTCCAAAAATACGTTCCAAACCATCAGTTGTTCCGTGTTTACTTACAGATCTTCATTAAAAAAGTTTTAAGAAATCAATACATACGAAAACATTTTCAAATAAAAAAAAGGAAGAAATAAACAAATCTATCAACAGAAACTGTTATCATGCAAACAAATTCTATTGCATTTCTTTCATTCTATCTAACATAGCAGTTTACGAGTAGCAATTTGCGAAAAAGCAAACCGCACCCTTAACAAGCAAGCTTCAGTTTGCATATACTTTGCGGGTTTTGCTTTGACTGTTAAGCCACATGATTGAGCTTAGATATAGAACTCCGGAACATTAAAAAAATAGCACCGAAAATGCACATGGAACAGAAAAGGAATTGGAAGGAAAAATAAAATGGCAAAGAAAACGTATGGTTGAGGTTTTGAAGAACGAGAAACGTGCCTTTGGGAAGCAAAGAGATGGACAAGATCTTTAAAGGATTGATCGGTAGAAATAAATATTGAGGGACGACGCTGAGATTGAATGGTAGGAAATCCATCAAAGGAACTAAAGGATTCGAGATGAAAAGGTCTGTATGGTCGCACATTTCATTTCCAGAAAGTGAAGCAAGGGAATATTGAAAACGGTGAAAGGTATTATTCAGGCCCGAGAACTTAAGGAAAATTTCAGGAGGAGTTCTTGGGCTGTATAAATATTCTGGATTTATATTTAGATTTACTTTCTCCTTAAAGAATTTAAAGATAGTTTAGTGCGGTAGATTTTTAGCGTGTTGGAAAATAAAGCAATCATAGAAAAATTGAAAAGATGATAAAATTTAAAACCATACAAAATTCTAAATTATCCACCTTAAAAAATTTTAAATTGTTATTGGTATTATCCACTAAAATTTATTAAACAAATAATTTTTTGTATAAGATTTGTGCAAGATAAATATTTTAAATTTGATTATTTATTTTTAGATTATTTTTCTCATAAAAATTTTGGAGATAATTTAGTCTTTATAAAATATCCGAAAATGAATCACGCTGAAAGATGTAAGAACGAATGGTAAAAATTATAATTAGCTAAGCGAAAATCTCGTGAATTTTGATATTTGTTATCGCTAAAAGATAAAAAATCCCCATTTAAATAGCATTTTGGATAAATATTCTTTATTTTATTTATTTATTTTTTGCTCTTACATAAATTTCAGGAATAGTTTAATCCAGTTAGTTTGTTTTAAAATAATGTATAGTTAGAAAAATCGTAGAACAGATAGAAATTTTGCGAAATAAAGAAGATTCTGATCATTAATATTGTTATTTTTTATGAATTTAAAACTGAAATTTACGCGAAATTTTTATACTCATAAAATAATCTATATTTATTTACTTGTTTTTCTTCTGAATTTCTTGACAAGATCTTCAAACATTATCTGGCCATTTTATTCGAAAATAAAGTTTTAACTAGAAGATTGTTAGAACTTATGCAAAATTTTGTAATTTGTTATAGCAAACTCTGTTATATTGTGATATATAACATCCTTCCAAAATTTGAAAATGAAATTCACATGCAAGGCTTTCTTATAAATAAATTAATCTACATCATTTTTTTCAAAGATTATTTTCTTACAAGAATTTTATCAACAGTTTAACATTTTTGTTTGTTGTACATAAAGTTTAATTCATCAAATTTAAGAAGTTTGTAGATTTGTACGATAAATATGCGTTTATTGGTGCAGCTTTATAATTATAAAATTTCGATATATGGAAAAAAAATAACAACGGATTCATGAAATTATAATTTTCTTCCTAGCTTAACTATATTTAATTGAATAAAAGTAAAATGTCATGGAGTTAGTTATAAGGGGAAATTGCATAATCAAGAAATTTGGAAGTCTGATTATTTTTTAAGGTGACAAAAAGACAATTTCATGGATTAAAAAAGGTTCCAGTTAATTATCCCTTCCAGTTAACTATCCTAATTGAATTAGCTTAATTTGCATTTTTATAAAAAAAATCCCAGGAATAGTTTAGCCAGTAACATTCATTAAAAGACATTACAAAAATTATAATCGTTTGTAATCTAAGTAAATTAAACGAAAAGCTCAATAAAAATGCATAACGTTTAGCAAAATTTTGATAATTACATATTTATTATTTATGCATAGATGTTATATTTTACCATTCGTTTATTTTTAGATAAATTATCAATATAATTATCTTTTTATAATTTCTTCATCAGTTAATAATATGTTAAACTATTAACTATTGATAATATTCTTTTTTTTGTTTTTACACATTTTTAATTATTACATGTTTTGATTTTTACATATTCGATATCTATGCATATAAGTTACATTTTACCATTCGTTTAATTTTCGATAAATTGACAATATAACTATACTTAAAATACTCTGATATCTTCATATAATATGTTAAGCTATCAGTTATTAAAACTAATCTGTCGTCATTTTGCTGCATAATTCGTATTAATATCAAGATAAAATGTTCATTTCTCTGACTCAGGAAGAATTGTTCAGTTGTTTTCCAATAACATGGAACAGATGGAAGCAATCGGAATCGTGTGCAATACTTCTAGTTGAAACATCTTCTGGAAAAAGAAATGGATAACTGACCAATACTATCATTGATTGATGGGTCTGGGAATTGGTTACTAAGATATCGAAATACATTGCGTTCTGTTTCAAGGAGGAAACCAATTTCATTTCATTTTCTCATAAATCATTTCATTTGATGGTACTTGAATTATTTTGTTATGTGAAATAGACAGAATATAACCATTACTGAATAACGCCTTTTCCATGTTGTTTTGTCTCTGCGATTATATCTTTATCTTATTTTCTGTACATGGAAAATGTTTGTCAAATTAATTTGTTTTGGATGATTATTACTGTAATATTGCTTTAAAAGTACAGCTTTTTTTAATAATTATATGAATTTGGAAAACTGATTAAAATTAATTAAGAAAAAAATTAATATCAGCTATACAAATATAAAGAGGACATTTATATAAATAAATAATAACATATTTTTTATAATTATATATTATATAATATAAACATACATAAGAATATAATAATTCTATTTATATATAAAAAAAATCTTCTTTTTAAACTGTTGTTCAGATTTGAGTTCTATTAGAAATTTTTGAACTGCAATAATATTTTAAAGTACTTTTGATACTGAATCAGAAAGAGTAACCTCCTCGAAACTGTCTAATAGTGCTGTATTTTTTTTTCTTCTAATAAATGTATTAACCCCCACAAACCCGCATAAAATTGTGAATCTTGGCTAAGACTGCAAGCGTCACGAGTGCTCAGATTTTTATTTTCAGAATATCAAGCATCAGAGTTGTGTGCTTCGAAATATAGAAAAAAAATTCGGTAGGTATTTTATTTATTTATTTATTATTATTTTTGATAAACGAGTATGTATATAAGACTCTTGTTTCCCGACTGATATTAATTAATTAATTTGCATTTGGAATGCCAGAAAGACAGATTTTCTCTGAATGAAGTTTCAACATTTGAGAGAAATATAAGTATCTATAGACGAAATACCAAATTTCATTAGTCAACTCAAGCTCTTTGAGTTATTGTGTTCACAGACTGACATATATATTTCGAATAATATGGAGATTTGACAAAAATTAAAGCTCTAATTTTTAAATGTTTTCAGAGCTCTTAATATATTTCGTATACGAGCGAGTAAAATTACATCATTAGATACATTATTGCAAATGAAATAAATATGAAATATAATTTTTCTAAAAAATAAATGCAAAGTATGTAATTCTAACAAAAAAAATGTTTTTACATGTGTTGTATACATACGCTATGTTTTCCCGTCACAACACTCGAGAATGGTATAAACAAATAAATAGCTAGTTGAAATGAAAACAAGATCCATATTTTTTATAAAATGTAAATGAACATCAACAGAGTATGAAATTCGTAAACAACGCATTAATTTATTCATCAGAAGATGAAATGATTCACAGATGTTCTCTTTCACCCCCCCCCCCTTCCGTACTTTTTCATATGTCTTTAAGCACTGTTTCTCGTTTACTCCGGTTTAGCGTTTTCCACTTTGTTATGCTTGTTATTATATCCACTTCTTAAGTCAGGAATTAATGTAGTATAGAGAGAATATTTTTTGAAAGGTTTATAGTTTAAATGATGCAAGCGGAACCAAAACAAAATGCACTGAATAAATTTGATGAATTTTTATTTGTACATCTTGTGAAATATCTATGAAACCGCCAATTTCAAATTAAAATTTTAATAAATACATGAATATTTTATGTTTGTATACATAATGGGAGTAAAGAAATTTGTTTTAGTATTTATCATTCATAATTTTGAGGTGTACTTATTTACATACGAGCAATGCCTTCATTTCTAAAATTAATATTTTCCTTTCATTTGTTTTAATAGGGAAATTTCATTCGTAAATATCTTGAATAGTGAAGAAAATTTTTAATTAATAATAATTATCCTTCTGATAAATAAGATTCACCAAAAAAAATCTTGAAACTAAATATTTCTTATAAAATATTAAAGATCTCTTGCAATAAGAAACGATTTAGTTCTTGTCGATATTCACTGATCTTTTGTCAGTCGATTGCTTATGCCCCTCATGTTTGCTAAATTGCTGAGCTATTACTTCTTTTCTTTATTGCTTTTGGTCTTCATCTTGTTTCTTATATTACTTTTCTGTTCTCATCCCACGCTGTTTCCAAGGGGTAGGAGAGAGGACAAAGAGGATGTGCACCTCTCGAACAAAAGTGTCAGTAAATAATAAAAGAATCCCGCTGGGTCTACTTCATCCACACATTTCTGACTAATGAAACTGACCCATACTCCCCCTCCCAAGAATCATTCATTCTTCTTGTTGTCAGACAGTTCCGTACATTCCAAAAAAAGGAATTTCTTATCATTGACTGAATTGCTGAAGTAATGCTATTCAATTTAATAGGAATAGAATTAACATGCGATTTGTAAGTCAATAGTGGATTTATTTCAATTAACATTTTTGTATTTCAATTATTCTTTTCTAGTTTAAATCTAATGTCTATTTTGCTCACTATATGGTGATCTTAAAGTGCTAATTTTTAAACCGTTACAGGTAGATATATACTTTCAAGTGAAAAAAGAAGATACTTTCAATATGCGTGTAAATAATTTTTAGGTTATTTAAATTTTAAAAAAATGATCGTTCGGAAAAAAAAAATATGTTTACATTTTCGCATAATCTCCAGATTCTGTTGGTTATTCTGAAGAAAATATTCTAGATACTGTTTGTTTCATTATCCTGAGATTTCCACTTTTTGTCGGTTCTATCTCACCAAGGGGCAAGAACCGGAAGGATGAGTGCATTTCCGGAATTCTTCGTCTTATTTTTTACCTTGATTTCAACCCTATTAGATAATTTTTCGTTCCATTTTTTTTCACTCGTGTGTGATAATGTCGTGGCTTTCCTGACTATATTATTTTATTTTCGAAAGTAATCCCAGTTTATTTTAATGTTAAACGTAAACATATCCTTCTTTCATCTTCCCACTTTCCCCTATTTTGACGAATTAAGCCCATCCTAGCGCGAGGGGTCTTAGAATGAACTGGCAAATAATACATTATCATTTTAAACAAAAAGAATTTCCCACTTCAACGAAAACAGATTTAATATGAATTTTGTTATTTTATGTCAAATAATGATCACCCATGAGGATATTGGGGTTGAAGTACCCTTGTATTTAAAACTCGATTTTTGGACAGGAGGATTCAAAATTTGAAATCAATCCGACAAAAAATATTTCATGCATATGAGCACATTAAAGCTGACATAAGTCGAACATCCTCTCTTTTTATGAATATTACAGAAGATTAAAGAAATATTCCTTTTAATTTGACAACCTTGTCATCTGACAATTGTTCAAATTCATAAGGTCAGTCTCAAAATGCCCCTCGAGTTGTTTTAAAAAGTGGCATTGATATAAAAACTTGAAGTGGCTACATTGACTGTTGAATCTTTCCAGAAAATGACATTGAAATAATGTAAAATCATATAAAATAATAATGCTCAAAGCTTCATAACTTGATCAGTTATAATAGCAGAAATTTGGTGGAGATTTGCAAGGTTACATAGTGGAGTAACGTGTAGAGAATATATTACTAAATAAGACCCATGAGGATATTGGGGTTGAAGTACCCTTGTATTTAAAACTCAATTTTTGGACAGGAGGATTCAAAATTTGAAATCAATCCGACAAAAAATATTTCATGCATATGAGCACATTAAAGCTGACATAAGTCGAACATCCTCTCTTTTTAGGAATATTACAGAAGATTAAAGAAATATTCCGTTTAATTTGACAACCTTGCCATCTGACAATTGTTCAAATTCATAAGGTCAGTCTCAAAATGCCCCTCGAGTTGTTTTAAAAAGTGGCATTGATATAAAAACTTGAAGTGGCTACATTGACTGTTGAATCTTTCCAGAAAATGACATTGAAATAATGTAAAATCATATAAAATAATAATGCTCAAAGCTTCATAACTTGATCAGTTATAATAGTAGAAATTTGGTGGAGATTTGCAAGGTTACATAGTGGAGTAACGTGTAGAGAATATATTACTAAATAAGATTAACAGAACCCAGGGAAGTCTATAAAAATATAGGTATCGAAACTGTTTCAGAATAACGATATCATGAATTTCGTAATTTAACATTTATTGATTGATTAACAATAAACATTGATTTAAATAATAATAAATATTATTGTGAATGATAATATTGTCTCATTCTACTATAATTCTTCTAATAAGAAGGATAGTCTTTCAGACACAATATTGACTGCTGAATTGATGGCAAATCAACGACCCTTGTTCTTGATGACAAATTGTTTCATTTGGCAACTTGGTTTTGAAACTGGTGACAAAAATGAGGGATCCTGAAATGCTCAAGAATCTTGAGGATATCTCCATTTGGATCTAAGTTCCAGCATTTGTTCTAGAGCATCCGATTTCCTATTACGGAATATACGAAAAGCGCAGACTCACAGGCAGGTTTTAGTCACTTTAGTGACAATTATTTGATTTGAATAGTGTAGTGAAGCTTCTCTTTAGCTTTGATTGTCTGCGAGTTCTTTGGTCTCTTTATACAGTTGTGATTATTTAATAGGGATTATCTGCTGTTTACTGCAAGTACTGATTTTTGACGCGATTTGGCTGTGTTTTGATAACGTGTCTTTGTGTTTTTATAGAAGAAAGTGTAATCCTTCACTTAGCCTACTGGGTTTCCCATCGTATTCTCACTGATCTAATTTTGAATTTTTTTAGTCTGCAATATTATTATCTTTGTGATCATTTAGACATTTTTTCAGAACGAAGTGTATGCATAACTCTAATGGGTTGGAGGTTAGGTATTTGTGAAAGTGTAAAGTAAGCACTCGGAGTTAGAAAAAGACTTCCTTAATTTTGTAATAATAAAATTATATCCATATTAATAATTACTCAGTTTGGGTTTCCTCTTAATTCATTTTAGTCCTGTTAGTTAACTTTTTAAAATACTTATTTAAAAGAAAATGTTAAATTGTATGTTTCACTTAAGTTTGTACATCTTCTAGATGACAATATTTAAATTTGTTTTATCAAGAAAATTAGGATACTGTAAATATCTAAACTAATGTAAAAGAAGAAATCGGAAATAAACTTGTCAAAATGAATAAATTTTGCCCTTTTATCTAACAATGGGGATTATACAAAATACTATTAAAACAATTGCGGATTGTCGAAAATGTATGTTCTTTGAAAACAAAATTATGTTTGAAAACATGTGAATTTGTCTTCTTAAATCTTCAGCTTCGAAACGATACTCATGCAAATATTGACATAAAATGTGGCTAAATGATTTACTGGAAATAAGTAAAGATCGATATGGAGTAATATATGAATAAAGAAGAGCGCAGTTACCACGAAATGTAACAATGTTTGTCAGAAAATACTATTTAAAACACTAAACAATCTTCTGTTATTGCATGCTATTTATTATAAAGATAATTCAATATTCAATGAGTGAATCGCTGGAAACAGGTAAGAAGCACAAAACAAACAATAATCAATGGAAGATATGGCTAGAAACATCACTCAAAAGAATCCGAAAATATTGTAGCATAGTTTTATTATAACGCTGCATTTTAAATCTTCTACTGGGATCAGAGAACATATAAAAGTTTCTGAATGCTGTATGGAAAACATACGATGCTTATTGCATAATTGCAATTAACTGTGTAAATATTTGGTAATTGCACGTTTTTATAAAAACAGTTCGGCAGTATATTGCAGATAAATTTGAATATTAAGGGTTTTTAATAATTTTTGTCAAATTCGATGTGTGCATACAGTGTAAAGTATCGCAATATTTTCAGTTCAGTTATATTAACGTCCCATTTCAAAGAAATACTATGTCTATTTTGGAATAGACCTCGTTATTTTGAACCGACATCAGAGCTTCCCTCTCTCTTTCTTTTAACTACCGAACCCCACCAGTGGGAGGACATTTGGCTCCGACGGATTAACTTGCACCAGTCCCGCTTACACGACGGTTCTTCGGTGGAATTGGATCACGAACCTGAAACCCTCTGGTTCCGAAGCCTAAACCTTACCACCAGGCCACCACGGCATTTTTCACATTTCAGGAGTCCCAAGGAAGTTGTAGGCCACACATTACTGTGTTATTAAGATTTCTTCTTCTTGGGATTTTTACAGCATTAATTCCTGAATTCTAATCACAAGCTTCATTTCAAAATTAAAAGCACATGACCTTTAATATTTTAACGGATTAACAATGCAGTACTACATTTATTTCTTTTATGGAACTTTCATTTGAAACTGTTTGGCTTCAGCATTTCTACTTCTTTACCTTAGTAACATTAACTAATATCTCAATTCATTGCAATATATTACCCCAAAGCTACTTAGAAACAAGATAGAAGGTAACTAAGAAATACGTTAAGGCACTTCCAATTCTTTCCTCAAATAGTCGAAAACCAGGTTTCATTGCTCCTAATGATTCAATAACAAACGTTAATTTCTTCGACTCTCCATTCTTATCCATTCGTCTTTTGCTACCTTGGGAATTCTCTTTCGCCTGCAGACACCATAAGTGCCGCGGTGATTTAAATGTGGAGGGCTCTTCCATAAAGTCTGTATCGAGAGAAGTCGATTCTTATTTCTAAGAGACAATAAATCATTTAAATTATCTTGCAACTTTTCATGTGTATTGGATTACCTCAGGGCGCTATTGTTCGGTGGATAATTTCAATAATGATTGCAGGCGTATGCTCTTTGTTAATTGCGATCTAGATGTGGGGATTTGTTGCATTAATGAAAGAGATATTTTAATTTATCGTGGGCATATCACGAGATTACTCGTGATTTGTACGCCATCTATTTCGGACTGATCATGAGATATATTCTGTATATCATTTACAGTTAATACCTGCTGCAATCTATTATTGCGTATATTTCTTCTATTTAGATCTCAGTATCAGAATAAGCTGATTCTCTCTTCTTAGAGGCAATATTTTTTCTCTCTCTCGCAAATGAAGTATAGAGAAAGTATTATAATCTTCAAAAATTCGAACTCGAGAATTTGACAAATCTTCAGATTTTAGATATCCCTGAGATCGAAAAATATATTTCTGGAAACTGTCGGTCTGCCTGTGAAAAAGATAAGTCAAAAATGTTTTGAGCAAGGTGGATGAAATTTGTGTGAAGATTTGTATCAGAATTTTGTTTCAATCAGTTAGGGAAATAGCATCTAGAGCACAAATTCGATTTTGGGATGCTATTTATCGCATACCAGGGATTAATCACCAAAAAACTCGCCAAAGATTTCACGATAGATTTAGTAAAAATCGTAATTCACGCCAAAGATTAATATTTTTTAATTATTGTACTCCAATGCCATGCAAGACCTTCACTGGGATAATTACCTTTATTAGAGAATATGCGAGAAAGTTTTGGTGGAACCACTCTCACTGGCTATGATTTTCCAACATTTTCACTTTCAGCACTTTTGAATTTTATCACTTTCTGTCTTTAATCGTTCCTATATTTACTTTTTAGAACATTTAACTTCGTATTTATTTGTATCTGTCAACAATCAATTGTTTGCATTGTTAATGCAAGTCAGTAATATTGCTCATATTGTAACACCATTATGATTTTTTTCTCCCTTAAATGGCCAAATGAAAAAAAAATTACCAGTTTCAAATAGGAGCTTACTCAATCAGTATCACTTTAACCCGATGTGGCCCGATCCTTCTCTAAAGAAGATGATTAAAAAGTATTTTTTTTTTAAATTGAGTCTTTATTCTATCAGCTCTATATGTTACACATAATATTTTTATAAATTTTCACTCATCAAACTTCATTCAATATCGGAAATAATTTTCTTTCTCTTGAATTGGAATCTTTCACCGTGCCAAGTATTTCACAGTATTATTATTATTATTTTTTTGTTAAACAATATTAAAATTTACGCATTGTATTTGATCTACAATAACTATTCAATTCTTCTTTTCCAAATGGTTTTGACAAGAGTTGATATAACATAATGAACGTTCTCAAATAACACATTCTATCATACCATAATGCCTCAAAGTCAATTCAGAGGCGAAATCGAAGCAATTCTAAAGAAACAACGATAAATATTTGAGTCTCAAATATTTTAAATATTCAAGCAGCATCATTTAATTCCCAAGTATCTCAACCCTCCCCTAAAACAGAGGATTCAAAAATAACCTTTTTTATAAAAAAAACTTGCATATTCATTCAACACTCTCCTCCTGTTACACTTAGTATTTTTTAAAAATTTAATCCATCATATTTTATTCAATTTCTGAAATAATTCCTTTATTATTTGTTTCGTTCGAATTGGAACTTTTTACTATATGCAGCAGTTTGCTCTTGTTAGAAATATTAAAATGTATGCATTGTATTCGATCGATGATAACTATCCAATTCTTCTTTTCCAAATATTTTTGACGAGAAACGATATAACCTAATGATATTTCTCAAATACAATCTATCATATGATAATGCTTCAAAGTCACTTCTGAGAGGAAATTGAAACAATTCTAAAGAAACAAGATTGAATGTTTGAGTACTCCTCAAATACTTGATTGAATGTCTGAGTACTCCTCAAATACTTGAGGGAAGATATCTTGATAAATTAATGATTCAATTACAAACACAGATTCCTCTAATTCCTATCTATCTCCTTAGTTCCCATTCATCATTTATAAGTTTGGGAGACCCATTTCACTACAGACGCCTTAAGTACCACCTCCATTTAAATACGGAAGACATCTCCATAAGCCCCATTTCGAGACGTGTTGTCTTATTGCGATGGGAAAATAGCTCATTTAAAGTATCTTGCAGGTTTTCCTGCCTTATCGATTCACCCTTCGATAGATGGGTAATGCTTTGGATGGCTGAAGCGTGAAAACATTCTCTGATCTATATTTTTGAAATTTCACACTTTACTTACATTTAATATTTTTTTATTAATTTTGTGCGGAAATCGTGATTTCATTATCATAATGTGTAATCTTAAAATTGATATTTATTAGATAGGAAATAATCTGTAAATGTGGTATTTCAACAAATCTAAACATATCTTTTAAATCTGGTACATGAACGTTCTATATGTTTGAAAATAAAAATAAAAAAGACTTTAAAAACAAATATGAATTGTTCAGCTTTAAATATACATTTAAGTTTAGTAATTAAAGTATAACAAAGCAGATATTTTTCCATTAATATGTTCCGATTTGAATTTTCTAAGGAAAACCCCAAAAGTTTTCAGGGCCGCGGTGGCCTGGTGGTAAGGTCTCGGCTTCGGAACCGGAGGGTTTCAGGTTCGTGACCCGATTCCACCGAAGAACCGTCGTGTAAGGGGGTCTGTTGCACGTTAAATCTGTCATGACCAAACGTCCTCCCTCTGGTGTGGTGTGGTGTGGTGTGGAGAGGGGGGTGCCAGCTCAGGTGTCGTCCTCGTCATCTGACCGTGGTTACGAGGTCCGTCCCAAAATAGCCCTAGTGTTGCTTCAAACGGGACCCCAAAAGTTTTCACATTTGTACCCTGATTAAACGGTTCAGATTTAAAATTCGTTTTTTTTTTTAATCATTTAAACTTGTATGACTATAATTGTGTCAACTATTATATTTGCACCTACAATTCTAATGTATTATGTAATCACTTATATCAGTAGAGTTTCAAATTTTTGCTATCTACTGTTTACATAGAAGCTGAATTATATTCGCAACAGTAATTAAATGCCTCCGATATACCATTAACACGCGAATGATTTTATTGTTGCAATTATTGTTACTAAATATTTATTTTTCTATAAATTTAAAAAAATTTAATAAATTAATACTTTTTTTGAATTTTAGAGCACTGCCATTCCTAGAAATTTTGAAAATTTAATTAACAGTTGCCATCGTTTTTCAGTTATGATTCATGGCAATAAAAATTAGAACAATGCATATATATTTCCAAAAGCATTCTACTAAAGCATTTCCAGCAAAATTAATACGCATTTTAGACCCGTATAATCTTAGAAATAATCAATTAAAAATTAATTAAAATAAATCAAATTAATCGATGCAAAACAAATAGCACGCAATAATAAACTCACACCGGAATAAAAATAGCAATCTATAGAAAAATTATTAGATATTAAAAAAAATCGGGTAAAGATAGAGTATAGCCTATAAGTATGGAAATATTTTAATTAGAAATTCTTAATTTTCGCAATGAAGTACTTTTAAAAATGCGATTTTCTCTGTTCTCAAATATATCTTTGACTCAAAATTTACATTTTTTTAAACATGATAACTGGAAATATAAACAAAACATTTTTTTTTTTAAATAAGCCATTGAAAATATTAATTCCTTAATTGACTAACATTTTTTTAAACGATAATCCATAGTAAAAATATGCAGTTTTCGTGTTCTGAAAGAACATAAAAAATATCTATAGGAATTGACAATAACTCACAAACATATAACATTAAAGTTCCTTTTAAATAAGATTTTTTTCTTTCATTTGTTTAATAATTCCTCTAAAATAAAAAAAAAATATAAACGAAAATAATGTACAAGTAACTTAATTTTAATGGTTTGAAAAAATAAAACCGTCCAACCGTCCAAAATTCAACAATATTCCGTTTTAACTATAAGATTTAACTACATAACCGTTGAAATTTAACAATCAGTTTGAATAGACAGTATTTAAAAATGTTGTGGGAGTATTTTTGTAGTTTGATTAGATATTTAAATAAACTTCAATTAAAATTAGAAAAATGTTACTTAAAACTTTTTGGTTTCAAATGTATTTAACTTAATGCAAATTTTTTGATAACATATTTTACTCTTTTTTGTGAGAGTCGTATTTATTACATATTGTTTAAAATAAATAGTATACTCAAAAGAATATAATCGTTATTTTTAATAGCTTTGCACATGGTACTTCGTATTATCCATTATGTATTTGATCGAAATAAATACATTTGCTACAACGACTACAAATAGTCTGATTTCCTCAAACCACATCATCTGGGAATTATATCAGGAAAGGAAGAATTTAAATCTAGGGCTATCGAAATGGCGTAAAGCATGTTCGACCGTTCCTTGAATAAATAAGAACAAAGCTCATCTGAATCTAATGATTTAATAACAAATGCTAATTCCTGGTGCTCTTTGGCATCAATCCATTCATCACTTGCTATCATGGGAATTCCCCATTCTGCAGTCGTCTGCTCGGGACTTTAAGGGATGCCATGATTCAAACTGGGAGACTGATCTATGAGGATAATGGCGGAAGAATGCTATCTTATTGTTATAAGGGAGACTCGCTTATTTCAGATGTCTTTCGTCTGTTTCTACACACTGAGATTATTTTGAACAAAACGCGATAATATGTTAGTTTGATAGAATTGATGTGACTTAAGATTTCTACAGTATGGAGATTTAGAATCAGAATTTTAAAATTTGTTTTATTATTAATATAAGCAGCATTTTGTTGTTAGAATTATAGTAAATGTTGGATGTGTCGTAGATTTTGCGCTTTAACCAATACAAGTCAAGGAATAATTTCAAGATGCTTATTGAAATCCATTTAAATTAGGTTTATTTTAAAAATAAGGAATATCATATAAAGAATAAATTTTTCAACAAATAAAGCAATTTTAAAAAGAAAATATGTCAATTTAGAAAAATTGAATTTCATTTAACGAGTAGATCATAACAAATTAGTACATAAATGTAATATCTTATAATTTTAAACGAGCAATTCTTGTATATATATATTTCGTGTATCTCGGAACGGCTTTAATGATTTAGATTAAATTTTATATTTAGTTAAGGTTTTACTTTTTAAATTTATCTATATAGGTATCATTCCTGAAAAAATATGATTTTACACACACAAATAACTAACTATTTCTTTTAACTAACTATTAGAGCCTTTCTCTATATGTTTTCATGCTGCCATTGTCATATAGCGCCATTTCATAAATTTTTGTGATACTTGCATTGTTGTCATAGGACGATAACCTTCTAGTACCTTCAAGTTTTGTGAGATGTCACTATAATACATTATCCGAATATGAGTACATTCGGCTCTCATCCGATAACCACAATGAAATTATTATGTAAACCAATTCAAATAGCCTGTTAAATTAAAAACATTTCTGAATATATATATTATGTAAGGGGCCATTTCATATGTAATGCTTTGGATTACATGTACGGATTGGATAAACATGAGGGAATAAGGAGACTGATAACATTTTATAATTCTTTACATATGTCATTTGAATGAATGCATATTTTTTAAAAGTAAGTGTTTGTGAATGCATACCTTACTGCTCCTCGGGATAGGTTGGTTGGCCTATATCCATCAAATTCAATTTAGATAACGTGATTAAGAAGGTGAAAAGGTACACATCAAAACAGTTCTTTTACACTTCAATTGAAATATTATATAATTAAAAATTATTGGAAATTTTGAATCTTTTCCGTCATAACTTCTAATACGTTATAATAGAAAAATAATTTTTATAGGAGCTTAAGATTCAGAAGATTATCTTCTTTATGATATCAATTAAATTATTATAAAATTGTTCTGAATGCTAATTTTTTTTTAAATAATTTTTTTGCTTAATTTTTATTAACGTTAAAACCAAATCAAACCGGGTTCATAGTTTTATCAAACATTTTATTTCGTGATTTTCTGCTATTGTTAAAAGCTAAGAACGGTAGATTAAGCTAATTATTCGCATGTTTGATTACACAAGGAACCAAAAGGTGAAAAGGCATTACCTCAAACGACAACGTGCAATTGGCACTTGACATCTCTTTGACACTTAAGTTTTTTTATGTCGGTGTAATTAGATGTAAACTTCTTCATTGTTCAGAGAATACTGAACCTAATATCATGCATAAGTAATTTAAATTTAACGCAACCTATATTTCTGGCTAACCAGCTGGATAACAAAGTCAACTTGTAGTATATTAAAAAGAACAGAATGATTCGCAATAATACATTAAATTTATGTGAATTCTTTTGAAAGATGGAAATTGTTTCATCTGGAAGTCTTCCTTCGTCAAATGTCTTAATTTATTTTTCTTTAAATATCTGTTCTACTTCGATTTTAAAAAGTGTATCAAGTGAAACATAATAACTAATTTTTTTTTGTACTCTTCGAATAATAAATTGAACTACTGAAGAAAACTGCCCTTGAAAGAAATTCCTACTCAGTGGCCATTTCAATTTTCTAACTATAGTGAATTTTCAAATTCCCAGGTGACGGACACAAAATTATGAACTCCAACATTACCTATGCTTTCAATCAAAATCTTCAGAAATTTAAACGTTTCTATATTAATTTTTAATGCTCTTTTTTATGGTTTTCCTTGTACAGAAATTTACCAAAGCTAGAGCAACTTAATTTAAATCTAATTATAAGAGTTTCCTGTACTTCTGTTCTTATTACAATTAATTCTTTTTTCGTTATTTATTGTAACAGATATTTCGAAAATAAATACAAAACTGATAGAATTAAATTATTTAATTAAATTACTCTCTCTGCATAAACTTATGAAATGAAAAGCTGCCATAATCCTTTGAAACAGATTATATGATTATATAATCTGTTTCAAAGAATTAGGGTAGCTTCATATGATTTCCGAAATATGTTTTTTTTTATTTTGTAAATTTAGGGGGGGGGGGGTAATAAAAATGCAATATATCGAAAATTTTCAAAATTCTGCTATCAATGACTTGGTTAGAAAAATGTAATTTTTGAAATCATATTATCAACGGCATCTGTAGGCAAGTTAAAAAAAATTATTACACATTTTTTTATTACAAAATATCAAATGATAATGAAAAGTTAGAAAATGTTTATAATAGACAAAATTCAATCTTTCAGAAACTAATAAAAGTGTGTTTTTAAATCCATTTTCAGTTGAATATTCTTTTTTCGAAATTCTACTGTTCTAAACTGTTTTTTTCAGTCATCGGTAACTACTTGTTAACTGTGTTTTGCGGTTACTGGCAATTGCATTTTTTTTCTCTTTGCAAAATTAAATTAAACTCAAATTTATTTTTTTCAATAATCTACACCTCAAAATTTATTTTTGTGTTATTTTCCTTAAATATCAAGTTAAGCGAAATAACAAACTGCTTTCTTGGGAAGAAAAGAGGAAAACGCATAATCTTTCGTCGTTATTAATTGTTTAATTGCGCTTGAGAATCTGATTGGGATTAATACAACAACGAAAACATCAATGTATAGCTATACCATCAAATTATAATTAATCAAAGATAATTCCCCAATGGAATAAACTAAATTTAGTTGGGAATAATATATAACATATTTCGTCGCACCATGCATTAATGAGAACAAAGCTTTTCGGCATCTAATGTCGCAATAACAAGCGTTAATTCCTGTGTCGTCCCGTTGAGTATATTTATCAATTATTACTCTTAGAATTCCCATATGACTGTAGACTCTTGCATTTCCGCTGAGATTTAAATATCGGAGACATTTCCAAATGACATATGTTATTGATAATAGATAATGGTTCATTTGCGACATCTTGCTATTGTGCCATTATCATCTAAGCTATTGTATCAGTGTTCATCTAAGCTATTGATATCAGTGTAAGCAGTTTGCGGAGAGCTGGAGAAAAATATTGTTACAAAAGTATTTTTCAGAATTTTTAAGCAAATAATTGCCTTATTAATTTCATTCGGAATATGAATATATATTAGATTCATAGAAAGTATTAAGTATTAATTATGTATTAAAAGTATTTTTTAATTTTAGATGGATTTTAGATCTGATTTTTCTCAAATGCTATATAACCGTTCTTTTTTTTTTTTTTTTTTTTTTTTTGTAGATGAGCACTGATTTGTTTGATTCGACTACATTATTAATTTCTTTAATTAATTCGATTAAAAGCACTAAACTCAAATTAAATAGAATTGCAAAAATAAAAAAGGAATGAAAGAAGAAAGTAAGCGACTTAACGACTTTTTTAACTAATTTATTTAACTTTAATATTGAGAAATAATTAAAAAAGTTATGAATCGTATGAATATATCATATGCTTGCTATTCTAGGAATTTCTATGTGGTTGCGGGCATCTGTATATCAATCGAGATTTAAATCCATGAATACTGAAAGGCTCTGAACACTTGTTGAATGAAACCACAGTGGACGCCTAAGGCAGCAAAGTATCACTGCGAAATTCTTCCCTCTTTGTTAAGTGTGATTGATTGAATACCCTTTGTTAGTTAGGGAAGTTGGCCCAAATGGGTTTGGGGAGGGGGCAAGGAGGTTTTCTAAGAACACTTAAATGATACCCGTCTAAACATTTGCTTAATAGCCATCAGTTAATGGGATCTTTTTTTGTACATCAAACCCCTTGAAAAGATGGACTGCCATTGTTGTTTTTGAGAGTTGGGGAGTTTTGTATTATCTTTCAAAGAGAAGCTTGGGTGCTCCAGCATTCCGGAATATATGTATTCGAATGATCTTACAAATTAGAGAGTAAATATGAGAGACTAATTCTTATCGCCTAACAACTCGCTAACTAACAACAAATTATTGCCAACTAACTTGTGTTATCTAAAAAAGCGAATGTTTTATTTAAGGCATCTTTCTTCTGTACCAGTATAACAAAAATCATTGAAGCTGGAAGGAAAATATTGTTACAAAGATATTTTTATAAGGTATTAAAGACAGAAGTGCATTTTTAACTGCAATTGAAAAAGGAGCATTTCTAAGAATCAAGGAATTACTCTATTAGCACAAAATGTCCAACAGCATTATAAGAGTTATTTACACGATATTGGTCGGCATTCAAGTAATAATAACTGTTTAAATGTGGCTTACAGAACAAAATTTGATTACGCTTATGTTTTAGATATGTTAATTTTTCTTATCAACGAAAGATAAACTCATGCATTCAATTATTCTGAATTGCCTGACTTCGAAGGATCTCAGGAATAAGAGAGTTAAAGCATGATTTAATTTATTTTTATATGTGCATTTGCTTATAGATCTGTTAATATCCAATAATCATTAATACATATTTCCATTCATAACATGGTGCCTCAAAGTATTGTTTAAAATAATTTAGGTATTTCAAGCATAGAAAAACATTCCATTTCTGTGATAAAACATCTACCACAGAGGCCTAACACAGCAGGGGGTCTTTGATAATATATTAAATAATATTAATATTATTGTATTTCAATTCCATTACTTCGATGTATCTTAATGGAGTGTACTCCTCCTCGGTGAATAATTAATATTCTAAACCCATAATGGTTCTCCTGGGTGTTAAGTGAATGAAAGTAATGATACAATAAAAGAAAAGGATATAACTGGTGAATTGTATCATTTGTATTAGCACAATAATCTTAGTTCATAATCTTAATTGGAGCAACACTAATCTTAATGGAGCACAAACTCACAACGAGTCAACGCACCAGCTGCACGATTAACATAATTAAAAATCATATGTAACGTGGCAGATAATTTGCAATTAATGCACAATGAAATTAAGGTATTTTGGAGGAGAAATAGTAGGTTTAAAAATATTTTACTTCTGAAGTTATACACAAGCTTAATACTGTTATTCCTATTCTAGTAAATTTGTATTTTCATAAAGCTTGAGTTTTATACTTTATTTCAAGTGCCATTTATTTATTAAAATACTGGCGAAAAAAATAGCTATAATAGTTGACGCAAAAAATAATCATCAAGGCACAAACAATAAACCATTATTAAATAACAACCACAGGACTAAGTACGCATTAAAAAAATACTCGCTCAACAATCTAATAAAATATTTGAACTCTCGTGATAGCACCCTCATTTATATAGCCTTCGTGACGAGGTATAGAATTTTACAAAATGAACATGGAGTATTAGCTTATACGGATATAGCTATAATTCTAGTATTTTCAGAAACATAATTTTTGTTGTCACATACCTCGTTATATCGGTAAATCGTGGCCAGTGTCAGAGATTATTAATTTGCATTCGTTATACATTCATTAAAAATGTTTGTAAACCGATTCATTTAATTTTAAATTTAATTAATTACATGAATTTTAAAATAAAATTTTCGTCATAAATTTCAGATTAAAATAAATTTTCATCTAAAATTATCTTTGATTTTATTTTATATATCTTTGTATGTTTCAATACTAAGTTATTTTATAATACTAAAAATTAAAGCAATATTTAAAAAAATAATTTAAATCATTCCCAAGTATTAACGCACCATCAAAACATCATAGCCATATTTTACTTTTTGATCATTTAGACATCTTAACTCTTAAGCAATTATCTATTATCACATTTCTAAACATATAATAAAAGTAAATTCTCAAATAAGAATTATTATACAAATTCTGTTGTCATTGATTTAGTACACCATTCAAGCTATAACATTGTTTTAACATTGCATTCAATTTAATACTTTAGATAGTGGTCAAATATCAAATATTTAATAGTGATCAAATATTTAAGGCTAAGAAGAAGTAAATTTTCTCCTAAAATTTTAGTCCAGTAATTATTTTTCTTCCCGCATATCGCACCCATCATCTTCAATTCAAAAGTGAAATATCAAACATATATTGAAAATCTCCAAAAAGCATGGATCACTTACTGAAAACTTACTCGCTTTTGAAAAGTGAATGGGAAATAAAAAAAAAAAAAAATAAAGAAAATTTTTTGAAATTGTTTTATCTGGTTGTGAGAATATAATTCATTCATTTTTCAAAATTTAAACTATTTATGAATTACAATTATTCCCTTCATTTTCTATATATAAGGAAATATGCTTTATATTAACATTTTTATCATTTTCAATGACTTTTATGCTTTCAAATTTTGATATGGCTAAGTTATTATAAATTACATTTGAAGGATATATGTATAAAAAAGAAAACATAGGGAAAATTTCCATTTCTTTGTAGTAAGCAATTATTTCAACTTTCTACTCCCTTTCCCATTCAACAATTAATGAACAATCTTAATGGTAAATATATTCACATGTTTAATTATCTCGTTTCTACGCTATATTTCTGATGTGAATATTTCGCTATTTTTGCCTAATTATAAACGATAATACCTAATTAAGTCTCAGAATTGGTTTTTACATTTGCCCTATTATTTTCTAAAATGTCTCCAAACTTTTTGTGCACTGACATTATTTCTTCCATAAGTGTCTTTTATAGCATATGTTGTTTTGAAATTCGGCAATTCCGGCCTTTGCTGTCAGTTCATTTTTATTATAATGACATGCTTTAAACATAAATTAATTAATTGTGATAATAATTATAATAATTACTAGGCGATGTGTATTAATATTTTCTTCTTGCACGCAGTGATGATTAACTCTTTTAGCATCAGATATTGGGTGATATCTCCAGGAAGATGTTCAATATCTTAAATGCTGTATAGGTGGAACTATCAAGTGTGAAAAAAGAGCGTTTCCTTGCATGTTATTATTTTGAGAATATAATTATTGTTTTCTCGAGAAGTTGATAATGAATTTTTTAGCTTATGTTAATTGGAAATTTGGCTGTCCTGATCTTTACTTTTTCCCGTTCTCACTTCAAGACTTACTTGTAGCATCAATAAATTGATTGCGATAAGTGCTATAATTATAAAGCCCACTATGCTAAGAAAGAAAGAAAATTGATTGATTTTTATTGGTACAGAAAGCGTATAATTGGACCTTTTATGCTTGAAATTTCCCTATTAGCTCAAGAAATTAAAAGTTATATTCAGGAAGTCATTTGGCATTCCAAATAATCTGAAATATTGGGAAGATATCAAAAGCATATTGTTAGCATATATACACCATCAGTTAAGGAAAAAGGAAATAAAAAAATTTTTCGAAGCAATTTTCAAACATTTGTTGTAGAATGCAGAAATTATTTTGGGAAATATAGGTAATCAAGCAAAACTATAAAACTGTAAGTTTCATTGCGAGCAATTAGATACATAGAGGATTTACATGCATTTAATGTCTTAAGGTAAAATCTGCTTCAAAATTTTAAAGTACACCGATTGTGGAAATTTTCTGAATGAATATGACAAATAATTAGATATGTAAATAATTTGGGTTTTATTGGCTCTTGAATTACGATGAACAATATAGAATTAAACAATAATATTTGAAGAAATAATTGGACATTTATCTAAACATATTAACAATAATTGCTCAAATATCGACGTTTGACAATTAGAATGTGATATCTAAGCTGAAATTCAACCAATTCCTTTTATTTATGCATTAATTGCTATAAATTCCCTAAATCTACACTTCAATATTGAATTTCGTAAAAAATGAATTATTTTAAAAATATAAAAAATATTATTAAAATTTTATTAAAAATATTTTTATTACTATTTTATTATTTATTTTATTACTATTTTATTAAAAAATAAATAAAAAATATTAAATTAATTAAAATAATTAAAAATTATTTGTTTTCCAAAAATTATATTTAAGTAAAAAAGCATTTCAACGATATAATAGTGGCAGCCCATAACAGTAAAGAAAAGTTCTAAAGTTTCTGATTATTCTGATTCGATGAATTAATCAGCAAATAAAAATGGCATTTGTTTAGTTTAATGATACAGTAGAATTACAGTCATTAAACGAATGAAATCATTAATGCATCATAGAAATGCTACTAACTATGATGAAATTAATATCAAAAAAGGTACAAGTGACTCGTGATGTATGAAAAATCATTTTGAATCCCACAAAGGTATCAGTCATTATAGGATTCTGGATTATCGCCAAGTTCTAAAACTTCCTGCGCCAAGCATAACTAAGCAATAAAACGTTTTGATCGATTATTTTGTTACATTTAGGTACACCTCTGAACATTTTATTATTCCAATTATACATCAAATTAAAATTGTTAAATCAAAGTAAATTACTGACATAGTACTGCAGCGCAAAATTAGCCTTTTAATAAAGATGTCAAATTTAGAGATATTTTTCTGTTGCAAAAAATTACTTTATGGGGAAAATTATCATTATGACTTACAGAAATGTAATTTCTGTGATATTGTACCTTGCATCATTTAGGGATAATTTCATTATTAAAATTTATCAAAATTAATTAATTATTATTATTTAATTTTTGAAAGAAATAAGAATAGAGTATTTTCTGAGCATCACTAAAAATTATTCAGTTTATTTGCTTTAAAAAATACTTGTGATAAACCCACTTTAGCGTGAAATATTAATATTTTAAAATATTTTTAACACTTAAAAATTAAATAAAATAGTTTCGTAGCTATATCTTTCGCCGTTACTCGCGATTTCTGATCTTTCGGCAGCAGCTAAACTTCTCTCTCCCTTTGTCTGTTCTGATTTTACCGTAAGCTTGGCGCAGTATAGCCAAAAGTGGCTCTTGCGCCAATAAACCATACAACAACAACTTCTCTCTCCCTTTTATGTTTATATTTTAAATATAAGTCAAGTTATCATTGACATTCCAGATTTTTCATTCTTATTGAAAACAGAAATTCCTTTAAATCATGGCTATCACTGCCATTACAGAAAGAATTATTCTCCTATTCCTGTGCTGTTTGCAAAATTCACCGAAAAACACATTATAAGTTCTTTTTATTTTCCCTTGTCTTTCTGCTGCAGGAACTGGAAGGAGAAACCTTAAATAAATTTGAACAGTCATTACGATGATTAAAATTGCTAAAATTAACTGAAACATCACATGATAATTAATTAGCGTCATTCGGTTGATATGTACTCATACTAAAAGTATATGGGCAAAAATCTTGTTTTGAATTTAATGCCTAAAGAAAGCAAAATTTTTAACTTAAATTTAACAGTGCGAAAACTTAAGTGTGTGATAAAATTGGTTTGAATTTAATACAATAGACTATATTGTTACAATTTTCTTAAAAATAAATTTTGAAAATAAATGAAAAATACAGACTTGAATGTCAATAAAAGTGGAATCATCCAAAAGGTAATTGATTCCTTAACCCTTTCTAGGGCCGTGGGAAGTATGCTTCCCACCAAATTTATCAATCTTTGTATGAAATTTTGTAGGTTGGCATAAGTTCTGACAAACTTTTTTAGAAAGACAGAAACTTAGATGCTTCAGTTCTTTATCTCTCAAAAAATGATGTGTCTTGATTTTTTACTTAATTATTAATTAACCAAATTAATTAATTAATCAAATTAAATTTATTTAATAAGCTAAATGAATCCCTTTCCTTATTCTAATTTCAAGTCTAAATATTTTAACATAATATGACTAGAAAAAAAAATTGCCCTTTAAAGGGTTAAATCAATTACCTTTGCATATTTTTTATAGATAGTATGTAAATTATTTTCTGCCAATTACATTTCAGAATTCATTCGCAATAAAATGAGCCCAAAAAAAACCCAGAATTTGCATGGTTTAAGATATTTACATAAGTATTTCAAAATAAACTAACTTCAGAAGTTTAAAATGAATTTGAGAGATCTCATGTTACTTCTCAAAATCTTTTTGTCAAGATTTTTTTTTTTTTTTTTGTAAACAGTAAAAAATAAATATCAAAACAGCCAAAATAAATAAAAATCGATGCATAAATTTACTGTTATATATTCTCATTAATTTACTCTGATATGGGTATGTTTTTATGTATTCAACAACAGCATAATTTATATTTACTATTAGTTTCATCGTGGAGATGATTGATCATCTACACCTCTAAAAAGTAGATTTTTTATTAAATTTTTTGAAATCTTTAATCTTTAAGGGAAAAAGTATTCAATAAATTTTGTAATAATAAACTATCAAAAATTTAACCAATACTTTTCAAGGTGTTTATCAAAAGTTTCGGAAAAGTGTTTTAAACACAATACACCAAAATACACCATCCAGAACAGTTTAAACTTTATAAAATTTCTGACATCTTTCTAACACTATTGGCAAGACTTCTTCCTTAGAATTTTATTTACTCAAAGAATATAAAATGTAACAATTTCTTTGAAGAATTTTAAACGAAACTTCCGTGAAAGTGCAGAATAAATCTCCTGATCCCAAGAAGAAGTTCCACTTGAAAGAACTTCCATAAAAACAAACTTCCCTGGCTCGAATTCCATTTCGAGCCACCTGTCAAACCTATTGATGCCTTTTAATCCAGTTTGGAATGTTCCTAATGGTGCATCCGGAGCGATAAAAGTTGGGGACCCGGGAGACAGAACTTCCGGATCGATATTCAAAACTGCTGACACCTTTTCATCGCTGTGACGCAATTTGAGAGTAATTTGGAGTGTGCTGTCGTGGTGGGTCATAAGCGCCCGATTACACTTCAGAACGCTAAGCCTACTTTAACAAAAGGGTAGGGTTGATCTGCTATTAAGAGCATTTCAGGGAAATAGGAGTCTTTGTATTTTACGTCGAGCCTATGACAA
Organism: Argiope bruennichi; assembly: GCF_947563725.1. Classification (NCBI taxonomy): domain Eukaryota; kingdom Metazoa; phylum Arthropoda; class Arachnida; order Araneae; family Araneidae; genus Argiope; species Argiope bruennichi. Next base: position 95,591,169 of record NC_079156.1, on the reverse strand, counting down.
ATTGAGATAATATCCAAAATTGTAAAATGCACTTAAAAGGGCTTGGAAATTATTTGGCTCCAGTAGAACTCATTAATGTGTATTGTTCGTGTAGTACTTATAATTTGTTTCACACGAAATAACCGAAATTTGAAGTTAAGTGGAATAATCTTCTATTTAAGGCGGAATTTACTTCGTGATTTTTAAAATAAGTGTAGGCAATTATATACGTGTATAACAAACCGCTGCGTTTTTCAAAACTATAAAATGAACATTGGTACAATTATATGGTTTAAAATGGTTACGGTTTAATGAGAATAGATAATTAATGAGAATTGCTCCAATGTTTAATATTTATTATGCATCAATTGAATTATGAATACAATTTGCAAAACCCTGAGTGTAGTGACATATTTTAACTGTTTTTAAAAGATATTAAGTGTGTAATTTTTGCTTCCATCTTTTTTCCCCCGAAGTTTTAGGTTTTATTCTTCAAAAGCGATTGCCAATTCATGATTCAAAGTAATTTATGTTGCTATCTAATAATTCTTCCAACCTTTTTGGCGATAATTGGATACCGTCTCGGAAACCATTTTTGGAATCAATTCTTTATGCAATTCATTTCTGTGTTGTTTTCCATAAGAGCGGGAATGTTGACTACCCAGGCCTTATACCATCGACCGAAACAAATATAAAAAAGGAAGGATCAACATGTGGAGAGTATAACGGTTGAAGTAAGACCTCCTATTTTAGCGTTTCCAAGTATGTTTTATTGAGTTTGAGACATGTAGGCAAGCTTTGTCGTGCTGGGTGATAAATTGGTTGTATCTGTATCTTAGCACTGTCGTCATTTCTCCTTCAATGTTGGGCTCAAACGTATCATATGATCCCCTTTAATAATTCCACTCGACATCTCATAATATATCATATCAAGCTGTCATCAGCAAAGAGCTGTTCAGCCAAAGTAGAATACAATCTTAGCACTGTAAATATTTCACCTAATGCTTTGAAACCAACGACGATACAATTTTTCACTAATAGCAGACTCACAAAAAGTACTTGAGAACATTCAATGTTCTTCAGACAGAGCTTTCTTCAAATGAGACCAAAAAAAATGACCTACAAATGACGAAAAAAAAAAAATAACTCTAAAAAGTAATATCTTCTAACGATAATAAATTTATGATCAAATTCACTAACATAGTGCTATCATCATATAAACAGCTGTCCAAGTTTATTGTATGGCATTTTTTAACCTGTTAACTGGACATGACGACATTTTTCGTCATGGAAATTTGCTTTAATATTTTGAACGTTCCATTATCCCCATAGTGAAACGAGATGAACAAAAGCTTATTCCCCAGTTAACAGGTTAATTTGAATATTTCAACCAGGACTTAACGATGCAGCCATCAAGCGAAAAACGGCAGAAGCAAATTTTTACACCTAATATATAAATTATCATTAATGATTTTAATTTTTAAGCTACTATATGTATGTAAGAATTGCATTATATGTCATATAAAATCATGTCATGAAATATTGCCATGACATTCATAAATGAAATATATTTGAAAAAGACAAGATATTATTTGATTCATGTTTCCTTTGTGAGTGTGAGATATTCCTATGTATATGATTATTACTAAAGGTTTAGAAGTTAGCTATTGGGTCTTGATTGCAGTGGATATTCTGTATGCATTAAATAATGTTTGCTTTCAATAAAACTGAATTATTGAAATTATCCGCACTATTTTCATTTAAAAGGTCATAAAATATTTTTCTTGCATTTCGTTTATTTAGAAAATATAAAGTTTCATATGAATTTATTTTTTATAGACACATACGGAAAATTACACTTTTCTGGTTTGTAATAAAGATTATATTAATCTTTTTTTACTTTCGTCATTGTGATGGCAACTCATTTTTAAAAAACTAATATTTTCTACGCAAACGGAACGTGATCCTGCAGGTTAAATTTTATTTTTTGATCTGTGCGAAATAATTTTTTTGGAAAATATGCTTAAAATATATTTTAAAAAGGATTAAAAAACGAAACTTCATGCAAATGTTAAAACAGTGGTATAGTTGAAAAGTTGATTTTTTATTATAAGATAATGTAAAAATCAGTTTTATGATATAATATCTTCGGTAGTTATAGCGGGAAAACGACAAAGTTTGCTTAATTTTTAATAAATTAAAATTACATTTAAATATACAAAAACATCTCTCCTCAACGCACACTGCCACCTTCTATACATGTATTAAGTTTAATAACTCTAAGTGAATCGATGTCACCTGTAAAGCGTCAACACATACATACATTCGTCTTTATTATTACGATAGATAAATATGAAAATATTTTGACTTTCAAAAGTTTGTAGTGAACGTTTTGTTTATCATGGAGAATATATATGCCAATAATAACAAGGCAGGAAGAAAAAATATACATTTTTATAAAATAAAAATTTATAGAGAGTGATATATCAAATACGATGTTTCAGCTTCACAATTAATTACAAGAAATCATTTCAATTAATATTTTTTGAGAATAACTAAATGTGTTTATAGGAATATAAAACACGTTGTTATTTATATTACAGCAATATATTTCCATCAATTTCCATTGGGAAAACAAAATGTGAGTTGAATATATCTCTTACAAACCCCAAATGTCTATATAATGATCACCGAATTCATGGCACGCAGCCATACATTTGAAATTCAATGTCCGACTTTATTTTCTTTGGAAATCGAATGCGCCAAGCATAATAGGATTTTCATTCGTAGGAAAGGACTGACCAGTTATTAAGCTAGAGACGGAATGAGAGATTGGCGACTTAGTCAATATTGACTTAACCCTTATATCCTGTGGGCGTTTCTCTAGGGATGCATTTTCAGACAGTCTTTACGTCATTTATCGTCTACAGGCGAATTTCAGCCATTTCCATCGAGGGGTTGTGGTCGTTTCAGATTCCTAAGATAGTCTATAATTTGTTTATGCAGAATAATTTTTAACTTTGATTACTTCATTGGTTCTCTTCAAATTACAGATTTTATTGAAATAATGTATAAATATTTATAGAAATAATACATAAATATTTAGAAATACTATATATTTACATAAATAATATGTATTTATAGAAATAAAATATAAATATGCAGACGTTTGATCAGATTGATGATAAAGTATTAAAAGAATGATGTTGTAACAAAAGAAGATATTTTAATATTTTAAATCAGCTTATTCAGTGTTTCGTTTCATTCATATTTTTATGAAGTAAAAATATATTAAATATGAATGCTTCAAGTAAGTTTAATTATAATTCTTTTGTTGTACTCGTAAATATTGAAATTTGAAATTATATTTTAATTTGTCCACTAAATATTATATATATTATACTCACAGATATTAGGCGTTTACAAAATTGTTAAGTGCATTCATCAAAAAATAAAAAAATTCTAATTATTTTCATAAATTTCTTATAAAACCTTCAATAGTTTTTGGAAATTGTCATATTATGCAACAGCCATATAAATATTAAAATTAGTTTTTGAAATAAAAAAAAAACATGCAAATTCTTTAACAGTTTAAATAATCTGTTTATACACTCTTCTTTAATGCGTTTCTGAAAGGAAATAAATAATAAATAATTATTGATAAAATATCTTTATTGGCATAAAATTTCAAAAATTTTGTTTACATTAGTTAAATTTCTTAGCAAAATAAATAAATGCTGATTTATTAAAATGTTGACTCATTCTCTTGGCAGTGATTTTAGAAAGAAAAATTTCGAATGAAGTGTTCAAATTTTGTGGAATTATGACTCTCGCAGCATGGTAATGTTATTCTCAAAGCCGATCAAAGTTACAGGATGTGATGAAAATTAAAAGATAAACAAATAATAAGTCAATAAATAAAACTTGTTAATGAATTGCCTAAATGGATGCAAATGATGTTTCACTTCGGACTGTTCAATCGCAAACGATATTCTTAAACAAAAATGACTATTTTTCTTTTCGTTTCTTTTCAGAGATATTGAGAATACGGTTGAAAACATTACGCTTTGTATTATTTTAGCGATTAGTATTTAACTGCTGACAGACTGAAAGATAATTACGGTAACATATTTTGCTTTTCTGAACATATGCGAGATCACCACATTTAACGATTATTGCTATTACAATTAATGCTATTAGTTGCTTAATATTTGTTAATTAAAGAAATAACAATTACCTAACAAAAAACGCTTTTCCAAAATCAGTAAAGATCTTTCATTCATTCTGTTCTTTCTCTAATTACTTGTCCTTAATTTTTACTTCTCAATTTTTATTTGGACATCATTTACATATTACTTTGCTAAGCGATAATCTTTTGTAAATGCTGAGCTTCTTTATTTAGTTTTTTGTCATTCGCTCTTTTTTTTCCGTGTTTAGTTATTGGAAGCATTAATAAGTTTTATATTACAATACGTCGATAGACTCGGCTGTATTGCATTCACAATCATATTTGCACAAACCTAAATGCATAAATTAATCCTTATATAATGTAGAAATTGTATTAAAATTAGATATTAATGAAGTTATAAGGAAAGTTTTCGAACTATATTTTCATTACTATGAAAGATTTTACTAAGATATGAGAAATAGGACATATTTATTATTGAAGGTGTTCCTACTGGTTCAGAGCAGTTGAGAAAAGAATGTTGATTATTTCTGCAGATGCAAATGTGCGTGTTGACACACGGTTGAAGGTTGTGAGTAAAATTTTGAGGAAGATGGTAGATTTTGAATACAACAATGTTGTGGTAATGTCTATGATATAGACCAAGATCCCAGATTTATCCCGCGAACACTCTGACGATTCGCATGTCACGTGTTCATTCAGTCGCGAGATCTTCTATGTTTCAAATCCTTGTTTATGATGAATCCATATATGGCAATTGTAAATAATAAATCAGTAATTTTATATAAATAGTTATTATATATTCAATTCCATCTGTCCTGATAATGGATTTTCACTATAACAGAATATACTACACATTAACAGAACTATCGTATATGATGTAATATTGTTTTGCAGCTGTTTCACTAGTATTTAGAAAATATTACTAATGTCAAAACTAATTAAAAAAATTAATACGTCAGTTTTAAAAACGAATTAAAATTGTAGGGAATATATTTGAATTCTTATTTATTAAAAATAGCATGCAGTGATTGATTTTAAAAACATATTAATTTCATTTAGATGTTAGAGAGAAATATATATACCTCACTACATTCTCAATACATTTCTGAATATTAATGATATTCAACTAGACTTTTTTATATATATGTTGCCTTACATATCTGGCTTTGAATTTATGATATAATATGCTATTTTTCGTGCAATATTATTTATTAAGATATTCATATTCTTTTGAATGTTTACATGAATAACTTCAGTTTTCAATATAATGCTTTAATTGTATTTTGGTACTTATTGTATATGGTTTTAATAGTTTGATTACAATTTTATTAGTCAAAACCTTAGAAAAGAGTGAGAGAGAGCATGTGTTAATTTTTAAATATTTTTTTTATATATTTTCACGAATTTACCTGCGTAAAATGCTTATAAGTGTTGATGGAAGCAAATAAAATCCTTATTGAAAGTGTTTGAAATTACTGTCAAATCTTTGTGGAGTTAAATGAAACGAAAATTTTCTACCTCTCTAATTTTCCTTCGGTCCCTTAAATAACCTCATATCCAAATATTTACTATAAAATGTGAGCTTAAGTATTTATTTTACATGTTTGATTTAAAGACAATTCTTTTAGCACCTCAGGAAAATGCATAAATCCGAAAGTTTCGGATACTTTTGACTATGCAGTGTATTTTTAATATCATTATCAATCATTTATAAAATCAGCCTGATTGTTCTTCTCTCGACTTCCTCATTCACTTAGATCATAGAGAAATTTCCTGGATCTCTTAATGATAGCTTGAAAATACTCAGCATATCATTAGAGTTGGGGAAAGAAGAGAATGTCATAAATAAAAGTAGGAGAATACAAGTGGGAGCATCTCTTCAATCAATGATTTCCACTGTGTCAATGTTATATATACCACATTAATTTTTATCTCAGTATAGTAAAGAATATCGAATTTAAATTTTTGGACCCTTCATCAATTATATCCGAGTTGTAATAGCGTTTACAATTTTGGCCGTATTCAATATTTTGTTGTTGCATTTTTTTTATTGCATTTAAGTTTTATGCGAATACACAGACCTACAGATAATAATTTTTCGAAAGGATTTTATTTAAAATTCAATATGCAAAATCATTTCTGAACTTAATGTGGTGAACTAAATTTCTTCTTTCCAGCCCTTTGATTTTTTTGAGATAATGTCCATATGTAAACTAACGAAACACATACATAGTTTTTCTATGGACGTATTTCATCAAGAATTTGACAGAAATCAATAATTTCACTAACTGAATTTGTTTTTGAAGTAATGTGCCAGATACAATTACATTTCACACTTTTTCGGACACGATAAATTTTTAAACGATTTTCTAGTTATTAGGTCTTCAGAGCACTTGTTAAATCCTTCCCTTCTAGCTTTATGTATTATTTAATTGCATTGTTACCTGGTAAATATAATTTCAAAAATAAGTTTCCCTCGGTGTAAGTGAGATGTAAAAGGGCAAAATCGATGGAAGCATCGACAATGATTTTTTTAGGACGATGGTTTTTTTTAAATTATATATTTCATATAACTGAAAATTTCTAAAAAAACTCCAGGGATTACTAAGAACTTTTGCGAGATTACATTTACTTAACTGCACTGATTATTCAGAAATTTAATCATGACAAAGAAAGAGAAACTACAGGACAAGAAAATAAAAATTCCCAAAAGTATGATGCAATATATAGATGTTTTAAATTTGGGAGGCAACCAGATAAAAACAATGTGATATACTATTGGGTTGGCAACTAAGTAATTGCGGATTTCACTCATGGATGGCTTCAGTTGAATTTTTAGGTTTGCAGACGTAGTACAAATGTAAAACACATTTTGTTATTTGATAGTTGGCAATTCAGCTGTCAATCAGTAAAAAAAGTTTTTTGATCGGTTGCTTGGTTTTCGTTTGGCTTTCGTTGAAAAATGGAAAATCAAAAGGAACATTTTCGTCATATTTTGCTTTTTTATTTCCGCAAAGGGAAAAACGCATCGCAAGCTCATAAAAAGTTATGTGCTGTTTATGGTGACGAAGCCTTAAAAGAACGGCAGTGTCAAAATTGGTTTGCCAAATTTCGTTCTGGTAATTTTTCACTCAAAGATGAAAAACGCTCTGGTCGTCCAGTTGAAGTTGATGACGACCTAATCAAAGCAATAATCGATTCGGATCGTCACAGTACAACAGGTGAGATTGCAGAGAAGCTTCATGTATCACATACATTCATTGAAAATCACTTATAACAACTTGGCTATGTTCAAAAACTCGATACATGGGTTACTCACTAACTGAAAGAAACGCATTTAACGCAACGTACTAACAGCTGCGATTTGCTAAAGAAACGTAACGCAAATGATCCATTTTGACTGATAACTGGCGATGAAAAATGGGTTGTTTACAACAATATCAAGCGGAAAAGATCGTGGAGCAGGCCAAGTGAACCAACTCAAACAGCATCAAAAGCTGATATTCATCAAAAGAAGGTTTTGTTATCAGTTTGGTGGGATTACAAAGGAATTGTCTACTTTGAACTCTTACCACCCAACCGAACGATCAATTCTGATGTCTACATTGAACAACTAACGAAATTAAACAATGCAGTTGAAGAAAAGCGGCCCGAATTGACAAATCGAAAAGGTGTTGTATTCCATCATGACAATGCAAGGCCACATACATATTTGGTCACTCGGCAAAAATTATTGGAGCTTGGTTGGGATGTTTTGCCACATCCACCATATAGTCCTGACCTTGCACTATCTGATTACTTTTTGTTTCGATCTTTATAAAACTCCTTGAATGGTAAAAATTTCAATAATGATGATGATGTCAAATCGTACCTGATTCAGTTTTTTGCTAATAAAAACCAGAAGTTTTATGAACGTGGGATTATGATGCTGCCTGAAAGATGGCAAAAGGTCATTGATCAAAATGGGCAATACATTACAGAATATTTACACCATCTTTTATTTTGGAAAAATAATGAACTTTTTATTTTCATCTTTCAATTATATTTCATTTATATTATATATTACTTAATTGTTAAGCTTATTTTCATGATGGAATAGTAATATATAAATGATAAATAAGCTATTTTTGAGATTTGCTTTTAAAAAATAAATTTTTATTGCAAAGGTAGTGAAATGTATTATTTAATGATTGAGTGCATGTATTATTTATTATTATTACATAAAGATTGAAACAAAACAATGTATCAGAATTATCAGTAATTATTTTTTAATGAGAAAATTCAAATAATTAATACTTTATTATATTGACTAGTCAGAAGAAGAAAAAGTATTAATCATGATCAAAAAACCTGTTTCAAAAATATTAATAAATAATTAATTTAATATTATTCCATAAATGTTTTCAGAAAATTATTTATTTCAGTGAGTGTGTTTTTATTGATAACTTTAATAAAATGTATGCTTAACCAATTAAATTTAACGCTTTTTTTCCTTCGAATGGATTTAAGTTATCCATCTATATATTAATTGAAGTTATCAGAAAAAAATTCAAAATTAGGCTTAACAATATGCGAAATTCTATAGTTGTTTTTTTAATGAAATTTCAATAAAAAAAGAGTTATTAAAGCGATGTAATGTACTTCTCACAATGCTATTATTATTTTTTATTCATTAACAATTCTCTTTCTTAATTATCTTTTACTCGAAACCATTTTATTTCGCTTTTTTATTTTAATCTGAAATAGTCGCATTAATTATATATCTTTGAAAAATCATTCTCATGAAAGCTACAATGATTAAATACAAAATAACAATGCCTGAATAGCCGTGAGTTATTTCTAACGCTCCACTCTGTGAAATCGGATACAAATCTGAAAGAATGAATTGACTTTACAGACGGAAATGAAATTCCGAACGAAATTACCCATTTCAGTCATAAGTAATTTTACACCGATGGATGGAGTTAAAGGATCTTAGAGAATAAAGTATCATTTACAGGAAATTAAAAGATCTTCTATTCTTTAGAAATTAAAGCTTCTTTTTTTCTCAGAGTATTTTAGCTGAATAAAATATTTTGATTAGAATTTTTATGCACCTAAACAAACACTACTTTCGTTCTTCTAAGCTTGAAAATACTTAATTGGAATTTTGTTTCGATAAATATTTATTACTTGCAATACTTTGTAACATCATTGTAAGAAGAGTAATATATGTGTTTGGACGTAATTACTAAAAATATCTTATTTATTATAACATAAACATAATAACAGTATAATAAACATAATAACAGTATAAATAGTGTCAGTTCTAAACATCAATATATCACTTTGCAGAATTAATTTATTCAATCCTTATTCAATATTACTTAATTCGGAGCTATCTTCTTCAATTTATTTCTAAGTTCATTTTTTGAGTTGACGTTGATTTTTTTTTTTTTTTTCACTTTTAAATGATAGTTCCTAAAAATTTTCTTATGAAAAACAATTTTTTGAAAAACCATAATAATTTGGAGTTAAATTTTCTTATAAAAATTAAAATACAGTCTATTGTTTTTGTTTAAATTAGTATGATAAAATTTCAACATGATCTTCAGTTCCTAAATTCGAGATTATTTAATCTCGAATTTAGGAACTTAGGTTTAACCTATAAATCTTTTAATGCTTTACATAGTTTTAAAAAAAATCATGCTATGAATCAGTAGAAACTTTATATTTAGAGACTGGAAAAAAATGTAACTTAAATTTTATTTCCGGAATTAATTAATATATTTATTAATCTAGCTGCATAAGTTTGAACAAATCATTCGAGTCCTCTAAATTAGAAGTTTTTAGTTTGGTTTGGTACCTCTTTCTGGATAATGCCCTCTATTTCTTACAAGTTTTAAGCAACTTTTGGCATTTAAATTTTATATCCTGTTTTTATAATTGTTATTTTCCAATCCATTTTATGCGAACATTCAAAAATATAACCAATTTAAAACATTTTTATAAACTTCATTCAGAATGTAATAGCATACTTTAACAAAGTCAACATTTTTGTTATTATATAAAAAAAATTATCAAAATGAGTGTTTTATTGCTTTCTTAACGTCAAAAAAATCCTGAAATTGCTATAAACAAAAAGGAGAATACATGTTTCTAAATTTATATTTTTTCTGAAATTCTAAATTTATATGTTTTCTTGTTTGTAAAATTCGAAGTTTGATAGAATTTTCTTATTTAAAATATCTTATTAAAATCCAATACATAGGTTTTGTGTAAATTGGTATGATAATTTATCAACATATTCTTTAGTTCAATTTATTTATATGTAATTTTAATATGTTCTCAATTTATCAATATGTTCAGTATCAATCACAGAATAAGCAATTTGTTCACTTAGGATTATATTATAAATGTTTTAATGCTTCACATAGTTAGAAAAATGTGAAAATTCCAGCTAACGTCTGCTCTTGTACGTGTAAGATTTTTAGTGCTTTTGTATCAGTTAAAACTCAATATTCAATTATTGGATAAAAATACTGCTTAATTTTATTTCAGATAAATTATAAATTCATAAATCTACCTGCAAGAGTTTGAACCGATCATTTGAGACCTCTGAAGAAGAACTCTAAATTTGAAGGTCTTTGGTTTTGTACCTCTTTTGAGCCAACACCATTGATTCCTTAAAATTTTTTAACGATTGTGGCATTTAAATTTTATAACCTGTTTTTATAATAGTTATTTTTCAATCCATTTTATTTGAAGATTCAAAAATATAACCAATTCACAACATTTTTCAAAAACTTCGTCGAAAATGTAGTCACATAACAAAATCAACATTTTTTGTTATCATATAAAAAATTTAAAGTCAAAATGTCTGAAAGTGTTTTGTTGCTTTTGTTAAACTCAAAGAAAACCTGAAATTGATATATAAACGACAAGGCGAATACATGTTTCTAAATTTATATATTTGTCAGCAAACAGTTAAATAATAACTATTTCTTGAAAACTTTGCCATTTTATATCACTTACAAGAGAAATAAAATCATATTTCTTAC